>NW_020634374.1:1902566-2226029 GCF_003573695.1 Papaver somniferum
AAACTTGTTATCTATTTTTCAAGATACGAATTCTACAAGAAACTAGTCTCGTAAATGATTACAATTAATCAGACGTATCTACTTGGATTGAATACGTACAAACCTGTGTAAATCCAATTATAAAAATAAACAATATAATGTGGAAAGGTAAAAATACAAGACACTAGAAATTTTGTTAACGAGGAAACCGCAATAGCAGAAAAACCCTGGGGCCTTTTCCAGATTGAACACCACACTGTATTAAGCCGCTACAGACACTATCCTACTATCAAACTTCGGACTGGAATGTAGTTGAACCTCACAAGGTTCTACGCACTTGATTCCCTTAGCTGACGTCCTTTACAACCTAAGAGTTGCTTCATGTAAAGTGAAGACTTTTGATACCATTCTGCCTCTAACAGATAAGTCTATTTGATTTTTGTTTAGATCAAAGATCAAGCTGTGGAAATATGTTTACAATAGAAAAGATAGAAAACCTCACAAATCCGGAATTTACGACTATCGAAGAGAAACCTAGATTCTTAACCACCTCTCAAGAAAAATCATCGAATGATCAATTAAGATCAGTCCTTAGATATCTATCTTGTGAAATACAATGTCTGAGACGAAGAGAACTTTGTAATTACTATATATATTGCCTAAAAAAGATTACGAAAACCTCGATAACATAAAAGAAAGATCAGAATTCACGAACTATCAAGATAAAGATAGTCAGACCTGGCTTCACGAATCACCAAGAGAAGTCTTTTTAGTCGTAGACCTAAAAGGTCAATATAGGCGACTCTAGAATCAAATACGACACAAAGTTTCAGGGTCAGGGATTAATTTTTCCAGTTGACAGAGATGTTCTATTTATAGCTTTCAAAGACCGGGCTTAGATTAGAATCCAAGCTAAGATAACTTGAGAATCAAGCAAACAAAATAGGCCTTCAAACTACAATAGGAGACTATACAAATAGGTTCGGTTACTGAACCGTGTATAATGACTATTCGATTTGGCAAGTTAGCCAAAGAACTAAAAGCTACTTGATGTTTATTTAACCACTTAATAAAGTAATCATGATTCAAACACATATGTGTTTAAGAAATCAATGAAGCTTAGAAGTGTTTAAGAAAATTCTAGCACTGCTAAATATTAAAATAATAAGTCTTTGAGCATCTGCTAAACTTTATCGGAACAGTTGGTACAACGGTTCGCCAACCGTAAGGATTGTTTATGAGTTAGGGTGCTACGATTCGTGAACCAGGTTCGCCAACCCTACTAGACTATCGAACCCAGTTGACCTCGGTTTGTGAACCGGGTTTACCAACTGCTAGCCAATTAGTCCAACTGATAAAAATCAGTTCACCACGGTTCGCCAACCGAGTTCGTGAAATGTTCCCAACTGAAGACAACCTTCTTGTATTTCTATATCACATATATCTATGGTTTGCAAACTGAGTTCGCCAACCTATCCTGAGTAGAAATTCAGTAAGTTCATATTTCTCTCTTATGATGTTTGAAACGTTCCCTAGTGATACAATCATTTGCATGGGAAATTTTCAATTGATCCACAAATTAATTCATAGAACTAATATTATTAAGGACCTTTGAACATCTAATTGCTAAATCATATTTCAAGATTTTCCACAAGACTAGCTTTATTCGAAACATCTTCTTAGTGAATCTACTATAAGTTATACGACATAGTCTAAATATATAGGGTAATGGTATAAGGACTAAAATAGAATGATTCAGTCTTCACATACCTAATACAGAAGTTCTCCAAATGTCTTCATTGATCTTCATTCTTCAAGGGTGATCTCTGATACTCAACTACAATTCTAACCTATCCGAAACTTGACTTAGTAGACTAGAAATCAAGATATAGTTTTGATCACCTGACATTGACAAAAAAACTTGAGATAGCAAAACTTGTGGGTTCAACTGAGCAATATATGCTCTAAAAATCTCCCCCTTTGTCAATTTTAGTGATAAAACTATTCAATACATATGGATAGAATAAATAAACTTTTTAACTATACTTGATTTCCTTGGTTCTTCAACACAGTCTTGAAATCGTCGTACTTCAAGCTCTTCTAATATTCTGCATGTGTTCGTTCAGCACTTTGTTATTGAAGATATGTAACAATGACAACTTATGAGAGTACTCTTTAGAGATTATATAGAATGAGGTAAACACACTCCATGCATTAGTCGTTATACTGAAACATAGTATTGTTACCTTCCTCGAAATTCAATTGCACTACAATTTTGAAGAAATACTACATTGATATATTCCCCCCCTTAGTTAATATATACTACTTTTACAAAATAGGTAAAACCTATAGATAATAGTTCACTTCCCCTTACATGATGCTTCATAAAGCCCATGCAATGTAATAAGATACTACTTGATAATTCTCCCCCTTTTTGTCAACCAAATTGGCAAAGGTGAAAATCGGGATAATCATGAATTAATCAAAAGAGTTTCAAGGATAGAGAACACATACCAACCTTTATTTTAGGTGATTTCAACCAAGAAATATCAGTTTGCGTCAAAGAGACATAAGGCACAAACCTCCCCTACAATTCCACATTTGCACTCCACACAAAGATATTACCATTAAGCACAAGTTCAAAAAGAACTCTCCCACATTTATGTCTTTCTCGAAAGAACAATATGAGCGACCTTACTCTAGTCACAAGAGAATGATTTCTTGGACTTTAAATTTAATAGGCCAGTTACGAACAAATTAAATTTGTATCCAATATTTTTCTCTCTTCTCGCTAGTTACGAACAAAGAAGTTAAAAATAGCAATCTTAATGATAGAGGAACTAAGATACAATATTTCGTGAAAAATCATCAACACAAACTACTCTCTACGCCAGTTACGAAAAAGAGAACAATTAGTGTGATATGACTCAACATAAGAATTATAACTTCTCTAGCCATATACGAACGTAGAAATCACTTTATTCCCTGGTGGTGACACAATCAAGGGTGTAAGTCAATCCCTAAAGAATATCTTACGGAATGTAGCAGTTTATTCAAGAAGTGTAACCATGAAATAAAAAACTGTCATTTCAAATAGTTTTCCTCTTTGCAAGAGTGGAAGAGCTTAACCATAAGAAAATATGAGAGATATGTTCTATGATAACATATAACAATTCTCACAAAATAAGCAATACATATAAACCATGAAGATTAGGTATTGCAAATCATCTTCCAAAATAAAATTTAATTAATAAACTTTAACTATGCAAGATGAAAATATTTGGAATAGCTAATGTAACACATAAAAACTACTCTAAAAACTAGTTTTTCTTCTTTAACAATAAGAACAAAATTTCTACAAGGAGTTAACTAGTGAAAACGAAAAACAGATGAGAAAACATCTAGATATAATCTTTCACCGGATCTTTCAGAGAAGCAAAATATTTTGAAGTCTTCACAAGGTCTGATTTCAGAAGATCAATATTATTCTTAGTTGCAGCAACTGGATCAAACACAACTTCGAAATCTCTCATCAAGTTTCCAACTAGGTCGGTAGACATCTGAACAGGTTTAGAATCTCCATGTTCATGAGGAAAGTAGCAAGATATGGTAAAGGGATAATCATAGAACCCAATAACTTCTTCATCAACATCCCTTTGACTCTTTTTTCTCCTTCTTTCATACAATTTTTAATACCAGAAGCATCCATGTCTTTTGAGATCAAGAGACAAAAATGGCACATAAATATAACATTGAGAGATTTCTAAACTCATATGTATATTAGGAGTGTCCTTTCCTATACAAGTTCTTGGTTTACAAGGAAACAAAGTTATTGGTTTTGTAACTATAAACTTATAAACCAAGACAAGCTAACGTACCTGAACCAACGAGTCACAAACGTGACCGGGCGGTTGGACCTAAGAAATATCGTCTATCAAAAGGAATATTAAACGGATGCACAGAAGATTTAAATCAGTTTCTCAATCCAATAGGATTTAAACTTTTTACATCCTTTTGTACATCAACTTCTTTTTACTGTGCATTCTCTAAAACAAGAGAAAACACAAGACAAAAGAATTAAGTTACCAAAGAATATGCAAGCTGCTTATCCATAACTAAATCCTTGGATTCATTCTTAAGCACGGTACTTAAATACTTCGTGTTAGTATCAGAGAGATATGAAGAAAAATTACCTAACATAATATCATGCTTTGATCTTTTTATGCCACATCTCAATCTGTTAATATTAAATCTAAAAACACAGGTTCTTTCGTCAATATTTATATGACTTACATCTTCCAAATCAGTGACTTTTTCAGTAGGTAAGGATTTCTTTGACAGGTGTGACTTGAAGTTATCCTTTTTAGTTTCACCAGACTTGAGAGAAGCAATACCACAAGTAATATGTTGAAAAGTCTTTTGTAAAGAGGACAATTTTGTATTCTCAAGTCTTGAGCCTCAATCCTTCGAACCATGTTTGGTTGAAGAAATTATATGCGAACTATTTTCATTGGGTTTCCCAATGCACTGATTTAGTAAATGCCCCTTTTTACCAGTAGGAGAACAAATCATCAACACTGCAGATGCAACTTTTGAAACATGACCTAGAGCAGCCATTTTCTTGGAAGTTGTTTTTCGAGATGGGGTTCTCACACCTTGGTATATAAAGTGAAGTGCGTTCTTCTTACAAACTATACTTAGCCATGCAAACCGATTTCCGATATTCACATATACTTTAGGGTTTGTGTGAGTTTCGAATTAAGGTTTGTTAGATAGGAAAGTTCTAGATGTCGACATAATTTGAACATGTGCATAATTTTTATCATTGATCAAAAATATTCCTTGATACTCAATGTGATCCCAAACCGAAATATTGGAGAATCTTTTAATTAAGATTTTCGAATTTATATGCTTAAATTTTCAAGCAATTAAAACATATCTCTAGAAAAACTATATTAGTCAAGTGCTAAGCTAATATTAGATATTTTCTAAGAGATATTTCAGAATTACAGGTCGAATATTAATTAGAAATTTTGTTCTTCTTACTAACTATCCTTAGTTAGGCGAACTTCATCTTTGTTGTTTCTGGTGGAACCACAATCGGTTTACGCTAATGCACACATAAACAGATTCTGGTTGACTTTCAGAAAATTAGCCGAGGAAATTTCAGAGATTCATAGTTAAATTATTGTTGAGTCTCCCTTAAAATGAACGGATTAAAGGGATTTAACCCAATAACTTAAAAAAAATCGCCAAAATATTGTTTCAAAACCCCAAAAAAATTGAGAATTCAATTGTTATGTGTGATTAAGTTTTAGTTTTTGGTTTTGCTGTAAATTGAAAAAAAAAAAAAAAAAAAAAACAAGGTTTTGCTTAAAGATTGGATTGTTAATAGAAATGATGATTAAGGTTTTTGTATTTGTTTTAGGTACTTAAAATTACTAAGATTTATGTAATGGGTAATCTTATATTTTAATGTATTTTGGACACCCCACATTCCCTTATTTGGGATGGTTGAAGAAAATGATAGGCCTCAAACAAAGGAGGATATTTAATGATGCGGGTATTTTTGAGAGTGAATGATTTCAACTCCATTTTATTCTAAATAGTTGGTGCTGCTGCTGTTTGTCTTATGTTGCTGCGGAGTTGCTGCTGCTGGTGCTGAGCCTCTGGTGCTCTTGATGTTGTTGCTGCAGCTGTGCTGCTACTCTTTCTTCTTCTTCCTACTTGCTGCTGTGGCTGAACTGATGCTGCTGCTGCTGTCAACTCCTGCTTTTGCTACAGCCAGCCTCTGGTGCTGCTGCTGTTTGCCTCTTGCTGCTGCTGGTGCTGCTATGCTGCCGCTGCTCTTTGCTGCTGGAAAAGAACCAAGCCCAACTGGGCTGTGCAACTGCAATTACTGAGCAGCTGGGATGTGCTAACTAGTAAGCCTAAACCCATCAGTAAACCCAATTTTTGGGCTTGTAATTTTAAGACTGAATGCTGGGCTTGTAGTTTAAGTAAACTGTGGGCCTGTATTTAAGCTGAACTGTGGGCTTATTTTATTTCTGAACAATGGGTTTCAACCCTGAAATTTGAATTGCTGAACTGTGGGCTTGACCCAAATTAAAATTGGAAAAACAATTTTTAAGCCCAACTGGGCCTCGAATTTTTGCTATTCTGTTAGCCCAAAACCAAACTGAAACTGAACTTCTGGGCTCCTGAACCCAAATAGTTGGACCTCTTCTTTTTCAAAACCTTTTGCTGGGCTCAATTCAAACTAATTCGTTGGGCTTCACTTCACACAAGTTGTGGGCTGTTTTCAAATTTCTAGTGGGTTGTGCATTCTTCCACCAATGTGGGCTTGCTCCCGATTTTAAAGCCAAATTTTTGTTTTCAAAACCCATTAAAAACCAAATGTTTTTCTCCCACAAATACCAAAGTTTTCCAAATGTTTTCCTAAAAACCAAAAATTTTCTTTTTCTCATCGAAACCAAATGTCTTCCGACAAAACCAAATTTTTCCCAAAAAGTCCAATCCCATTAAAAACCAAATTTTCTTGTATAGAATCTAGTAGATAGTTTCTTAGTTAAATCTTTTGTTTCTTTTGTACATATTTTGCTAATCCAATGTGACTCTTAACTGAAATATGTTGGATTTTTGCCTTGAATAACGGAGTTCTAATCTTGCTTTCGCCAATATCCGGTAATATCTTTCCTTTTTCTACACTTAGCATCGTTCTCATGGTATGTGTTATAATCATGTTTATCTTTTGAAACATTGAGGACAATGTTTAGTTTAGGTTTGGGGTGAAAAGTAGATACTTTGATAACATGCTATAATCGAAAAACAGAACTCTTTCTTTTTGAAATAAAAAAAAAAAATCAAAAAATCAAAATTAAAAATTAAAAAATTGAAAAAAACATAAAAATGGAGCTCATTTACCTTGAAATGTTGACTCTTGTGCATGTATGTAAACATAAGGATTCTTAGTCTAGATATTTAGGCACCCTGATTCTAGCACAATTCACATAGTGATAAGAAACTTGCACGTGCACGATCTACCAATACATGTATAGCCTCATCCTTGAGGTGTTCTATCGGAAGTCACGATTGCCAATCACTTTAGAATACTGAACAAAACTTGACTAGCTTGTTCTTTAGTTGGTTGGGATAGAAGGTGGAGGTTACATTAAGAAAGACAACCATCGAATTTAACTGGGTGCATCAAAAAGGGCTACCTCTTGCTAAGTGGCATGTAATTTTTTGTTTCCTTTTGTATATGTATCAAAAGTATTGCTTGTTAAAAAAAAATCAAGTATTTATCAATTCCGTCCTCTCTTGTTCCAAAAATAAAAGAGAGTAGTCAATGTAAATAAGAGTCATCTTTTGTGTTTTTGTGTTATAAGCAAGGAAGGGTGTATGCCATTGATGTACAACGCGAGTAATTGTGAAATACCTCCAACTCATTCACAATTCTCGTAAAGTCCGGACAGCTAGCTAGATTTCGACCTCGGTTCTTAGCCTGAGAAACTATCTCTTGGTGATTAGTAGTCATAACATCCGATCTTTCTTTACACATGTGTAGATAAACTTTACACTCTTATCACATGTCTTTATTTGTTATCAGTGCTAAGATTGTGCCTTTGATAGCTAGATTGACATCTCCATTTTGCTGTGAGCTTCTACTGTCTTGCACATGTCACATTTCATGGAATCTGAGCTTATATTTTGTCCTAGAACTTTGTAGGTACGTTCTAAGCAAACCTTTACGAGACTTCAACTCGTCCACTAGGGACACTTAGTGGTTTAAAAGGCTTAGTGCATACGCTAAATGCATTCGAGAGACCAGCGACAATGGTATAGGTAGGATTTCCTTAGTTTTGTTTTACTTGAGGACAAGTAAAATTCAGGTTTGGGGGTATTTTATGAGTGCTAAAAAGTGCATATTTCTATATCTTTTTGTTGGCAATTGACTCATCTTTTGTGCTCTAATTCTCCATTTTATCCCATATTCTGTATTTTCATTGTTTTCAAGAATAAATACTTTTCTTAATTAATTTTGTATTTTTAGGTTCTAAATAAAGTTTGGATGGAATTACGGAGCGAAAAGAGCAGAAAAGTGGTGAAAGCCGATAGGAATCACGCAAGGAAGCCGCGAGGAATGTTGTGCACAAGACCAAAAGGCTAGAAATGGGCTTAACAGGGAAGAATTGTTCTTAAAGAAGATATGGGCTTGGCATACCCAAGGCCCAAAACCCTTACCCAAACCCATTTCCAATATCCATAGCCCACTTCTCCTGTAGCCGTCAGATTGGATCATCTCAGCATCCTACGGTCGCCTCATCGTCGTGCATCAAAATCTGAAGATCCTGCTTCACACTACAGCACCTAACTCTAATCTGCGCCGTTAATTTTGATGTATTATACATCCAACAGTCGCTACAAGCTCCCTTCTATCTCGCCGTCAGATTGATCTATCAATTCCACATCCAACGACCGAGTTTCGCAAATCATCAAGCTTCTTATCCCCGCCGCACACCCAAGCACCTAATACCTATACCCATCAACCAAACACTGCCCTCCTTCTCCATTGACTTCACCTCCCTCACCCCCGTCTGCAGAGAAAACTCTGCCATCGCCACCATCCCTAGCCGCCTTCTCCTATGCCATACCCACTCTACTTCACCAACTACAAAAACCCATCATCACCACCAACCTTACCTACTAACTATCAATCGATTTCATCGATTTCACACCCCTCTTCTCACTGTTGGCGTGTGAAAGTGGTGAAATAGGATGATGTCTATGAAGCTAGAGCATGGAGAGGAAGAGGAGCAGCAACAACAGTATGGGTAAGCAATTGTCCCATCAATTTCTCGAATTTTGTTGTAACCCTAACCCTAACTGTTGATTTGGGAATTTAGGGGAAAATTGTAAACCCTAATTTTGGGTATAAATAGAAGGCTTGTGTGTTGTGTTGAAGATATGCCTGGGCTAGCCAGTGCTTCACCCAAGAGGACTGGAACAGCCAGTGCCTCAAGGTTTAGTTCTTCGTTTAAATTATTTTGTAAATTTCAATTGTTTTTGTCCCATCCTTGCTCTGATCTTGTTGTGCTTTAACTGTCTAGGATTGAATATCCTTTTAGGTTGTTAAAACACTAAGCAAGCTTCTCTGCGGGTAGTTGCAGTGTGAGAGCCCCAACTACTACTAGGATTAGATTCATCTTAGTGTTCTTAGTAATCTTTCTAGACCAACCCTTAGATGAACAGCCGGCTTTGAACCGCAACTGTCATCTAGTTAATCAGTGAGCCTAGAAGCTCACTGATAACTAACAAGGGATAAGAACATAGTTGGAGGACTTAGCTTAGGTAGAGAGGAGAATCCAAGCCCTAGTTTCCAAAACTCACTTTCATCCAAAAATCCATCACTGTTTAGTTTGTTCAATATTTGTTGTTTCATGTCATGTTAGTGTCTTGTTTAATTCTGTTATTTTTCATATCCTTGTTTAGTTAGTTCACTGCTTAGAGAATTAGCTTAGGAAACTTCAACTCACACCCTAGTCCCTGTGGATTCGACCCGTATTTGCACAAGCTACAATCGACACCGTGCACTTGCGGTTAACAAGTAAGCTTCCTCTTTTCTCTTATTTTCTTACATCCTTTAAAGCCTACCAAGTTTTTGGCACCGCTGCCGGGGACTGGTGCTGTGTAGTAAAAAAAAAAAATTGTGCTCTTGCTTTTCTGTTTTCAAACTTAGCTGTAACTTAGCTTTTTTAGTGTAACTTAGTATAACTGTTTTAGCTGCTTTAGCTGTAACTTAGTCTGTAACTTAGTCTGTAATTCCTGCATCTCTAACTTATCCTTAGTGTCTTTAGCTGTAACTTAGTCTGTAACTTTTGCATCATATCTGCATCTGCATCTGTAGCTTAGCCTGCATCTGTTCCATTTCCATTTGCATCTGCATATTATCCTGCATGCCTGCTCTATAGCTTTAGCTTAGCCTGCATATTAGTGTTCCGTTTGGTCACTACATCTGTAGCTGCATATTATCTGTCAAGCATCTTGGCCTTGCCAACTACAGCTGCAAACTGCACTGCTTTATACAGTTTTCCTTTTTTTCCCTGCCTTTTCTGTGTACTGATCACACACAATGAGTGTCAGGTAATTGGTGCTGCTGCTGTTTGTCTTCTGTTGCTGTGGAGTTGCTGCTGCTGGTGCTGAGCCTCTGGTGCTCTTGCTGTTGTTGCTGCAGCTGTGCTGCTACTCTTTCTTCTTCTTCCTACTTGCTGCTGGTGCTACTTGCTGCTGTGCTGTGGCTGAACTGATGCTGCTGCTGCTGTCAACTCCTGCTTTTGCTACAGCCAGCCTCTGGTGCTGCTGCTGTTTGCCTCTTGGTGCTGCTGCTGCTCTGTGCTGCTGGAAAAGAACCAAGCCCAACTGGGCTGTGCAACTGCAATTACTGAGCAGCTGGGATGTGCTAACTAGTAAGCCTAAACCCATCAGTAAACCCAATTTTTGGGCTTGTAATTTTAAGACTGAATGCTGGGCTTGTAGTTTAACTAAACTGTGGGCCTGTATTTAAGCTGAACTGTGGGCTTATTTTGTTTCTGAACTGTGGGTTTCAACCCTGAAATTTGAATTTCTGAACTCTGGGCTTGACCCAAATTAAAATTGGAAAAACAATTTTTAAGCCCAACTGGGCCTCGAATTTTTGCTATTCTGTTAGCCCAAAACCAAACTGAAACTGAACTTCTGGGCTCCTGAACCCAAATAGTTGGACCTCTTCTTTTTCAAAACCTTTTGCTGGGCTCAATTCAAACTAATTCGTTGGGCTTCACTTCACACAAGTTGTGGGCTGTTTTCAAATTTCTAGTGGGCTGTGCATTCTTCCACCAATGTGGGCTTGCTCCCGATTTTAAAGCCAAATTTTTGTTTTCAAAACCCATTAAAAACCAAATGTTTTTCTCCCACAAAAACCAAAGTTTTCCAAATGTTTTCCTAAAAACCAAAATTTTTCTTTTTCCCATCGAAAACAAATGTCTTCCGACAAAACCAAATTTTTCCCAAAAAGTACAATCCCATTAAAAACCAAATTTTCTTGTATAGAATCTAGTAGATAGTTTCTTAGTTAAATCTTTTGTTTCTTTTGTACATATTTTGCTAATCAAATGTGACTCTTAACTAAAATATGTTGGATTTTTGCCTTGAATAACGGAGTTCTAATCTTGCTTTCGCCAATATCCGGTAATCTCTTTCCTTTTTCTACACTTAGCACCGTTCTCATGGTATGTGTTATAATCATGTTTATCTTTTGAAACATTGAGGACAATGTTTAGTTTAGGTTTGGGGGTGAAAAGTAGATACTTTGATAACATGCTATAATCGAAAAACAGAACTCTTTCTTTTTGAAAAAAAAAAAATGAAAAAATCAAAATAAAAAATTGAAAAATTGAAAAAAACATAAAAATGAAGCTCATTTACCTTGAAATGTTGACTCTTGTGCATGTATGTAAACATAAGGATTCTTAGTCTAGATATTTAGGCACCCTGATTCTAGCACAATTCACATAGTGATAAGAAACTTGCACGTGCACGATCTACCAATACATGTATAGCCTCATCCTTGAGGTGTTCTATCGGAAGTCACGATTGCCAATCACTTTAGAATACTGAACGAAACTTGACTAGCTTGTTCTTTGGTTGGTTGGGATAGAAGGTGGAGGTTACATTAAGAAAGACAACCATCGAATTTAACTGGGTGCATCAAAAAGGGCTACCTATTGCTAAGTGTCATGTAATTTTTTGTTTCCTTTTGTATATGTATCAAAAGTATTGCTTGTTAAAAAAAAATGTATATATTCAGAAAAATATCAAAAAAAAAAATCAAAAAAAAAAATAAAATAAAAAATCAAGTATTTATCAATTCGGTCCTCTCTTGTTCCAAAAATAAAAGAGAGTAGTCAATATAAATAAGAGTCATGTAAAGAGTCATCTTTTGTGTTTTTGTGTTATAAGCAAGGAAGGGTGTATGTCATTGATGTACAACGCGAGTAATTGTGAAATACCTCCAACTCATTCACAATTCTCGTAAAGTCCGAACAGCTAGCTAGATTTCGACCTCGGTTCTTAGCCTGAGAAACTATCTCTTGGTGATTAGTAGTCATAACATCCGATCTTTCTTTACACATGTGTAGATACACTTTACACTCTTATCACATGTCTTTATTTGTTATCAGTGCTAGGATTGTGCCTTTGATAGCTAGATTGACATCTCCATTTTGCTGTGAGCTTCTACTGTCTTGCACATGTCACATTTCATGGAATCTGAGCTTATATTTTGTCCTAGAACTTTGTAGGTACGTTCTAACCAAAACTTTACGAGACTTCAACTCGTCCACTAGGGACACTTAGTGGTTTAAAAGGATTAGTGCATACGCTAAATGCATTCGAGAGACCAGCGACAGTGGTATAGGTAGGATTTCCTTAGTTTTGTTTTACTTGAGGACAAGTAAAATTCAGGTTTGGGGGTATTTGATGAGTGCTAAAAAGTGCATATTTCTATATCTTTTTGTTGGCAATTAACTCACCTTTTGTGCTCTAATTCTCCATTTTATCCCATATTCTGTATTTTCATTGTTTTCAAGAATAAATACTTTTCTTAATTAATTTTGTATTTTTAGGTTCTAAATAAAGTTTGGATGGAATTACGGAGCGAAAAGAGCAGAAAAGTGGTGGAAGCCGATAGGAATCACGCAAGGAAGCCGTGAGGAATGTTGTGCACAAGACCAAAAGGCTAGAAATGGGCTTAACAAGGAAGAATTGTTCTTAAAGAAGATATGGGCTTGGCATACCCAAGGCCCAAAACCCTTACCCAAACCCATTTCCAATATCCATAGCCCACTTCTCCTGTAGCCGTCATATTGGATCATCTCAGCATCCTACGGTCGCATCATCGTCGTGCATCAAAATCTGAAGATCCTGCTTCACACTACAGCACCTAAATCTAATCTGCGCCGTTAATTTTGATGTATTATACATCCAACGGTCGCTACAAGCTCCCTTCTATCTCTCCATCAGATTGATCTATCAATTCCACATCCAACGGCTGAGTTTCGCAAATCATCAAGCTTGCTATCCCCGCAACACACCCAAGCACCTAATACCTATACCCATCAACCAAACACTCTCCTCCTTCTTCTCCATCGACTTCACCTCCCTCACCCCCGTCTGCAGAGAAAACTCTGCCATCGCCACCATCCCTAGCCGCCTTCTCCTCTGCCATACCCACTCTACTTCACCAACTACAGAAACCCATCATCACCACCAACCTTCCCTACTAACTATCAATCGATTTCATTGATTTCACACCCCTCTTCTCACTGTTGGCGTGTGAAAGTGGTGAAATAGGATGATGGCTATGAAGCTAGAGCATGGAGAGGAAGAGGAGCAGCAACAGCAGTATGGGTAAGCAATTGTCCCATCAATTTCTCGAATTTTTTTGTAACCCTAACCCTAACTGTTGATTTGGGAATTTGGGGGAAAATTGTAAACCCTAATTTTGGGTATAAATAGAAGGCTTGTGTGTTGTGTTGAAGATATGCCTGGGCTAGCCAGTGCTTCACCCAAGAGGACTGGAACAGCCAGTGCCTCAAGGGTTAGTTCTTAGTTTAAATTATTTTGTAAATTTAAATTGTATTTGTCCCATCCATGCTCTGATCTTGTTGTGCTTGAACTGTCTAGGATTGAATATCCTTTTAGGTTGTTAAAACACTAAGCAAGCTTCTCTGCGGGTATTTGCAGTGTGAGAGCACCAACTACTACTAGGATTAGATTCATCTTATTGTTCTTAGTAATCTTTCTAGACCAACCCTTAGATGAACAGCCGGCTTTGAACCGCAACTGTCATCTAGTTAATCAGTGAGCCTAGAAGCTCACTGATAACTAACAAGGGATAAGAACATAGTTGGAGGACTTATCTTAGGTGGAGAGGGGAATCCAAGCCGTAGTTTCCAAAACTCACTTCCATCCAAAAATCCGTCACTGTTTAGTTTGTTCAATATTTGTTGTTTCATGTCCTGTTAGTGTCTTGTTTAATTCTGTTAGTTTTCATATCCTTGTTTAGTTAGTTCACTGCTTAGAGAATTAGCTTAGGAAACTTCAACTCACACCCTAGTCCCTGTGGATTCGACCCGTATTTGCACAAGATACAATCCACACCGTGCACTTGCGGTTAACAAGTAGGATTCCTCTTTGCTCTTATTTTCTTACACCCTTTAAAGCCTACCAGTGTGGCAGTTAAGCAGTTGGAGAGACGGTAGGCGTCACATAAAGGGGTTTCCAGAAACTTCCCTAAATTATCTCGCACTAACCAATCATCTTCATCTCTCCATAACTCACGACTTCCACTACTTACGATATTGGCATTGTGTATCTTAATTAAACTACTATAAACGGGTGGCTCAACCTATTCAGAAGATATTATAAGCTTTCATACCTAAAAGATCCGTATTCTTCATAGTTTTCAATACCCAACACACACACAATTCAATACCATTGCCAATTTCTCAAACTTTTATGCTTTCCTCCCCTAAGATCAACCCATCTTCCTCTCCATCGTGACCGAAGCAGGACAGAACGGTTGTTATCGTGGTTTAGGATTGTCCTGTTCGATTTAACAGTGTCTTATAAACTGAAAACGCAAGAGATACCAAACACATCCAACTTTTTCGTTCGATAACCTGTATAAACACAACTTAACACAATTGCAAGTATACCAACTTAATGATCCTTGAAAATATGTATAGAGTTAATCTCAACCTCAATCAGTATGTATATATATAGACACAAGGTCCGTGAACCTGATTAATAAGCAGAGTACTTGGACAATCTCAAAAATCAATATCCAATATCAATTAGTCGTATCCACTTCAATCGGAATTCTGCCAAGTGATTAAACTTGTTATCTATTTTTCAAGATACGAATTCTACAAGAAACTATTCTCGTAAACGATTACAATTAATCAGACGTATCTACTTGGATTGAATACGTACAAACCTGTGTAAATCCAATTATAAAAATAAACAATATAATGCGGAAAGGGAAAAATACAAGACACTAGAAATTTTGTTAACGAGGAAACCGCAATAGCAGAAAAACCCTGGGGCCTTTTCCAGATTGAACACCACACTGTATTAAGCCGCTACAGACACTATCCTACTATCAAACTTCTGACTGGAATGTAGTTGAACCTCACAAGGTTCTACGCACTTGATTCCCTTAGCTGACATCCTTTACAACCTAAGAGTTGCTTTATCTAAAGTGAAGACTTTTGATACCATTCTTCCTCTAACAGATAAGTCTATTTGATTTTTGTTTAGATCAAAGATCAAGCTGTGGAAATATGTTTACAATAGAAAAGATAGAAAACCTCACAAATCCGGAATTTACGACTATCGAAGAGAAACCTAGATTCTTAACCACCTCTCAAGAACAATCATCGAATGATCAATTAAGATCAGCCCTTAGATATCTATCTTGTGAAATACAAAGTCTGAGACGAAGAGAACTTTGTAATTACTATATATCTTGCCTAAAAAAGATTACGAAAACCTCGATAACATAAAAGAAAGATCAGAATTCACGAACTATCAAGATAAAGATAGTCAGACCTGGCTTCACGAATCACCAAGAGAAGTCTTTTTAGTCGTAGACCTAAAAGGTCAATAGAGGCGACTCTAGAATCAAATACGACACAAAGTTTCAGGGTCAGGGATTAATTTTTCCAGTTGACAGAGATGTTCTATTTATAGCTTTCAAAGACCGGGCTTAGATTAGAATCCAAGCTAAGATAACTTGAGAATCAATCAAACAAAATAGGCCTTCAAACTACAATAGGAGACTATACAAATAGGTTCGGTTATTGAACCATGTATAATGACTATTCGATTTGGCAAGTTAGCCAAAGAAGTAAAAGCTACTTGATGTTTATTTAACCACTTAATAAAGTAATCATGATTCAAACACATATGTGTTTAAGAAATCAATGAAGCTTAGAAGTGTTTAAGAGAATTCTAGCAATGCTAAATATTAAAATAATAAGTCTTTGAGCATCTGCTAAACTTTATCGGAACAGTTGGTACAACGGTTCGCCAACCGTAAGGATTGTTTATGAGTTAGGGTGCTACGATTCGTGAACCAGGTTCGCCAACCCTACTAGACTATCGAACCCAGTTGACCTCGGTTTGTGAACCGGGTTTACCAACTGCTAGCCAATTAGTCCAACTGATAAAAATCAGTTCACCACGGTTCGCCAACCGAGTTCGTGAAATGTTCCCAACTGAAGACAACCTTCTTGTATTTCTATATCACATATATCTATGGTTTGCAAACTGAGTTCGCCAACCTCTCCTGAGTAGAAATTCAGTAAGTTCATATTTCTCTCTTATGATGTTTGAAACGTTCCCTAGTGATACAATCATTTGCATGGGAAATTTTCAATTGATCCACAAATTAATTCATAGAACTAATATTATTAAGGACCTTTGAACATCTAATTGCTAAATCATATTTCAAGATTTTCCACAAGACTAGCTTGATTCGAAACATCTTCTTAGTGAATCTACTATAAGTTATACGACATAGTCTAAATATATAGAGTGATGGTATAACGACTAAAATAGAATGATTCAGTCTTCACATACCTAATACAGAAGTTCTCCAAATGTCTTCATCGATCTTCATTCTTCAAGGGTGATCTCTGATACTCAACTACAATTCTAACCTATCCGAAACTTGACTTAGTAGACTAGAAATCAAGATATAGTTTTGATCACCTGACATTGACAAAAAACTTGAGATAGCAAAACTTGTGGGTTCAACCGAGCAATATATACTCTAAAAATCTCCCCCTTTGTCAATTTTAGTGATAAAACTATTCAATACATATGGATAGAATAAATAAACTTTTTAACTATACTTGATTTCCTTGGTTCTTCAACACAGTCTTGAAATCGTCGTACTTCAAGCTCTTCTAATATTCTGCATGTGTTCGTTCAGCACTTTGTTATTGAAGATATGTAGCAATAACAACTTATGAGAGTACTCTTTAGAGATTATATAGAATGAGGTAAACACACTCCATGCATTAGTCGTTATACTGAAACATAGTATTGTTACCTTCCTCGAAATTCAATTGCACTACAATTTTGAAGCAGTACTACATTGATATATTCCCTCCCTTAGTTAATATATACTACTTTTACAAAATAGGTAAAACCTATAGATAATAGTTCACTTCCCCTTACATGATGCTTTATAAAAGCCATATGCATGTAATAAGATACTACTTGATAATTCTCCCCCTTTTTGTCAACCAAATTGGCAAAGGTGAAAAATCGGGATAATCATGAATTAATCAAAAGAGTTTCAAGGATAGAGAACACATACCAACCTTTATTTTAGGTGATTTCAACCAAGAAATATCAGTTTGCGTCAAGGAGACATAAGGCACAAACCTCCCCTACAATTCCACATTTGCACTCCACACAAAGATATTACCATTAAGCACAAGTTCAAAAAGAACTCTCCCACATTTATGTCTTTCTCGAAAGAACAATATGAGCGACCTTACTCTAGTCACAAGAGAATGATTTTCTTGGACTTTAAATTTAATAGGCCAGTTACGAACAAATTAAATTTGTATCCAATATTTTTCTCTCTTCTCGCTAGTTACGAACAAATAAGTTAAAAATAGCAATCTTAATGATAGAGGAACTAAGATACAATATTTTCGTGAGAAAAATCATCAACACAAACTACTCTCTACGCCAGTTACGAAAAAGAGAACAATTAGTGTGATATGACTCAACATAAGAATTATAACTTCTCTAGCCATATACGAACGTAGAAATCCACTTTATTCCCTGGTGGTGACACAATCAAGGGTGTAAGCCAATCCCTAAAGAACATCTTACGGAATCCTGTAGCAGTTTATTCACAAGAAGTGTAACCATGAAAATAAAAAACTGTCATTCTCAAAATAGTTTACTCCTCTTTTGCAAGAGTGGAAGAGCTTAACCAATAAGAAAATATGAGATATATGTTCTATTGATAACATAGAACAATTCTCACAAAATAAGCAATACATATATAACCATGAAGATTAGGTATTGCAAATCATCTTCCAAAATAAAATTTAATTAATAAACTTTAACTATGCAAGATGAAAATATTTGGAATAGCTAATGTAACACATAAAAACTACTCTAAAAACTAGTTTTTCTCCTTTAACAATAAGAACAAAATTCCTACAAGGAGTTAACTAGTGAAAACGAAAAACAGATGAGAAAACATCTAGATATAATCTTTCACCGGATCTTTCAGAGAAGCAAAATATTTTGAAGTCTTCACAAGGTCTGATTTCAGAAGATCAATATTATTCTTAGTTGCAGCAACTGGATCAAACACAACTTCGAAATCTCTCATCAAGTTTCCAACTAGGTCGGTAGACATCTGAACAGGTTTAGAATCTCCATGTTCATGAGGAAAGTAGCAAGATATGGTAAAGGGATAATCATAGAACCCAATAACTTCTTCATCAACATCCCTTTGACTCTTTTTTCTCCTTCTTTCATACAATTTTTAATACCAGAAGCATCCATGTCTTTTGAGATCAAGAGACAAAAATGGCACATAAATATAACATTGAGAGATTTCTAAACTCATATGTATATTAGGAGTGTCCTTTCCTATACAAGTTCTTGGTTTATAAGGAAACAAAGTTATTGGTTTTGTAACTATAAACTTATAAACCAAGACAAGCTAACGTACCTGAACCAACGAGTCACAAACATGACCGGGCGGTTGGACCTAAGAAATATCGTCTATCAAAAGGAATATTAAACGGATGCACAGAAGATTTAAATCAGTTTCTCAATCCAATAGGATTTAAACTTTTTACATCCTTTTGTACATCAACTTCTTTTTACTGTGCATTCTCTAAAACAAGAGAAAACACAAGACAAAAGAATTAAGTTACCAAAGAATATGCAAGCTGCTTATCCATAACTAAATCCTTGGATTCATTCTTAAGCACGGTACTTAAATACTTCGTGTTAGTATCAGAGAGATATGAAGAAAAATTACCTAACATAATATCATGCTTTGATCTTTTTATGCCACATCTCAATCTGTTAATATTAGATCTAAAAACACAGGTTCTTTCGTCAATATTTATATGACTTACATCTTCCAAATCAGTGACTTTTTCAGTAGGTAAGGATTTCTTTGACAGGTGTGACTTGAAGTTATCCTTTTTAGTTTCACCAGACTTGAGAGAAGCAATACCACAAGTAATATGTTGAAAAGTCTTTTGTAAAGAGGACAATTTTGTATTCTCAAGTCTTGAGCCTCAATCCTTCGAACCATGTTTGGTTGAAGAAATTATATGCGAACTATTTTCATTGGGTTTCCCAATGCACTGATTTAGTAAATGCCCCTTTTTACCAGTAGGAGAACAAATCATCAACACTGCAGATGCAACTTTTGAAACATGACCTAGAGCAGCCATTTTCTTGGAAGTTGTTTTTCGAGATGGGGTTCTCACACCTTGGTATATAAAGTGAAGTGCGTTCTTCTTACAAACTATACTTAGCCATGCAAACCGATTTCCGATATTCACATATACTTTAGGGTTTGTGTGAGTTTCGAATTAAGGTTTGTTAGATAGGAAAGTTCTAGATGTCGACATAATTTGAACATGTGCATAATTTTATCATTGATCAAAATATTCCTTGATACTCAATGTGATCCCAAACCGAAATATTGGAGAATCTTTTAATTAAGATTTTCGAATTTATATGCTTAAATTTTCAAGCAATTAAAACATATCTCTAGAAAAACTATATTAGTCAAGTGCTAAGCTAATATTAGATATTTTCTAAGAGATATTTCAGATTACAGGTCGAATATTAATTAGAAATTTTGTTCTTCTTACTAACTATCCTTAGTTAGGCGAACTTCATCTTTGTTGTTTCTGGTGGAACCACAATCGGTTTACGCTAATGCACACATAAACAGATTCTGGTTGACTTTCAGAAAATTAGCCGAGGAAATTTCAGAGATTCATAGTTAAATTATTGTTGAGTCACCCTTAAAATGAACGGATTAAAGGGATTTAACCCAATCACTTAAAAAAATCGCCAAAATATTGTTTCAAAACCCCAAAAATTGAGAATTCAATTGTTATGTGTGATTAAGTTTTAGTTTTTGGTTTTGCTGTAAATTGAAAAAAAAAAAAAAAAAGAAAAAACAAGGTTTTGCTTAAAGATTGGATTGTTAATAAAAATGATGATTAAGATTTTTGTATTTGTTTTGGGTACTTAAAATTACTAAGATTTGTGTAATGGGTAATCTTATATTTTAATGTATTTTGGACACCCCACATTCCCTTATTTGGGATGGTTGAAGAAAATGATAGGCCTCAAAGGAGGATATTTAATGATGCAGGTATTTTTGAGAGTGAATGATTTCAACTCCATTTTATTCTAAATACTGACACCTTTGGAGGGATGATATGTACAATGTTGGATTAATAATTTAATATCCAATTCAGTGGATTTTTAAGATGATGTATATTGGGTTTGTCTTCGACTTTGCATCGTCTCTTTTGTCGAATATTGCGCTGAGTTTGTGCTTATATGGAATGTTAACTCCGAAAGGTGCTGCATGTATGTTCTTTTGCTGAATTATGTTCTTTACGTCTCAAAAATTATAAAAGATAAATTTCCTGGGGTGCTATTTTTTTCCGAATCAATAGGCAACTAAGATCAGCCTCCACACAGATAAATTTCCTGGGGTGCTAACGATGTGACACCTTCCTTGCTCTCTTCGGAATTCTGCCCGTGAGACTCTCCGGCGGATCAGCCCCTGTGACCATTTCCTTGAATAATTTAGCATCTGTGTGGCAGGAAGCAAGCATAGGTCAGAAACTCATAAGAAAAAGAAGGTGCGCCAGACACCCATATGAAAAAACGTCAGTTGAACGGTAATTTGAATCCAGGGATCCTCCTACAAAGCCTCCCCACCCCCAAATAGAAGACTCAACATGTAGGACTGTGTCCTAAACCAACTTCTCTTTCTTTCCACTGATTTTCATCTTTATCAAATCGGCACAGTCTCGCTTTTCTACACAGAATCAATTTTGAACTGAATCAAATCGAAGAAAGGTAATTAGTAAAAGAGATTGAGATTTGGATAAGGTATCAAGGTATACATACAGATCGAGCAAAACATCATCATCTTCTTCTCCAAGTTTAATAATAGGTGTAACTTCTGTTTCTAACTTAGAAAAATCTATTTTTTCCGTGAATTCAGAAAACTTATACCTACGTGGTGTTGCTCCCTTCGCAAAATCATATCCTGACGGGAATTGAAAAGTACTGCTTGCCATCGCTACAATCGGAGAGAAACAGAGAGAGCTGTGGTGGTTATGGCGGTGGACTGCCGCGGAATTTCTCGATCTTGAACTTATTCTTTTTCCCTGGTGTTGACTGCCAGTAGCGGGAGGTGGCTGCTATAAGAAAAAAAATCAAGATGACCTGACCTTTTCAAACTCGTTGGACTGTAGTCACAGGTGAGTGTTTGACACTGCATTAAGCTATCCCTTGGCCACTTTAGGTAATGTGAGGTCAAGGACGGAGCCAAGACTCATATGCCTTAGGGTCAAACAAATTTTTCCATATGAAGTTTACACTTTGACCCATTATCGATTAAATTTTTAATCCGGCCTCCCAAATTTGCATCCACTTTAGACTTCAAAAATACCAGGATACCAATTGTGAAGTACTTATGCATGATTTGGAAAATCTATCTAGTCGACGATTAACATGGAATGATCGACAACCACAGATCATTAGGACACTTTGAATAAAACTTATGGACACTTTGTGATAGTGTTGGTAGAAGTAAATTTATCGAAGAAATTGCACGGTGAGGTGCTAGCTGAAAGAAATAGATTTGTTGTCATGACTTTTTTCCAGACATGTCTGCCATCTTTTTATTTTCATAACAAGTGAATTGGGCATAACCTAGATGATTGCAAGCATTGTACAACTACTCGTGCCAAAATTATTCGTACACTGCGAATGTTGATCCTATGAACTATACGACCTATGTCTATAAAGTAACAGCCAGTGACACTCATAACGCAAAGCTAGTAATTTTGTAACGGGCGCTAATAATAAAATTGGTATTCAAATTCTTAGTATTGGCGTAGACGTTGAAAATCTTGGTCTTAATGGTAACAAAGAAAATGCTACGTACGGTACTGGAATTACAAGTTGTTAATGCAATTAAAAATCATGCAGTAAATTCTAACTCATTGGTTTTGGGTGAACTAGTGAATATTGTAATATCTTCATCTCTTAGTTGCGAAATTGATAATGCAGGAGAGAACGTATGTGTAAATAATGTTGAACATGAATTTATTGGGCATATAGTAATGCAAGTTGTTGAGCAAGCAATAGAGGAAATCGCTACAAAAGTTGATGATGATCCCAAGTTATTCTACTAGTTATGGTAGTAATGTTGTTAATTCTACAAGTTCTGGTTCTTTAGAAGGTACTTGTTGGTCAGATTTATCAGAAGAGGAAGATGAGATTTATTCACAGCGAGGAAGAAACAAACAGTGGGTTCTCCTCACATAAGTTAGATATGGATGCTGGTGCAGATAATAATAGATTTAGTAAGCTAGTATCTATATGTACACAACTAATAATGAATATGATGGATATGCAATATGTTCGGTGTCGCCAATATGTGAGAATATGGTGATAGAAGATACTCAAGATAAAGCAACATCAAGTTCTCCTTCGAATGGTTTTTTGCATGTTTTGCATGGTTATAAGAATATCAATACTAAATCAGAACAATGTATATATCTGTAATCTCTTGAATCCAATTTTCAAATATATTGCTTTGTAGGAGCTCGTTGATGTACTTTTTCGTTTTTCCGATCCCTTTTCTTTTTTCATTTTCTTGTCTCCTTCTTTCTTCGGGTGGTTCTGGATTTGTGTTCCCCTTCTGTTTTTGTTCTTTATTTTTAATAATAAAATTTTAGCTTAAAATAAAAAATTCTTACTCCTTATGTAATATGAGCAGCGTAATCAATCTCGGCGAGACAACCGAGATTCCCGTTTCACCTTCAGATTGAGAAAAATATGACTATCTCGCTGAGCCGAGTATAAAACGGTAATCTCGCTTGACTCGGCCGACATACAGACGAGCGGAGACTCAAACGAGAATCTCATTATGGATTTGCTTAGCCAAATTTTGATGAAGCACTTGGTTGTTTCATGATTCGTCTCAGTGATAAATTATTTGAAGATGAAGTTATTCGTTTGAGATATTGTTAGAGCACTGCTCAGTCGAACTCGCAAGTGTTATTATCTCAAGCTTGTTTGTCAAATTTAGTTAATCAAAACTATATACTAAATTTCTAATCTACTTATAGATATGTCTCGGATTAGGATAGAATGTGTAGTTGAGCTTTAGACTTCACAGCGTTCACCAATTGAAGAAGAAAGTCTACTGAGGAGCTTGAAGGAAACTCATCAACAAAAGGTATGTGGAGACTAAAACTTATTTATCAATCAGAAGTCTATTCTATTCTATCTTCTAATGATACTAAATTCGTATAGATATATAAACTTTTACATTATACAAATTTGATATTTCGAGCCGAGTTTATCTCGTTTATCTATTTCTTGAAATACGTGTTGGAAGCTTTTTTCTTTAGGTATGTTCATCGTATTTTTGACAAGTTTAGTTGGAAACAATTTATTTGTTGGAAACTGAATATTAAGTCAAAAGGTGATCATGTGAAAATTACCTTGAACATCTTATATGATTTGTGTGAGACAATCATTTGATGTTAGCTTGGGAAGTTTCGTATTAATCATTCGATCACTTGAAAATTACTTAAAGCTAATGGTATGTGTGAGATTACCATTTTCGTCTTCTAAGGATGTTTAAATGATTGAAATGAGAGTTTAGAACGATTACCCATGTCTGAATACAACATGGTATGCATATCCAGTATGCGAACTGTATTGTGATGATTCGGGTCCAGAACTCTTGTTTGCGTACCTAGTATGCGAACGGATTTACCTGAGAAGGTTCATAGCTCTTGTTTGCGTACCTAGTATGTGAACGAGTTTACCTGAGTTGGGTCCGGAACGGTTGTTTGCAAACCGTGTTTGCGAACGGCTTGACTAGGTCAAGGTCCGGAGTTGCTGTTCGCGTACCCAATTTGCGAACACAGTGGTTAAGTTCTAAAATCGGTTATGTATGATTCTCATACTCATGAACTAAAACATTTATGATTTAAGGAATGCAAATTAACTTTACAAATTGTGGCTTAATGTTCATGAGTTGATTCTTGTATAAGTACTTTGTACGATTACGAATCAATCCAATTTTGTTTCAATTTTTTCATGAATATTTCTATGAGATAATGAACAATTGAACAAATCTATTTGAAACACAATTAGATTCATTTGATTATCTATTATGATTGATTGATCATCATATTTGATCAAGAAGTGTTAAATGAATACTGCTAAGTCAAAAGTGTTCATATGGCTAACTTCGGTTAACTGTTATTAAGCCAACCCAATACACACGTTTAAGTACGGTTAACCATATCTAAATATAAGTATATATTCATTTGCGTGTAACAAGCTAAGACCATCTAACAGTGGAGATTAATTGCTTAATTTCTAAGCAGACTTAGCTTGAATCTTAAATCAGGAGTTCATCTAACGGTAAATATTGAATGATTTGTTACTAAGCTATCTTAGCTTTGATTGTAAGCAAACCTGATTTGAAAGTTTATATAAGGGAGAACTCTAGCATCTGGAAAACCTAATCCCGACACTTTCATGTGTCCTAGTTGCAAACTAGAGTCGATTCTCCTTTAACTTAGGTTTTCCAAAACTATTATTAGGTTAACGACTTGAAGACTTCATTTGAGATCGTGAAGCCAGATCTAACTATTTTCTCTGTAATTGCGTATTCTGATCTCACTTGTTCTATCATATTGAGTTTTATCTTCTCTAAGATTTAGTCAAGATTTATCTCTGATATGTAAGATATAAAAAGTAATCACAAAAGTTCTTCGTATCAAACTCTTGTGGTTCCGCCAATAACTTATTTTGTTAATCAGTTAGGTTATTGTGAGGTGACTAATATTTCTAGGCTACTCTTCGGGAGACTCAGACCGGATTATTAGTTGGTTCCTGATCACCTTGATCTTTGTATCAAAAGACGTAACAAAAAAGAATAAAGGATAAACATATTTGTGGGAGACAAATTTGTTTATAAGTCTTCGACTTTGGGTCGTAACAACTCTTAGTTGTGGGTGAGATCAGCTAAGGGAATCAAGTGCGCAAAATCAGGCATGGTTCTAGAGGCGTAAGGAACGCGACTGTACCTTAATCGGTGTGAGACTTGGTTAGGGCTCAACTACATTCCAATCCGAAGTTAACTTGTAGTAGGATAGTGACCGTAGCGGCTTAATACAGTATGGTGTCAAAGATGGACTAGGTCCTGGGGATTTTCTGCATTTGCGGTTTCCTTGTTAACAAAATTTCTGATGTCTGTGTTATTTCTTTTCCGAATTATATTTGTTTATATAATTGAAATATCACAAATTGTGGGTAGTTCAATCAGTTGATAAATCCAACCTTGATTTTTGGATAGAACTTGATTGACACTTGGGCACTGATCTTTGGTACCGTCCAAGTATTTCTCATATCAATCAGGCTCATAGATTTCTATCTGTCTGATTTGCTGATTGTATTGAGAAAGAGATAAAGCACTTTGATATATTTCTTGATTGAGTCTCACTTTTAAGTTGGTGCTCTCGGAATTATATTGGAGTTTAGTCCATACAAATTGCCGAACAAATTATTGGGTGTGATTGTTACACCCCCACTTTTTCAGATATCCACAGGTTTTAATACAAACTCATGCTTTATTTTGTGTATTTCGATTGTATTTTTTTGTTATGTACATGAATTGTTTAATAAAATGAGTTAAAGAAATTTTGTGCATATTTTTTTTGGTGTTACTTTTTGGATACACTTGGTGTAGTTCTTGATGTTGGTAGTGTGATCCAATTATAGATCGTTATGATCATCACTAGAAAGGGTTTTATGACGTTTTTGGTCACAGGTTTAGTACTGAACTCAATAGTCAGTAATGCTGGACTTGTATACAAGGATATCTAGATACTTATTGGGTTGGTGTTCTTGTACTCACAAATGTGGCTATTATTCGTTGAATTTATTTCTAATTTAAATTGCTTAGATTTTCCTTTTCGATTTTTTAGTCGTTTTGTGTATTTGTCAGTAGCATTTTGGTATGAGGACTTCCTTTTTCTCTATCGAAAATTTGATGCAAACACCTAATGCCGGTTTAACTAGTGTTTTCAGTTGGTCTCTTTGGAGTTTGATTATATACTCTTTTATGTAATACTTGTAGTTACAATTACTACCATCTTCTTTTAGTGCAACACTATATTAAGATGACTAGGAACTCAAGGGTTGAAAAGGAGAAGGTACCAAGTACACCACCAATTTCTTTCTTTCAGAAATTTGTTTGGACAAACTTATTAGAATCAGTTAGTGTAAATCAACAGTAAAGATCCTCGTACCTAATAGTAAATAAGTTTACTTAGACGATCTCGAAAATCAATATCCAATAATCAACCTAGTATGTACCTGAACTGTATACAAACCGAATTCCAACAAGAATAAGTCTTTTGATTTATTTTTCAGGACACAAATTAACAAGAGCAAGTTTTGTAGGTTCTGTACATTTCGAGATTAACAAATATATATGTTATTTAACATACTAATACTACTCCTGATATTCCAATTGTAAAGATAAACAATATAATGGGGAAAAGAAATAACACAAGACACCAAAAATTTTGTAAACGAAGAAAACTACAATGTGCATAAAAACTTTTGGACCTAGTCCAGTCATGAATACCCTACAATATTAATCCGCTAGACACTAGCCTACTATAAGACTTCAGACTGGAATGTAGTTGAGACACACCCTATGAGTAATTCGGCTTTAGCCAAGCTTCTTACGTGTTTTTTATCTCGCAAGATTCCACGCACTTGATTCCCCTAGCTAACATCTTTTACAGCCTTATGAGTTACTTCAGCCTAAGTGAAGACTTTTTAACTAATCCGCCTTCAAAATATAGCATGTTGGTCTCTCTTCAGATATTTTCAACCAATATAATGGAAATTTATTTGCTTATGAGGGATCTTCAAGGTAAAGAAGATATCAAAAAAACTTCAACAATCGGGATGTCGTACTCTCTTCAAAAGGTTATAGAGATGTTTAATTGATTCTAGTTCACAAGAACAATCTAAACAAGTCAATGAAGATTATAGATATCTATCTTGTGGAATCACAAAGTCTAAGACGAAGAGTACTTTGTGATTTTAATCTATCTTGTTATAGATCTGTAGTCCGTGAACTACAATTAATAATCAATAAATTCAAGATCCATATATCAAAAATTATCAGGTAAAAGATAGTCTGACCGAGATTCGTGAATCCTTAGTGAAGATTTTAAAATTCGTAACATAATACAGTTACATGAAGAAACCTAGGTCTTTAGAGGGCAACTTTAGCCACAACTCAGAAAATTGCAAGCATTGAGATTCTAGCTAGTATGCAGAGTGTCATCTATTCATAATGATGAACATAACTAGGTAGCTTAAACAAAGAAAATCACTCGAGTGACTTAACAAATTAATTAACTGAACATTTAGATTTCTTTAAAATTTCTTAAACCAATGTCTTTTTTTTTCCCTTATCCAAAGCTAAGGACTCGACTGATTAATCATCCAGTGCATCAAATTCTCTTACTTTTACTTTAATTGCGATGTACGTACTAACATCCCTCATTACTGCCAAAAAAGAGTCGCAATAGCTTTGTCTTGTAATTTGAAAACATATAAACCACCATCCTTAAAGGAAAAGGAAGAATGTTACCTTTAGATAGACATAAAAACAACATTAAGGTATTTTACTAACTAGATGAGCAATAAATTACATAAATTTTAATTACTTAACATTGGTGAACAATGAATAGGATTCAATTCAACAGTCTCATATTTGCACCCACTCTATCCATTCCTCGATTGAGGAAAGAGAAAGTGAATTTTTTCGTAATTTATGGGAATGCAAGGGAAATGTCCGTCCAATGCTTGTCATTGTCAATCCTGGTATTCCCCACCCCCATATCAAGCTCTGTAATAAAAATAGTTTCAGTAACGTAGTAGCTAGTTTAGATGCAAATGGCATCTAAATTGAAGAAAAAAAAAGTATAAATGAATCTACATTCGGCCGAATCCTTATTTAACTTGTGGCAACTATTGGAGTTTATCATGCTGGAAACTCCCATATTTATCTCCTCCTATCAACTAACTACAAAAGAGGCAATGCAATGAGCACTCTGGCCACATTAACTTACAAATATTTGATCAACAAAGATAAAATATATATGGTGAGGTCTCTATCTAATATTTGATGCAAACAAATATTTCTAAAACATAAAGAGTGAAAGTGAAAAAGCGGGTCTAACAACCACACCCAATATTTTGTTCGGCAATCTGAATAGACAAACTCCAATATACTCTCAAGAGAATCAACTAGACAGTCAGACTCAATCTATAGAAAAGTATATCAAAGAGTTATATCTCAATTTCTCAACTCAATCTATAGACAAACTCTAAAATTCATTTCAAGGAATAATCCAAAAACCCTCATAGGTAACAATTATTTATCAATCCAAAAATATCAAACCACAAACCAGGCATTTCGTTTACCTTTCAAAAAAAAACCTAAGCAAAGGAAGTTCAGAAAAATAAAACATTCAAGGAAAATCGCCTAACAAAGGCTCGTTCTTCTTGGAGAAAGCGTCTGTTGATGGTGGATTTTCATTTGAGGCTCAAATTGTAAAAGCCAAAATTATGCGCTGACATCCTGCAAAGGATAAAGCCACTGATAAGTGATCAATACTTCTCCACTTTACTAATTCACCTAGAATTGAGCATATGGAAACAATCCCAGTATTCTGTGAATTTATAGTATTATCAATTAATGCATGACAAGCCTTGTATTTCCTGTGATGTTCCTGTTGAACTCTCATTATTGGTGTGGCATGACGACTGAGTGCTGACCTCAGCAGAGTAACACGAATCTCCAAGTGTCACTAATGAGGCATGCACGAAATACCTGTACATGCTACAACTCTCGGTGTGTTATACTAGCCCGATTGAGCATACATCCGGTGTGTTATACTAGCCCAATCGAGCATCTGGACTGTCCATCTCAGTCTCAAAAATAATCACGACCACGCAAGTTGGCCGCATGATTTAAACTGCCTAGACGATCCTCAGCAGGAGCAGGATACCACCTTAATGACCACCAGTGGGCCCGCTTATGCCCTGGTTGGTCGAATACCTACCATGCCTCCCAAACTACCACTGAACACCAGCCTGAAGTTGGATGTCCAGGCTGGTACGGAGAGGCTTGGAGGAGTCGTACGAACAAAGGCCGCCTACGGCAGTCTCAAATTCATCACGTCCGCCCAACTTCACCTACATAGTTGGACGGCATAGATCGTCCCATGGACGGTTGGACAAGCGTTGTCCTGCACACCGGCGGGCCCGCTTCACGCCTGCATAATCGATCCTCCCCTGACCTAGCCACATAATCACGTACAGTTGCCCGAAGTTCGGCTGGCGTGAGGTTCAAAGGGTCGCAGGAAATTCCACTAAAGCTCTTAAATTGATCACGACCATCCAACTTCACCAGCATGATTGGATGGCTTAGATCAGACCTATAACCGCCAGACAGGTATTGGCGTGTTCACCACTGGCCCAATGTGGATCCCACACGATCGACCTCTCCATATGAGGAGTGTAGGGTGCAATTTCGGTCGGACAAACTAGCATGCACGCAACTGGCCGGAAACCCTAATTAGGGTTTGCAACATGCATATGTCGCAAATTGATCGCGAACGTCCGTTTTCGCCATCTTGGATGAAGGGTCCAGGAATAGACTAAGCAGGTCCGGAGAGTATCAACATGATCAATATGAACCCATCTATATCCATGTCCGACCGACCAAGACAAACCATGTCTAGGTGTCTCGATTCGTGCGCCCAAACCAGGCATGGTCGCGGTTTCCTATTGCAAACTGATCTCGACCACTCAACTTTACCGGAAAAATTGAGTGGCTTAGATCGCATATCCATGGGACAGTAAGGTAGGGACGTGTACGCCGGCATGCATGACCAACCGGTCTTGCCAAAAACGCGTCCCATGCTTGGATTCGACCAAGCTAAAGGTTGGTGTTTAAGCACCTCCTAAACCTTAATCCAACGGTCGCAGATGTGGATAGCAAGTCATCTCGTCCGTCCAACTTCGCCAGCTTGGACGGACAGCCTAAGACAGGATTTAGGCGACCATTGAGGCATCACCACGATCACCGTCCACCACTCTTCCACACAGCGCCATCGGCCAAGTCAGGGCTTACCTGTACAGCCTCCAAACGATCACTCGAAGATGGTCGGACGTGATGCTATTTTAAGACGCTTAATCGTGACTTACTCCGTTAAGCCTTAAGATAGCGATGCTTCATATGTGTTGAATATATTCGATGCCTTACACGCATAGAATACACACGATATTTCATAAATATCGACTTCCTAAATAGCTTAGTTATTTAATCTAGCATCACATGCTACATTTTGTGGGTCCCACGATCCACACACTCGAGACATTAATCATGTCACAAACTGGGGGATACTTACTGGGGTATTGGTCTGGCGGTTTACAGCGTGCAGCGCACAACGCGCCATCATAAGAACGTGGCAAGAAGTCATGGACGGTTAGTGATGATGGGAGAAGTGGGCTTTACCTGATCGTGTGACAATTACCACGATTCCACTACTCCATCACTCCACTTCCTCCACTTCCCATGAGAAACGTGGGTTAGGCGCAATGACTTGTATAAATAGGTTCTCCTCCCTATTTTCGAACAAGACAACGAGACAGAAGCCAAGTGTTGATACAATCGTATTCCAACACCAGAACTGATAACTTTCATTCTGCAAGCCAGTTCATCTTTCTGATACAAGTCATACACATCCAACACCTTCACAATCTCAACACCTTCTTCGCTTCCCTCCCTAAGATCAACCCTATCTCCTTCACTTTGTGACCGAAGCAAATCTGGAACTGCCATTTCTTGGTTTAGGCCAGAGTTGTACATATTGATTTCTCGAATCACAAGCACTCCCGTGCAGTGCATTTGTTTAGGGTTTGGATTTATTTCTCATCCACACACCCCAAATTACCAAAACCGACAGAAATAGTTTTCACCCATAAACAATTGGCGACCACAGTGGGAGGTTAATCTCTCGGTTGTAAAGTCGATTTCTTCAAAATCTGATTCAATTTTATCAATTTCGAAAGGGTAGATCTTAGGATCAATTCAATAATCAATCCATCTCAATATGGTAGAACTTAGGTCTGGATCAGCAATCAATTCCGATGGAGTTAGTGTGGATAACACTCTCGGTGTTGATGTACCTGTCAGTGGAGCTACCGTGGTCAATACATCTCGTGGAGTCGTCTCTTCTACCACCAACGCCAGCAGAGCAGGAGATATTCTAGTAAGTGTAACGCCTCCTATCACTAGAGCCAGAGCAGCCGCGAATCCCGACATCTCCTCAAGTGTAACACCTCCGGTGATCACCTGAGCAACTAATTCCACTCCTTCATCAGGACGAGGATCCGGAGGGACAAGAGGAGGATCATCTCCCATTATCATTGCAGACTTGATGGAGAGGCAGGAAGTTCTTGCTAAGACTCAAACGGATATGGCTGCAACTCAGAAAGAGGTACTCACTTTCCTCAAAACTTTAACTGAACGATTGCCACAAGATTCACGGAAACCCCTGGAGCCAACAAGGAATGCCTTCAATACACCCGGAGCAGGCGTTTCCACTCGGTCCCATGAATGAAGAAGCTCGTGTTGCTCCTGAACGTCCAAGGTAAAGGGACCAATCATCCAACTTCATCACGCGTGAGGACCTGGAACGACTTCTACAAAAATGAGGCAAAGAAAATTTAATGGATGCGCACCAGCATCAACCGTCGTACCCTCAAGATGTGCAATGAATTCCTCTTCCAAGAGGATACACCTCTCCTCAGTTCTCCCTCTATGATGGTACTGGTAACGCTCGTGAACACATCTCTCGATTTTTGGAGTCCTTAGGGGATCATGAGTACAATCATGTTCTCCGCCTGAAAGAGTTCTCGAAGTCACTTACGGGAAGGGCGTACATCTGGTACAACAACATCGCGCCTAACAACATATCCAATTGGGGCGAGATGGTCAGTGCTTTCTACAGAAAGTATTTCTTCGTATCCGAGCAGATCACCTTTTCATATCTAGGGAGAGTCTCTCAGCGGAACAACGAGAATCCGAACGACTTCGTTAAGAGGTTCGGAACTCAAGCACTAGATTGTCATGATCTGAACGTCAGCTGGTAGAGTTGTGCATCAATAGGATGATACCCATATACCGCGCTTTATTAGAGAATCTGGGCTTTCAGACGTTCTCCGAACTCCATGAAGCTGCTAAGCATTCAGCCACAACTGCCCCAGCGTTGCTAGAGAGAACCAGGGTTATTCGAAACGAAGATCCACGTGAGAGTCGAGGAAGCAGGAGTATCACAAACAAGCAATAAAACACTGGTCCTTCTGTAAGCGTGGTGGGCGAAGGAGGAAAAAGGAAAGCTTAAGCAACGGAACAACAACCCAAGCGTGCGGCTCCGGCACACACGACTTCGTCTCAAAAGGGAGCGGGAAAGACTCCTGCACAAGACACCGAAGATGCAGGCTTCCCATTCCCCATGAGTGAATTAATGGAACTCTTGGAAGCATGGATTCAAGACGATGCTATCAAGCTGCCTCCTATCAGACGCCCGCCAACTGAGAAAGACATGGCGGACCCCAAGTACTTCCGCTACCATAGGTCCGTCCATCATCCGACCAAGGACTTCAACAGGCTGAAACAAATCTTCAGAGAAAATATATAGGCAGAAAAACTCCAGCTTGGAAACGAAGGCGTTCATAGAGATCCTCTTCCTATCAGGAACTGCATGATTTCCGGGGATTCTGTTCGCAATACTGTACAATCTATGATGGAGCGTTTACGCGAAATCTTATATTTCTCCAAGGCCCAGCGTCAAGAAATATTTGCAGCCCTCAACCGCATTGTATCAGGCAGGCGTTTGTATCCATAGAAGGAAGCAGTCTCGAAACCTCAGTCTTTCCTGGAAGATGCGAGCAATGGAAACTGGGGACTCTTAACCGTCACTCGTTTGAAGGATGTCGAGTTCGATAGCACATTGATTGATACAGCCTCCAAATTCAACATCATCACTGTCAAGACCTTGGAGGCGGCAAATATTTCGAAACAGGAAGTTACTCGCAGCCCAACCATGATTAATAATCCAGAAGGAGAACTTGGAGATTCCTATGGATACATCGATCTTGAAGTTAAATTGGGTGATGCCTTGACGCAAGCAAAGTTCTACATAGTCAAAGAACATCCCAATTATGACATGGTCCTAGGACGCTCTTGGATACACGACAACAAGGCAACACTGGGAGTTTTTCCTCTACCGGTTTCGATACCCGAAAGAATCTCCAACAAGCCGTATGGACCTGAAGACTGTCTGTTGTCGTATCTGCAGCTTTCCAACGTGACACAACTTCCTGGAGAGAACCCATCAGCATACATTAAAAGGTTCCGATCTCAAGTAAGTCTCATCACGCAACCCTTTTTGCAACCAATCATTCCTCTTGATAAGCCCTGGGGACTCGCTCCAACCAACAACCCAACTCCCGCTAAGAGATGTGAATAGGAGGCCGGTCCCTTCAAGCGTTTTATCAGGAGCTTAGAAGTTGTCTCGATCAAGGACGACAAGACCAAGGACCAGGTATTTGTACAACGCCCAAACCCATTTGGAATTGGAGATCTGGTGACGAAGATGACTTCATTCAAGGTTGGGAGCATGACGGTGAAAATGACCACTCCACCTGCCGAAAGGGAGGATGAACTGTACCTGGTGGCAGATGTTATCCTAGGCGGCTACTGCAAGCTCATCAACGATGACAAACTGGAAGGCGTAACAATTCACTCACGATGGCTCAAACCCGGCCGTACTTAAGACGTTGTGCTACCACTTTCCAGCGTCCTCCACACTTTAAAACGCTGTGTTATTTCCTCCAGCGTGTTTCTTTTACAATTTCCTTTTCATGCCGCACTTGTAATTCCTCCAGAAAATGATTGCAATACTTGCATTCATAATTAGGGTTTCAATTTTCAAATTAATCGAAATATTTTCCGTCTAGGAATTTATTTACCCCTAAAGAAAGAAACAAAGTCCTGGGTCAGCCTAAATCATCATTACCCACTAGAGCAGGCCTGGAAGGAAACCCTATACAAACATCTTGTATTCCCTGGAAGATATTGGGAAAGAGAATGTGTGCGGAAGAAGGAAAATATTTCAGGCCATTTACCCCAGTAAGACCAGAGAGATCTCGCGTCAGGAACATAGATAGGTTTGTGGTGTTTCATTATTGCATTCTCTTTTTCATTGCAAGAACAACATATTATGATTACATACGATATATGGAAGATTTACATCAAAAAGCAGTGTGAAACTCTTATTCAATCAAGCAAGTAAAAAAGGACCTTAAACTTAGCCGCCACTGAGTGCAAGGAAAATTTTTACAAATTACGAGAATAAAAGCCCAAAAAAGAAGAAAAGAGAAAGAACAAGAAAATTTAGTTGTCAAGAAGATTGGTTGCGTCTCCACCACCATTGGAGCCTGCTTCAACATCGTCGCCATCGTTGACCGCAAATGCTTCTTCCTCTGGATCTGCCTCAGCTTCCACTTCAGATATTTCTGCAGCAACGCTATCCGCCTCAACAACGTCAATAGAGACCGCTTCCACATCTTCCCCAAGAGCCACGACAGCGTTGGCAATTGTTCGATCACTTTCAGGCGCTCAGATTCGTCTGTGTCAGAATAGAAGATTATCACGCCATCGTGGATTGGATAATCACACTTGTCTCCACCAAGAGGTCGTTTGTGTTCAACCCTCCGCCTCTTTAACCATGATGCAAACCTCTCAGATCTTGCGCTCGTTGGTACTCGCAACGCTTCATCGCGCCTCCATTGCTCCTCCATATCGATCGCAGCTGAAAGGGCACAGATACGTCCCCTGGAAATACGCAGGTGCAGAATGGACATCCCCTCTATAGCACGACCGACTTCACGGAGTGGGAGATCGATCTTAGCCATTACCTCCTCATGTGCACCAGCCTCCTCAGGCTTCTTGACTTCAAAACTTTTTTCTGGAGAAGTTACAAAGCGATCGTCACCAACCGCTTCCATGATAAACTGCGAAGAAGAAGAAGTTATGGTTACAAAAAAATCATCATCAGTCAATCAGAAGATCGGATAAGCGCGGAGCAGCACCTGGAATGTAGAAGAAAACGATTCTGCGATAGGAGACGTCCTTAGAATTTTCTTTATATTTCACGAGCTAACAGAATCCCAGGGAGAAAAGGAGTCTTCACTTGCCACCTATAAAGGATGCTAATTCGGGATAGAAATCAACAATGTTTATCAGATATATTTGAGAGAAGCCTCCGTATAATGGATGGGAGCGCACCCAGTCCAAGAAACGGTCCAAGCTCTGCCCAGACATATAAGGAGGAAACCCAAGGGAACCAGAGCGGCTCGCCTGACCAAATCCTGCTTCCTCCACAACCCTAATCAGGTTTTACTTTAGCTTGGTCATTTCAATATACCAATTTGTCACCATCTCATGCCTACCCCACGATAGTGTAACCATCATGTGCTAGGCAAGGGACTTAATGTTGATGGTGGATTTTCATTTAAGGATAAAGTTGTAAAATCCAAAATTATGCGCTGACATCCTGCAAAGGATAAAGCCATTGATAAGTGATGAATACTTCTTCACTCTACTAATTCACCTAGAATGGAGCATATGGAAACAAGCCCAGTATTCTATGAATTTATAGCATTATCAATTAATGCATGACCAGCCTTGTATTTCCTGTGTTGTTCCTGCTGAACTCTCATTATTAATGCGGCATACGACTGAGTGCTGCTCTCAGCAGAGTAACATGAATCTCCAAGTGTCAATAATGAGGCACGCACGAAATACCCGTACAGGCTACAACTCTCGGTGTGTTATACTAGCCCGATTGAGCATACATCTATCGGTGTATTATACTAGACCGATCGAGCATCTGGACTGTCCATCTCAGTCTCAGAAATAATCACGACCACACAAGTTGGCCGCATGATTTAACCTGCCTAGACGATCCTCAGCAGGAGCAGGATACCACCTTAATGACCACCAGTGGGCCCGCTTATGTCCTGGTTGGTCGAATACCTACCATGCCTCCCAAACTACCATGAACACCAGCCTGAAGTTGGATATCCAGGCTGGTATGGAGCGGCTTGGAGGAGTCGTACGAACAAAGGCCGCCTACGGCAGTCTCAATTCATCACGTCCGTCCAACTTCACCGGCATAGTTGGACGGCGTAGATCGTCCCATGGACGGTTGGCCAAGCGTTGACCTGCACACCGGCGGGCCCCCTTCAAGCCTGCATAATCGATCCTCCCCTGACCTAGCCACATAATCACGTACAGTTGCCCGAAGTTCGGCTGGCGTGAGGTTCAAAGGGTCGCAGGAAATTCCACTAAAGCTCTTAAATTGATCACGACCATCCAACTTCACCAGCATGATTGGATGGCTTAGATCAGACCTATAACCGCCAGACAGGTATTGGCGTGTTCACCACTGGCCCAATGTGGGTCCCACACGATCGACCTCTCCAGATGAGGAAGGTAGGGTGCAATTTCGGTCGGCCAAACTAGCTTGCACGCAACCGGCCGGAAACCTTAATTAGGCTTTGCGACATGTATATGTCGCAAATTGATCGCGAGCGTCCGTTTTCGCCAATTTGGATGAAGGGTCCAGGAATATACTAAGCAGGTCCGAAGAGTATCAACATGATCAATGTGGACCCATCTATCTCCATGTCTGACCGACCAAGACAAACCATGGATAGGTGTCTCTATTCGTGCGCCCAAACCAGGCATGGTCGCGGTTTCCTATTGCAAACTGATCTCGACCACTCAACTTTACCGGAAAAATTGAGTGGATTAAATCGCATATCCATGGGACAGCAAGGTACGGATGTGTACACCGGCATGCCGTCTACATGCATGACCAATCGGTCTTGCCAAAAACGCGTCCCATGCTTGGATTCGACCAAGCTAAAGGTTGGTGTTTGAGCACCTCCTAAACCCTAATCCAACAGTCGCATATGTGGGTCGCAAGTCATCTCGTACGTCCAACTTCGCCAGCTTGGACGGACAACCTAAGACAGGAGTTAGGCGACCAGTGAGGCATCACCACGATCACCGTCCACCACTCTTCCACACAGAGTGATCGGCCAAGTCAGGGCTTACCTGTACAGACTCCAAAAGATCACTCGAAGATGGTCGGACGTGATGCTACTTTAAGAAACTTAATCGTGACTTACTCCGTTAAGCCTTAAGATAGCGATGCTTCATACGTACTGAATATATTCGATGCGTTACATGCATAGAATACACACGATATTTCATAAATATCGACTTCCTAAATAACTTAGTTATTTAATCTAGCACCACATGCTACCTTTTGTGGGTCCCACGATCCACACACTCGAGACATTAATCATGTCACAAACTGGGGGATACTTACTGGGGTATTGGTCTGGCGGTTTACAGCGTGCAGCGCACAACGCGCCATCATAAGAACGTGTCAGGAAGTCATGGACGGTTAGTGATGATGGGAGAAGTGGGCTTTACCTGATCATGTGACAATTACCACGACTCCACTACTCCATCACTCCACTTCCTCCACTTCCCATGAGAAACGTGGGTTAGGCGCAATGACTTATATAAATAGGTTCTCCTCCCTATTTCCGAACAAGACAATGAGACAGAAGCCAAGTGTTGATTCAATCGTATTCCAACACCAGAACTGATAGCTTTCATTCTGCAAGCCAGTTCAGCTTTCTGATACAAGTCATACACAACCAACACCTTCACAATCTCAACACCTTCTTCGCTTCCCTCCCTAAGATCAACCCCATCTCCTTCACTTTGTGACTGAAGCAAGTCTAGAACGACCATTTCTTGGTTTAGGCCAGAGTTGTACAAATTGATTTATCGAATCACAAGCACTCCCTTGCAGTGCATTTTTTTGGGGTTTAGATTCATTTCTCATCCAGACACCCAAAATTACCAAAACCGGCAGAAATAGTTTTCACCCTTAAACGGCGTCCTTCATGATTTGAAGAGACGCCTGCTTCAGCTTCAACTCTTGAGACAACTTCTCGACTTCTGCCTCATGCTGGTTAATCAAATCAGCAGAAGGGCCATCAACCGCTTCAGCTTGCAGCCTTTGGATCTCGGAAAATCCATCACAGAACCAGTGAAATTAAACTCAAAGTTTACACACATATCCCGATGGAATTCCCAGCTTTTGACTACATCTCCAGAAACAGTGTGTCCAGTCACGCCACACATGTCATGAATTGAAGATAAAGTTTTCTCCACGCGCTTAACCAATGCAAAGTGACTATCAACCTTCCTGGTCGTGGCGATGTGCCCATACGTCTTCCATCTCTTGGTATATAGCTCTGCATACTTCATGGGCACACTGAATCCTCCAACCAACACATAACCTTCGAAAGGAGCCTCGAATGGAGGATCAAAAACGACACCTGCGGCTGGATGTGCGACTAGCAAAGATTCTTTGGGAGAAATCACGCCCGTCGTTACATTTTTCGCCATGGGAGACACAGCAGCATCTTTATGATGATCAACCTCCATCTTCAGATTACCAGCGGGTACGGTTTCCATGATTGGAGACACTATTGCATCTTCATTGCCGTGAACCTCCATCTCAGAATTACTTTCAGAAGCGGCCTCCTCCTGTAAATACCACCAATTGAATATTTATTCGGTATAAGTAAATAGTCCAAGAGGAAAACGTGTGGAAGACTCACCGACTCATCTGTGGGCCCACTGGGATTGGAAGATGACTCGCTGCCCCGCTCTGAAGAACTTTCTCCATCACCGTCAGACTCTGAGTTTTCTCCTTCTTCATCTTCCTCTTCACTGCTGAGAGGCTCAGTATCGCCAGACTTTTCTTCAGAAGGCATCACCTTTCGGCCACTTGCAAGTCTGATAAAGGCGTTTATCTTGTTGAGATCCTGAATCAAAAAGGGAAGAGATTTTCAGTGGCAACAATTCAGAATATTTATGCAAGACGACCAAATCAGGAAGAAAATCATACATACTCGCATATTGGAAGAACTAAAAGTCGGAAGAGCCGTCGAGTCCGACTGAAAACTACCCGCACGATTTTTAGAACTTCCCTTCTTCTTCTGGAGACTGTTCACATCTTAGCTAGGAGATTTTTTCTTAGCAGTAGAAGGCTCCCTCAACAATGGATGTTCCGCTAAAGTTGCAGGGAAGGCTTACCGCGAGAATTTTCCACCACGTCATTCAAAAATCCGTGGATGGCGAGAAACTCATCCTGCCAGAACACGTTGTACCTAGAGGTTGTCACTGAACTTCGTTCCGAGAGCAAGAAAGGAAGACTTTTGCCTGGCGCGAGAACACGAGCATCAAGGACAGCTGGCAACAATTCTTCCGGAGCAACCGGCTGACGAGTAAATGGGACCCCTAGGTCAAAACCCATATGTCGAGCCGCCCTGTCAATATTATAAGGGACTGCCTCGAAAGACCCCCGGAAAAAAGATGGCACGTGTACGGGGATACAGCTTCGCATAAATACGACCTCTCCAACGCTCATATTTTCTCAAGCAGAAAGAAAAGTCAAGTTCGGAGTAGCGGCGAAAGTGTTCGGCTGAACTATGGATGCATGGACTGGAGCCCAAGGATGAAAGCTAACGGCATAGGCATTGTCAAGAAATTCGATGAGCTTTGATCCAGATTTTGGGCGCTTATTCAACCAACGCAGTATTCTGGAGCCGCCACAAGACTCGGGAAGTAAAGCCGACGGTTTGGGAGCATATTTTACGAAATGCTCCCCCAACCATGCTTGGAGAAAAGCAACGTGGACATACGAATCCACTTTCACATAACCATTTGAAGCGTACATATCCGCGACCAGATGATCCAAATGGGTGTACAAAGATCCAAGGAACAAGATGCCAATGGGAAGAACGACACCTTTCGCTAATTTAATGGTGAATTTAATGAGCTCCTGTCTTATCTCCTTCTTACCAGAGCCATCATCGAAAATATCTCTGGATAGCCACATAACTAAAAATGCAGCAACATGGAGTGTATCGTCCAGCACTAGATCCGACTCCGGCTCATCAGGGAACCACTCAGACACCCACCAGCTATAGAAGCACTTCGTCTCGTAATCCTTCCGAACGAATCCTTTTGACTTCTCGTCAAGAGTGGCATGCATTTCTTCTTGATCATCAGACAACGTGATATCAAGATTCCCTGTTATGGGAAGGTTCAGCAAATCGGCTACACTCTCTAAAGAGATGGTCATTTCACCCCACCTACATATGGCCGTATGAGTATCTGGACACCATTTGGAGATAAAAGTGATCAAGCCCGGGATGTATTTCCTGATTTGAGGTGTTGCAGAAGCCATGAAAGCATCAGTGATTTGCGCCTTGGTCAAATTGTCCTTCACACAGTCTTGACTTATCATAAATTGCATCCATTTATCAAAAGAGCGCAATGGACTTTGACATATTTTGAAGTCGATGGGAGAAGCAGGATACTCTTTACTCTGAAGGAAAAACCGCATTACGCGTCCGGCCGAACCGACTGGACCTCTCCTTCATTTTCTGAACCGGTCAAAAGGATCGCCACATACTTGGGATGAGATTTCCTAAGTGTAGAAGGCTTTATAAAAAATTCATCATCCGTATTCGGCTTGGAGTTGTTAGCATTTCTAGATGCGGCGGCAGAACTGCTTTCAGGTGACATCTTAACAAAAGTCCTTGTGCTACTTTAACTTTCGAAGTAACTACAACGGAACAAAAACAGAAAGGTTACTACCTTGAAGGAAACCACGCGTGAGGATATTGTCAAGAAATTAGGGTACAATGATTAAGAGCTGACAGCAAATTCTCTATGGAAATTTTTTTTTGGCCACACGTCGCGGCACTCGCAGTCAAAGGGAATGGGGACTGGTGTTCACTCCAACAAACACTTGCTGTGGAAAAACATGATATTGGCCGAAACCGTGTCTTGCCGCGGTAATAGCGCTCACGGCCAAACACAAAATAAAACTAGGTTTTACGAAGAGAGGAGCCTACGGAGACCATCCATAGTGCTTGCTTTACACAATTATCGACTTCACTACTATTGATGTTGTGGCTAACGTTACTACAATACTACCGGCGGATAGGAATCATTCATATTAGAGGATTTCTACAGGTTTGTGGAGGACAGGCATATGGCTAGGGTTTACACCAAAACAGACGAGCAAACAAAGGAGAAGAAACGTTAAGAAACATATCTAAAATACGCTCGCCTACTTTCGCTGCTCTTCTCTCCGCTGGTCCGAGTCTTTGCCGCTAGCACCAAGGTGAGGAAACAAAACCAACAATACGAAAGTAAGGAAGATGGGTAACCCCTTTTATAGGCATGGTGTTTTGGAGTTCAACTAGAGAAGGGTTTCCCTTTTGGGACACGCACAAAAGAAGGCAGCTGGGCCCGTAGTGTTAACATTCCGCGCCATCGGATACTCAAGCTAGCCACGTCCATCCGCTACCCAAGCTAGCCGCGTCCATCCGCTTCTCAAGACAAGTCGCTCCAAGCCAAGCCGCATCCAAACCGCGCCAAGCCAAACCAAGTCGAGTCGCCCCCAATCCGAGTCGCGCCCAAGCCAAGCCAAGTCGCGTCCAAGCCAAGCTAGCACCGGTGCCAACGCCAAGACGAATCTATGCAAAATCCTCCAGCACAAGGATCACATATTTCTTATGCCTTCCACTAAAGGTTAGTTGAATTTCCTTAGTGATCTCTTCACGTATTGCTCTCTCGATTTTACTCTCGCCTGTCTCCATATCATGCTTACCCCACAACAATGTCATTGTTACGTGCTAAGCAGGGGACTTAATGTTGATGGTGGTTTTTAGCTTAGGGTTAAAATCGTAAAATCTTGCATCAGATGTGACGTCACTCTGCAAGGAAATGGTGCTGCGAGTACTAACCTCTCCACCGACACATTTATTGAGCCGCTCAATATACTTTTATCCATAACACTCTGTAAATTTCGGCACCTCGCCAATACGAGACTCACTGAGTACTTTCATGTGCTATGTTCCCCAGCAGAACCCTTAATCGGTATGGCATGACGGATTTATGTTCACTCGCAGCGGAGTAGCATGAACCTCCAAGTACCAAAGTTAAGGCCATTGCACGAAATGCTCAGACAGAAAGCACACTGCTTATTGTGATAACTCGCAAAGAACTCATAAACCCAACTAATTTGCAAATTGGGGTTTCGAGCCCCGCGCAGTATACTGGACTCCGTTGGTCGAAACCATGCTTAAACAAGCTAGGCAACCAAATCCGCCACAGCGCTAAAATTACGGTCGCGCCCTAGCATGTCGGCCCTCTTCCCGCCGACCAATCAGGTCGCTTCAAACCTTCCATGGCCTCAAAATGGTCGCCATGCTAAGTTGGATTCCCAAAACACGCCAGCTTACAAAAAACGTGCTAGCTTCCCAAAAAAACGCCAGCATGCCGCACGCGCATGCCGCACATGCCAGGCGTGCATGCCAGATGCGCTTACCAGACGCGCATGCCAGACGCGCTTGCCTGGCGCGCATGCCAGACGCGCATGTCAGACGTGCTTTCCAGACCCGCATGCCAGACGTACATGTTAGACGCGCATGCCAGACGCGCTTGACAGACGCGCATGCCAGCGCCACTTACAACACCACAGCCACTGGAAGACCATCATTCCATGGCTACTAGCACGTCGATATGCCACAACCACTTGCATGCCACCATGCCACAACTACTAGCACATCGCTATGCCACGGCCACTGGCATACCACCATGCCACAGCTACTAGCACGTCGCTATGCCACGGCCAATGGCATGCCACCATGCCACAGCTACTAGCACATCGCTATGTCACGGCCACTGGCATGCCACCATGCCACAGCTACTAGCACGTCGCTTTTCCACGGTAACTGGCATGCCACCATGCCACAGCTACTAGTCAAAACGAGCCTAGCATCACATATGCTATTTACCTACGGAAAGCCTCTCAATTTTAACTTGCCACACGTATCAAAGTGTTACATGTTTTCCGCGAAAACTCTCGAGACATCAAAACATGTCACAAACTGGGGGATACTCATCAGGGTATTGGTCTGGCGGTTTACAGCGTGCGGCATGTAATACGCCCGTTACAAGAAAGTGTCATAAAGCGGGGCGGTTAGTAATGGCAAGAAGTAATGGTGAAAACGTATCCTTCATTATGAAAACATAAATTCCAGGTGTTACCCGTTACTCCTTTCTTCCATTACTCAAACGTTCCCGCTTCTACGAGACCAGGGTACGTTTTATTGCGACTTGTATAAATAGGTCTCACCTATTTCCACCAGACAACAAGTTTTGGTCAGGAGAATAACACCACATCCAGAAATCACCTGGTAGCTTTCCATTCAGCTCACCAGTTCAATTTTCTGATACAAGTCACAAAAACGCCCATACTTCCGGAATCAACTATTCTGGTCTCAACACTTTCTTCGCTTCCCTCCCTAAGACCAACCCTTCTCCTTAACTTTGTGACTGAAGCAAGCCTGGAACGGCCATTTCTTGGTTTAGGCCAGGATTGTACAGATTGATCTCTCGAATCAAAAGTACTCCCGTGCAGTACATTGTTTTGGGTTTAGATTTGTTTCTCACCCGCACTCACACGAAATTACCGAAATCAGCAGAAACGGTTTTCACCCACAAACACAGAGACACCAGAAATTTTGTTAACGAGGAAACTGCAAATGCAGAAAAACCCCGGTACCTAGTCCATCTTTGAACACCACACTGTATTAAGCCGCTACAGACACTAGCTTACTACCAATGAACTTCAGACTGGAATGTAGTTTAGCCCTAACCAATCTCACACTGGTCAAGGTACAGTTGTGCTCCTTACGTCTCTGAACCCTAGCAGGATTCTACGCACTTGATTCCCTTAGATGATCTCACCCACAACCAAGAGTTGCTACGACCCAAAGTCGAGGACTTGATAAATAAATTTGTCTCACACAAAAAAGTCTATTGGAATAGATAAATCTGTCTCCCACAGAAAATACCTATGAGTTTTGTTCCGTCTTTTGATAAATCAAGGTACACATGAACCAATTGATAAACCAGACTTATATTCCCTAAGAACAACCTAGTATTATCAATCAGCTTACAATAATCTTAATCGTATGGAAGCGAAACAAGCTATTGTGGAATCACAAACGATGAGACGAAGATGTTTGTGACTACTTTTAATCTTACCTATCGGAGATAAATCTCAAGAAAATCTTAGCAAAGATAATACTCAATCACGATAGTAGAAGTAAGATCAGAACACGCAACTACAGAGAAAATAGTTGGGTCTGGCTTCACAATCCCAATGAAGTCTTCAAGTCGTTAACCTGCATGGTTTCGTGAAAAACCTAAGGTTAAAGAAGAATCGACTCCAGTCGCAACTAGTATCACACAGAAGGTGTAGGGATTAGGTTTCCCAGTTGCTAGAGTTCTCCCTTATGTAGTTTTAAAATCAGGGTTTGCAATCTAAGTTACCTTGGTAACCAAGCATTCAATATTAACTGTTAGATGAAAACCTGATTAGATTCAAGCTGATATCTTTCAGCTGTTAGATCGAAATTAGCTTTTTATACACAAATGAAATGTACCTTCATTTAGGTTTGAGTAACCGTGCCTAAACATGTACACTAGGTTGGCTAAACATTAGTTAACCGAAGTTAGCTATATGAACACTCTCATATCAACCTTATTCATCTTAACCACAACTAGTTCAAATGACTCAAATGAAACTAGTTATATATTTGTTCAATTGTTATATTTCTCATAAAAGTATACAAGAATTTGTATACACAATTGAAGTAAAATCGGTTTGATTCACTCGAATCAATTCATGAACATTATAGCCACGGTTTACATAGAATGCATTCCTTAATATATAAATGTATTAGTTCATGAAAAACGATTTTAGAACTTTAACCACTCAAGTATGCAAACGGGTACGCATACTTAAGTAGCTGATCTGAGTTTGGGTTCGCCTGTATGCAAACGGGTACGCATACTTCCAAACAGCAGAAATTCCTAGACCCGAACCTTACGTCAGTACGCGTACGGGTATGTGTACTTAGGCACTCGGAATTTCACAACTAACAGGTACGCATGCGGGTATGCATACTATAGTTCCGGTCATGGATCACATATGTGCAAGAACACATACTATGTTCATAATCCAATGACAGTCAAGTATTGTAAACTCTATTTCAATCATTGAAACTGAAAATGCGGGGGGTCTAACAACCACACCCAACAATTCGTTTGGCAATCTGAGAGGACTCACTCCAATATACTTTCTAGAGAATCAACTAGACAGTCATACTGAATCTAGAGTAAAGTATATCAAAGAGTTTAATATCTCTAACTCTTAATTCAATCCGTAATCAGCAAATAGATATCTGCGAGCCCGATTGAATATAAGATGAGTAACTTGAACGGTACCAAAGACCAACATTCAAGTGTCAATTAATTTAAATCAACAACCCAAGGTAGGATATTCTAATTAATTGAACTTAACGCACAACCTGTGATATTTCAATTATATAGCAAAATATAATGCGGAAAAGAAATAACACAGACATCAGAATTTTGTTAACGAGGAAACCGCAAATGCAGAAAAACCACGGGACCTAGTCCAGATTGAACACCACATTGTATTAAGACGCTACAGACTCTAATTAACTTCAGACTAGACTGTAGTTGAACCCTAATCAATCTCACATTGATTCAAGGTACAATTGCTTTCCTTACGTCTCTGATCCCAGCAGGATACTACGCACTTGATTCCCTTAGTTGATCTTCTTGAGGGGTGAATCTAGTTCTGGTACTACCTGTCCTAGCTACACCAAGTGACCTCAGCTTTCTAGGAATAGTAAGAGAGAGATTTGATTTTCCATTGTACCTTGTCCTTCCTTATATAGGTGTTTATGGGTGAAAATCGTTTCTGCCGATTTTGGTAATTTTGGTAGGTGAGTGAGAAACAAATCTAAACCCTAAACAAATGTACTGCACGGGAGTACTTTAGATTCGAGAGATCAATCTGTACAACTCCGTCCTAAACCAAGAAATGGTCGTTCCAGATTTGCTTCGGTCAAAAAGAGGAGGAGAAGGCTGGTTTAGGGAATGAAGCGAAGAGAGTGTTGAGACCAGAACAGTTCTGGAAGAGTAGTACTTGACTTGTATCAGAAGGTGGAAGCTTTTGGGAAAGCTAGCAAAGTTTCTTTTCTGAGTATTGTATTTCTCCTGACCAAAAACTTGTTGTCTTGGTGGAAATAGGTAAGACCTATTTATACAAGTCTAAGTGAAACGTACTATGGCCTCGTAAGAAAAAGTAACGGATGAGTTAAATGGGAAGAGGTGGTAACACCTGGTATTGATGGAATTTGATGGAAATGATGTTTCATAATGAAAGAGCGTTTCACCATTACTTCCTACATTTACTAACCGTTTTATTCTTAATACACTGTCTTGAAACAGGCATTTGTGTATGTCGCACGCTGTAAACCGCCAAACCAAACCCCTAAAAAGCATCCCCCAGTTTTTGACATGTATTGATGTCTCGAGTGTTTTCGTGGAAAACGTGTAGCATGTCGCTGGTGTTTGATAAGTTGAGCTTGAGAGATATGCCGTCTCAGTGGCGACCTTCGACGGTCGAGATTTTGCAAATTGAGAGGAATCGTGGCCTTTGATGTAGGCGCGGCATGCCAAAGTGCAAGGGTTGCATGGCATGTGCCAATGGCTTGTGTGGAATGCCTTGGTTGTAGGTTGCGCATCGGGTGCAGGAGGTAATGCCAAAATGCAAGTGTTGCATGGCATGTGCCAATGGCGCGCGTAGCGGCTTTGGCCCTAGGTTTGCACGACTTGGCATGCTAGGTTGCAAGGGTCGCTTGGCATGTTCCAATGGCGTGTGTGGCGGCTTGGCACCAGGTTTGCACGGCTTGGAATATGCCAATAGCGCGTGTGGCGGCTTGGCACTAGGTTTGCACGGCTTGGCATGATAGGTTGTAAGCATCGCTTAGCATGTGCCAATAGCGCATGTGGCGGATTGGCCCTAGGTTTGCCTGGCTTGGCATGTGCCAATGGCGCGTGTGGCGGCTTGTCCCTAGGTTTGCACGGCTTGACATGCTAGGTCGCAAGCGTCGCTTGGCATGTGCCAATGGCGCGTGTGGCGGCTTGGCCCTAGGTTTGCACGGCTTGGCATGCTAGGTCGCAAGCGTCACTTGGCATGTGCCAATGGCGCGTGTGGCGGCTTAGCCCTAGGTTCAAACGTCGCTTGGCATGCTAGGTCGCAAACGTCGCTTGGCATGTGCCAATGGCGCGTATGGCGACTTGTCCCTAGGTTTGCACGGCTTGGCATGCTAGGTCGCAAGCTTCGCTTGGCATGTGTCAATGGCGCGTGTGGCGGCTTGGCCCTAGGTTTGCACGGATTGGCATGCTAGGTCGCAAGCGTCGCTTGGCATGTGCCAATGGCGCATGTGGCGGCTTGGCCCTAGGTTTTCACGGTTTGGCATGTTAGGTCGCTTGGCATGTGCCAATGGCGCGTGTGGCGGCTTGGCCCTAGGTTTGCACGGCTTGGCATGCTAGGTCGCAAGCGTCGTTTGGCATGTGCCAATGGCGCGTGTGGCGGCTTGACCCTAGGTTTGCACGGCTTGGCATGCTAGGTCGCAAGCGTCGCTTGGCATGTGCCAATGGCGCGTGTGGCGGCTTGACCCTAGGTTTGCACGGCTTGGCATGCTAGGTCGCAAGCGTCGGTTGGCATGTGCCAATGGCGCGTGTGGCGGCTTGTCCCTAGGTTTGCACGGCTTGGCATGCTAGGTCGCAAGCGTCGCTTGGCATGTGCCAATGGCGCGTGTGGCGGATTGTCCCTAGGTTTGCACGGCTTGGCATGCTAGGTGGCAAGCGTCGCTTGGCATGTGCCAATGGCGCGTGTGGAGGCTTGGCCCTAGGTTTGCACGGCTTGGCATGCTAGGTCGCAAGCGTCGCTTGGCATGTGCCAACGGCGCGTGTGGCGTGGCCCTAGGTTTGCACGGCTTCGCATGTTAGGTCTCAAGCGTCGCTTGGCATGTGCCAATGGCGCGTGTGGCGGCTTGGAAGGGAAGCGCTTTGGAAGGGAAGCGCTTTGGAAGGGAAGCGCTTGCGGTTTAGGGTTTGACACGCCAAAACCCTAATTAGCGCCCTTTACTAGAATCGTTGTAGAATCCGCGTACGGACTCGGATTTTGACGGTCCGCCCCTTTTTCGGACACAAAATAGAATTCTCCATCTCCTCACGAGGGAATTTTTAGGTTTTGAGCTTGTTCAGTGGCATGTATGGCGCGTGTGGCGGCTTGGCCCTAGGTTTGTATGGCTTGGCATGTGCCAATGGCGCGTGTGGCGGCTTGGCCCTAGGTTTGCACGGCTTGGCATGTTAGGTCGCAAGCGTCGCTTGGCATGTGTAAATGGCGCGTGTGGCGGCTTGGCCCTAGGTTTGCACGGCTTGGCATGCTAGGTCGCAAGCGTCGCATGGCATGTGCCAATGGCGCGTGTGGCGGGTTGACCCTAGGTTTGCACGGCTTGGCATGCTAGGTCGCAAGCGTCGCTTGGCATGTGCCAATGGCGCGTGTGGCGGTTTGTCCCTAGGTTTGTACGGCTTGGCATGCTAGGTCGCAAGCGTCGCTTGGCATGTGCCAATGGCGCGTGTGGCGGCTTGGCCCTAGGGTTGCACGGCTTGGCGTGCTAGGTCGCAAGCGTCGATTGGCATGTGCCAACGGCGCGTGTGGCGGCTTGGCCCTAGGTTTGCACGGCTTGGCATGCTAGGTCTGAAGCGTCCCTTGGCATGTGTCAATGGCGCGTGTGGCGGCTTGGCCCTAGGTTTGCACGGCTTGGCATGCTAGGTCGCAAGCGTCGTTTGCCATGTGCCAATGGCGCGTGTGGCGGCTTGACCCTAGGTTTTCACGGCTTGGCATGCTAGGTCGCAAGCGTCGTTTGGCATGTGCCAATGGCGCGTGTGGCGGCTTGACCCTAGGTTTGCACGGCTTGGCATGCTAGGTCGCAAGCGTCGCTTGGAATGTGCCAATGGCGCGTGTGGCGGCTTGTCCCTAGGTTTGCACGGCTTGGCATGCTAGGTCGCAAGCGTCGCTTGGCATGTGCCAAAGACGCGTGTGGCGGCTTGTCCCTAGGTTTTCACGGCTTGGCATGCTAGGTCGCAAGCGTCGCTTGGCATGTGCCAATGGCGCGTGTGGCGGCTTGGCCCTAGGTTTGCACGGCTTGGAGTGCTAGGTCGCAAGCGTCGCTTGGCATGTGCCAACGGCGCGTGTGGCGGATTGGCCCTAGGTTTGCACGGCTTGGCATGCTAGGTCTCAAGCGTCGCTTGGCATGTGCCAATGGCGCGTGTGGCGGCTTGGCCCTATGTTTGCACGGCTTGGCATGCTAGGTCTCAAGCGTAGATTGGCATGTGCCAATGGCGCGTGTGGCGGCTTGGAAGAGAAGCGCTTTGGAAGGGAAGCGCTTGCGGTTTATGGTTTGACACGCCGAAACCCTAATTAGCGCCCTTTACTAGAATCGTTGTAGAATCCGCGTACGGACTCGGATTTTGACGGTCCGCCCCTTTATCGGACACAAAATAGAATTCTCCATCTCCTCACGAGGGAATTTTTAGGTTTTGAGCTTGTTCAGTGGCATGTATGGCGCGTGTGGCGGCTTGGCCCTAGGTTTGCATGGCTTGGCATGTGCCAATGGCGCGTGTGGCGGCTTGGCCCTAGGTTTGCACGGCTTGGCATGCTTGGTCGCAAGCGTCGCTTGGCATGTGTCAATGGCGCGTGTGGTGGCTTGGCCCTAGGTTTGCACGGCTTGGCATGCTAGGTCGCAAGCGTCGCTTGGCATGTGCCAATGGCGCGTGTGGCGGCTTGACCCTAGGTTTACACGGCTTGGCATGCTAGGTCGCAAGCGTTGCTTGGCATGTGCCAATGGCGCGTGTGGCGGCTTGACCCTAGGTTTGCACGGCTTGGCATGCTAGGTCGCAAGCGTCGCTTGGCATGTGCCAATGGCGCGTGTGGCGGCTTGTCCCTAGGTTTGTACGGCTTGGCATGCTAGGTCGCAAGCATTGCTTGGCATGTGCCAATGGCGTGTGTGGCGGCTTGGCCCTAGGTTTGCACGGCTTGGCGTGCTAGGTCGCAAGCGTCGCTTGGCATGTGCCAACGGCGCGTGTGGCGGCTTGGCCCTAGGTTTGCACGGCTTGGCATGCTAGGTCTCAAGCGTCTCTTGGCATGTGCCAATGGCGCGTGTGGCGGCTTGGCCCTAGGTTTGGACGGCTTGGCATGCTTGGTCTCAAGCGTCGCTTGGCATGTGCCAATGGCGCGTGTGGCGGCTTGGAAGGGAAGCGCTTTAGAAGGGAAACGCTTGCAAGGGAAGTGCTTGCGGTTTAGGGTTTGACACGCCGAAACCCTAATTAGCGCCCTTTACTAGAATCGCTGTAGAATCCGCGTACGGACTCGGATTTTGACGGATTGCCCCTTTATCGGACACGAAATAGAATTCTACATCTCCTCACGAGAGAATATTTAGGTTTTGAGATTTTTCAGTGGCATGTATGGCATGCTGCTGGCACGGTGGTGCGTCTGGCATGCTGCTGGCACGGTGGTGCGGCTGGCATGTCTGGAATGCTGCTGGCACGGTGGTGCGGCTGGCATGTCTGGCATGCTTCTGGCACGGTGGTGCGGCTGGCATGTCTGGCATACTGCTGGAACGGTGGTGCGGCTGGCATGTCTGGCATGCTGCTGGCACAGTGGTGCGGGAATTAGGGTTTGGTGTATCGAAACCCGAATTTAGCGTTAAAAAAGGTACACCGATAATTTTTGTGTAAGCGCGTTAAATGCTCTAATAAATGTGTTAGTGTCACCGGTGATGTCATGCTATACGTGAGGTTTTTCGGATTTACCCCTGGTCCTAAAACCACCATCAACATTAAGTCCCATGCTTAGCTTGTAACATGGGCCTTGTTGCGAGGTAAGCATAAGATGGTGACAGACGAAGATAGAACTGAGACAGTAAGTCATGAAAGAGGGCCGAGGATATTTGTCTGACCTTTTTCGAGATGTAAATAGAATCTGCAATCCTTGCATCTGGTAGCTTTGCACGTATCCCAGTATGACTAGGTGTCTTTGGGGCCAGGCTTTGGGACGCGAGGCGGAGCTGCTAGAATATACTTGGCATGAAAGGGATTTGTCAGCACCAATGGGATAAGAATGGGCGTGGGCCACTTGGCAAAGCATGGCATCGGCGAGGGCAGCGCGGCAAGGGGAAACTCAGGTTGCCGGCAAGGCTCTGACATGGTCCACCTGTAAGGCGTTGGCATGGAAAGCGCAGATTGTCCTGGCTGCCGCGGAGCGTTGGCATTGGATGGGATTAGCATGAAAGGCGCGGGGTGTTGCAAAAGCTGACGTGGAGCGTTGGCAAGACTGGCACTGGAAAGGAAGGCGCGGATGTCTTGAGAGTGGCAAGGCTTGCTCTTGTGGGCCCGATCGCCTTTCTTCATGCGCGACTTTAACAGGGAATTCTTTCCTTATTCAAAAATCTTTTTAGAGAGGTAGGTAGCATCCGCAATCCTTTCATCTGGTAGCTTTGCGCAAATCCCGGTATGATTGGGTGTCTTCAGGGCTAGGCTTTGGAACGCGAGGCGGAGCTGCTAGCATGGACTTGGCATGAAGGGGACCCATTAGCACTGACGTGCATGGAACGGGTGTGGGCCGCTCTGTAAAGCGCTTGGCAAGGCATGGCCCTGGTAAGGGAAGCGCTTTGGAAGGAAACGCTTGCAAGGGAAGCGCTTGCGGTTTAGGGTTTGACACGCCGCAACCCTGATTGGTGCCCTTTGCTAGAATCGTTGTAGAATCCGCGTACGAACTTGGATTCTGACGGTCCGCCCCTTTATCGGACACAAAACAGAATTCTCTATCTTCCCGAGAGGGAATATTTAGGTTTCGAGCTCGCTTAGGAGGTGAAAACGGCCCGACAGTGAAAATCAGGAAGAAGTCAGGAGGGATGTTGCGGTCCCGGGATGGCATAGTCGCGCGCCAGTCACCTATTCCCGTTCATGGAGCAAGAAGGAATCTTCATTCTGTTCAAGCTCTAAAAACTCTGTTCGCATGGAAAGAGGTATCGACCCTCTTCTGTTTTCTGTTGCTCGTCCGGGTCCGTGCTTTCGTTCGCAGTGTCTCTCCAGTGGATTCCAAAATTTACCAAACTCCATTGCATTCTTGGGATGGATGGATGAAACATACGCTCGGCAGCGATCATGTCAGGGATAACCTTGGAGGTTGTGGTTGCGTTGTCGGTCCATCCTTGACTTTAGGTTGTTCAGTGTCTGGACCTTCCGATCAGGACGATGATATGTCGTGGATGATTGTATGGTAGAAATCTCTCGAATCCACGGGATGAAATAGATGAGTTGGGAGACATTCTGTTGCCGATGTGATGTTATTAAGTCTTAAAGTACTTTGTACCAAGAGACATCCTTTGAACCAACTTCTGAATCTTGGACTGTCATATGGAATAGGATGCGGTGAGCAGTCCCCAGTTATCTTCTTGTTAAATCCGATGACATGGCCGAATATGTGAATGTATCCTTGTGGTATGCTTTTGGAGTCTTCGATGCACATGTACGGATTCATGTTGAGAAATTTGCGGATCGTAAAACTTCGGCAACGATGATGTTGAAATCAGACATAACCAGGTTGAGGAGAATGAAAGCGTCCCATGCTGGTAGTCCCCATGTGTATCTTACTTTCATTGCATCACCTTGAATCCACGTCCACGGGATTTGATGCAAGCTTATTGTAATCTTCTATATGTGATGCCGGGATGCTCTGAATATCACATGGATGAAATATTCTTTGATGGTCGTCGGGATGGACTGCAATGATCAGTGCCCAGTCGCGCTCTTCTTTAGTTTCTGAAGTTGTTTCCTCCGGGCAGGCTTGGGATTCGTCGCGGCCTCGTAGAGTGTCGAAGGCGTCTTCTATACAGAGATGTGATGATATTCTTGCGCTGCACCCTTGAAGAGTAGATGACCTTGTTGTGGCTATGTCCTTTTTGGTTGACTGTGTCTTCCGAGATTTGACAGTGAAGGGATTCCGTATATATCCTCAGTCCCCAAGTATGGTTTACATGTTTCCATCTTTGTAGTGATTGCTGTTGTGGTGAAGCTCTGGCTGATATCAGCAAATGAGTGGCAACAGTTCTTGGTAGCAGATGTAGTCAGAGGAGACTGCATTGTCGTGGTAACAATGTAGGTTGTCTGGAATTGTACGGGCATCCATGGAAGTAAAAGGATTGGCTGGATGTGTTAGCGAGCAAACTGTCCATGATCACGAGTTTTGGCGGGATGGATTAAAAGGCGTCCATGACTACGAATAATGGCTGGTTATGATCATGATCCTTGACATGGGGAGCGCGGTGGTACGATCCTTTGCAGGAAGAAGTGGCGTTGAAGCAGCTTTGGTTCTTGGAGAGGATGTTGAAACTTAGGAAGCTAAACGCTGAAGTTTTGGCTTCGGATTCTGGAGCAGTTTATGGAAAGAACGCTGAAGCGGAGCGACTGTTGGAGCGAATGTTAAAGCGAAGCGGCTGCTGAAGCGAACATTGAAGCGGAGCCGCTGGAGAGGCTGCATCAATCAGTGTATTGTAAGGCTGGACGTACTTCAAGCGGACAGTGGTTAGGAGTCCCCAGTTCCATCTATCAATCGTGCTCTCCAAGGGAGGTTGGGATTTGGGGACGATTTCTATGGTTGGAAAAGGCTGCTTCCCTGATGCGGTACGGTCGAGGGCTGCAAATATGTCTTGACGTTGTTCCTTGGGGAAACATAGAATCTCATATAAATGTTTCATCACGGACTGTACAGTTTTGTAGTCGAAGTCCTCAGAAATCATGCGTCTCTTGACAAGAAGAGAGTCTTCGTGAACTCAGGGGGTTTGATGATTTTCTTTGCTTCGATTTTGGAGAAGTCGTTCCTGATCTTTACGTGTGATGAAATCGGATTGTTGATTCCCTACGGGGCGTTCAAGTGCAACGCTAGAAGGATATAAGCTGCTAGCACTGGGAAGCTGTAAGCTGCTGTAAAGATCCAAGTTGTTGTAAAGATGCAAGCTGGAAGTGCAAGCGTCACGCTGGAAGGACGCAATCAGTCAGCGCGCTGGAAAATATGCAAGTTGTCGGCGCTGGAAAGATGTAAATTGCCGGTGTCGGAAGGACGCAAGCTGTCAGCGCTGGAAGACGCAAGTTGTCGGTGCTGGAAGGAAGCAAGCTGTCAGCGCTGGAAAACGCAAGTTGCCAGTGCTGGAAGGACGCAAGCTGTCAGCACGCTGGAAAAGATGCAAGTTGTTGGCCCTGGAAAGATGCAAGTTGTTAGCGCTGCATCTTGTTAGAACGAGCGCTGGCTTGACATGGACGCTGGCTTGGCATGGCGCTGGATTGGCATGGGCACTGTCTTGGCGTGGCGTGGTAGCAATAAAGCGGGCCAGCATACTCCAGGTATGTACTCCAGCGTTTTCTTGTGTTGGTGCAAACCCTAGCCATAGGTACGGCTCCCATAAACCTGTATAAATATGGTTCTTATCTTCGAATATTACCGTGGTATCGTCAGCTACATCATGAATAGTGACTGGTAATCGTTATGATGCAAATTAGGTACACATGGCCATGCAACTGATTCCATGAAAACTGGGCGTTAGGGTTTCTCTGAGATCCAAGGTTGCAGGCCAAGGAGACCGAAGGTCCTTATGCGTATGTGGTCAAACAACAAGAGGCGGAGGTTGGAAGGTTGTCCAAAGAGTTGGAGCTGAAATAGGCGATCCTCCAAATGACGAAGGACGTCTTCTTCGAGAAGAGAAAACCACTGTTGAATGGCTTCCTTTGGATGCAATTCTGTCTTCTGAAATTATTTTTTTTTTTTGAAAGGCAAATGAAACACCTGGCTTATGGTTTTGATTTTATGGATTTCTGGGTTGATAGACAAGTCTTACCTATGAGGGTTTTGGGTTGCTATTCGGGATGAACCATTTTAGGATGATGCCGTTTTTTGGTTATGATTGTAAGTGATACGAACATCCCAGGGAAGATATGGAATCGTGAACATTGCGTGTTGGTAGATGACATGGGATGAAACATAACATGGCTATTGGTTTTGTCATTCTCGTGAAAACTTGAAATTGTAAACCATATATTCTGTCTAGGCAAGACTTACTCGGTTTCCCAGATCTCCTGATGAAAAGGGGATCCTCCATGTGTAAGATCGAGTTTTGTAGGATGCATCGCCGCGATTGTGGGAATTCCCCATTCGTTTTGAGTCACTTGATGATTGGATCGTTTGCTTTCGGTTTCTGTGAAGTCCCCAGTCGTCTCTTGCGGTCTGCGACTGGTAACCAGGTTGTCTGGTAGTCGAGTTGTGGATCCCTGAACAGATCGCTTGCTTATGCCGTCCTGATGTCTGGATCGAAGTATGAGATCGAGGATTGAAAACTGACATTGTAACCGAAATATCAATCTCCCACTGTGGTCGCCAATTGTTTATGGGTGAAAATCGTTTCTGCCGATTTTGGTAATTTCGGTAGGTGAGTGAGAAACAAATCTAAACCCTAAAAAAATGTACTGCACGGGAGTACTTTAGATTCAAGAGATCAATCTGTACAACTCCGGCCTAAACCAAGAAATGTCCGTTCCGGATTTACTTTGGTCATAAAGAGGAGGAGAAGGGTTGGTTTAGGGAGGGAAGCAAAGAGAGTGTTGAGATCAGAACAGTTTTGGAAGAGTAGTACTTGACTTGTATCAGAAGATGGAAGCTTTCGGGAAAGCTAGAAAAGTTTCCTTTCTGGGTATTGTATTTATCCTGACCAAAAACTTGTTGTCTTGGTGGAAATAGGTAAGACCTATTTATACAAGTCTAAGTGAAACGTACTCTGGCCTCGTAAGAAAAAGAAACGGATGAGTTAAATGGGAAGAGGTGGTAACGCCTGGTATTGATGGAATTTGATGGAATTGATGTTCCATAATGAAAGAGCGTTTCACCATTACTTCCTGCATTTACTAACCGTTTTATTCTTAATAGACTGTCTTGAAACGGGCATTTGTGTATGTCGCACGCTGTAAACCGCCAAACCAAAACCCTAAAGAGCATCCCCCAGTTTGTGACATGTATTGATGTCTCGAGTGTTTTCGTGGAAAACGTGTAGCATGTCGTTGGTGTTTGATAAGTTGAGTTTGAGAGATGTGCCGGCTCAGTGGCGACCTTCGACGGTCGAGATTTTGCATCTTGAGAGGAATCGTGGCCTTTGATGTAGGCGTGGCATGCCAAAGTGCAAGGGTTGCATGGAATGTGCCAATGGCTTGTGTGGAATGCCTTGGTTGTAGGTTGCGCATCGGGTGCAGGTGGTAATGCCAAAATGCAAGTGTTGCATGGCATGTGCCAATGGCGCGCATAGCGGCTTTGGCCCTAGGTCTGCACGGCTTGGCATGCTAGGTTGCAAGGGTCGCTTGACATGTGACGATGGCGCGTGTGGCGGCTTGGCACTAGGTTTGCACGGCTTGGCATGCTACGTTGCAAGCGTCACTTGGCATGTGCCAATAGCGCGTGTGGCGGCTTGACACTAGGTTTGCACGGCTTGGCATGCTAGGTCGCAAGCGTCGCTTGGCATGTGCCAATGGAACGTGTGGCGTCTTGGCCCTAGATTTGCACGGCTTGGCATGCTAGTTCGCAAGCGTCTCTTGGCATGTGCCAATGGCGCGTGTGGCGGCTTGGCCCTAGGTTTGCACGGCTTGGCATGCTAGGTCGCAAGCGTCGCTTGGCATGTGCCAATTGGCGCGTGTGGCGGCTTGGCATGCTAGGTCACAAGCGTCGCTTGGCATGTGCCAATGGCGTGTGTGGCGGCTTGTAAGGGATGCGCTTGGAAGGGAACCGCTTTGGAAGAGAAACGCTTGCAAGGGAAGCGCTTGCGGTTTAGGGTTTGACACGCCGAAATCCTAATTAGCTCCCTTTACTAGAATCGCTTTAGAATCCTCGTACGGACTCGTATTTTTACGGTCCGCCCCTTTATCGGACACGAAACAAAATTCTCCATCTCCTCCCGGGTGAGTATTTAGGTTTTGAGCTTGTTTTGGGGTCTAAAACGACCCGACAGTAAAAACAGGAAGAATTCGGAAGGGGTGGCAGTATGGCCAAGGTTGGATTTTGGTTGTACGGCTTGCATGGTATGCCTTTGGCGTGGAAACAGTGCGTGGTATGTGTTTTTGGCACATGTGGCATGGTTGGCATGCCTTGGCGCGCGAAGATTGCGCGGTATGTGCGTTTGACACATGTGGCATGGTTGGCATGCCTTGGTGTGGAGACGTGGATGGCATGTCTGGCATGATGTTGGCACGGTGGTGCGGCTGGCATGTCTGGCATGCTGCTGGCACGGTGGTGCGGAAATTAGGGTTTGGTATATCGAAACCCGAATTTAGCGTTAAAAAAGATACCCCGATAATTTTTGTGTAAGCGCGTTAAATGCTCTAATAAATGTGCTAGTGTCACCGGTGACGTCATGTTATACGTGAGGTTTCACGGTTTTACCCCTGGTCCTGAAACCACCATCAACAATAGGATTTCCCAAAAGCCCTTCCTTTTATAACATCATGACACATGTCCTAACCCCCTTTAATTACTTCTAATGCCACTCCTTAATATAACCTCCTCTTTATTTGTTAATTCCTTCCTTGTCCTTCTTCCCCCATGGGTATTTTATCATTTGGGCTTGGCTTAGTCCCCAAGTCCCCGTATCTCATACTTGGCTTACCTCCCTTCTTAGGGGCACCCTAGGCCTGTTAAGGGGCATTATTTTTCATGTATCAACATTAGTCCCCTGACTATTGGGTCAATTATCAGATGATCCAATAGTCAAATCACTTTGCATCCTTGGTAGCCACGTGTCGTTGGAAACGAGACTATTACTGTATCATTTATAGCGATGTTTTCCTTATATAGGAGCATCGTGCTTTCAATCCCTTCATCGGTTCAAACTTTTACTTCAATTTTCTTCTTTTCCTGTCGGATACGTTGCTCCGATGGCTCACTCCCTTCACGGATACGTATTAACCTTAGTGCCGGTCCCTGCGCTGGTTTCAATGTTCAAGGAGCTAGAATTGGCGCGCTTATCGCTGGTGAAGACTGAGATTGAGGCGCTTCGTGAGCATAGACTGGCGAATAGGGACTCTATGCGCGCTCGGTTTGCGGAGCATTATGAAGCACATCAAGCCGCTCAAAAGGCCGGATACATAACATCCGCGATCCAGCGTGCTCTAGACGATGCTGTCACAGCTCGGTATGCCGCTAATTCTCTACTCATGGAGTCTTCGGTAATGAGAGAAACTATAGAGAATGTTATTACTCGGTATGTCGCGGTCAAGCGACTCCGCGACTTCCTGGATACACTCTGTCTCTGGCGGCCGTTTCTGCGCTCGTAAGTTTGTCTTATCCTGAAGATGAACTCGTCCGCTTATTGGTGCTGAGAGAGGAGGTAGATGTACTGTGGACTCTCAGGAGAATTCGTCAAGACAAGGCGCGTATAGATCGTGACGAGCATGAAGGCACTCTTGCACTCGCTCGTGGAGCAAGGGATAAGGGAAAAGTCATGCAATACATACATAGGCTGATAAGTGATGCCTATTGGAAGTTGTCTCAAGCCAACATCCAGTGTGATGAAGGGCGTCTCATGGTGGAAACCGTGGACATGGATATTGCCCGTTGTCGCGCATTGATAGTCGACTAGGTAGCGTGCTATTTTAGGGACAACTTACCTTGTTTGTTGCTTCTGTTGTTTCTTTTTATGCATCTTCTTTGGGGTTCTACCTCTTTTGTGTATTTTTTGTTGTTTTTTTTTTTTGTTTTTTATTACTTGTTGCCAAACTTTTCCTTCCTAGTTGATTCTTTCCTTATCCCTCGCCTCATGGATGTTGCCACACTGGTCTTGGGCCTTAGTCCCCGAGTCCCCAGTGCTTATATCAAGGTTTCCTTTTTCTCATGGGGGTACCCTAGACCCATTTGGGGAGCATCGTTTTTCATATATCATCATTAACGTGGGTTGACACGTATCATAACATGCAAGGGAAGACGTGAGTGGTTATTTTATCGTAAACTGCGTCATCCCCCTTTATATATGGTTCTCATTTCTTAGTTTGGTCACTAGTTTTTCTTTCAACTTCACCATCCTTTTTTGGTCAACAAATCGCCAATATGGATAACTCTCTTCACTGATACGTGTTGCACTTGGCGCATGTTCCCGTGTTGGTATCGGCAATGTTTAAACATTTTGAGCTGAAGCAATTGTTGCTCGTGAAGGCTGAAATTGAGGTGCTTCGAGAGCAGAGAATGACGAATAAAAATATTATGCATGCCAATTTCAGGGAGCGGCACGAGGCGTACCAAGCTGCTCAGCAGTATGACTTATCAGGTCGGGTGTCATTGGAGACCCAACGCGCGCTGGATGAGGTTGTCACTGCTCGTGACGCGGCTGATCAATTATTCGCAGATTCCTTGATAATGATGGCTATTATAGATCGCGCCATTTCTGATTGCCATCTCTGGATTTCTGGCCAGGCAGCCCCACCACTTCTTGGGCACATTCTTACCTTAGAAGCAGTGTCTCTGCTTGTATCTCATCCCTATATTGAGGATGAGTTGGTGTGTTTGTTGGTTCTAAGAGAGGAAGTGGGCCTTCTATGGATGCTTAGATTGATTCGTCAGGATAAAGCGCGTAAAGAATATGATGAGCATGAGGATACTCTTTCGCTTTCTCGTGGGGCCGAAGCTAAGGGTAAGATAATTCAAGATATCCATAAGTTGGTGAATGAGGCTGATCAGGACCTTCGTTTAGCCACCGCGCAATGTGATGACGGACGTTTGATGGTGGGGGATTTGGATGCGGATATTGCTCGTTGTCGGGCATTGATGGCCGATTAGGTTGCAAGTCCTTCTGTGAGGATTGTCTTTTTCCTTTGTTTTAATGTCCTGTTCATGGCTCCGATGTTGTTCTTATTATGCGTCTGTTCTGAACAAGGTGTGAATAAAGTTTTTCTATAAGTTGGGATATTATTCTTCTATTTTTTTTGTTACATTTCACCAGTTAGGATGGGTTAGAGGTAGTCTTCCCCCTTTCCCCCTTTTTTTGTGAGAGGTACAGTGTGTTGGGTAAACGGCGTTAGACCACGCCTTCCCCCCCCCCCCACTTTTTTTTGAACAAAGCGGTGGGGGTGGGCGAGCGTTTGTAAAACGCGCCTACTCCCCCTTTCTTTTTTATCAGAAGAAAGAAGTGGGGTGGGCGGTCGTTAGTGAAACGCGCCTACTCCCCCTTTTCTTTTTTATCAAAAGGAAGCGGTGGGGTGGGCAGGCGTTTGTAAAACGCGCCAACTCCCCCTTTCTTTTTATCGGAAGGAAGCAGTGGGGTGGGCGGGCATTTGCAAAACGTTCCAACTCCTCCTTTCTTTTTATCGGAAGGAAGCGATGGGGTGGGCGGGAGTTAGTAAAACTCGCCTACTCGCTTTTCCTTTTTTATCAGAATGAAGCAATGGGGCGGGCCGGAGTTAGTAAAACGCGTCTACTCCCTTTTTCTTTTTTATCAGAAGGAAGCGGTGGGGTGGGCGGGCGTTAGTAAAACGCGCCTACTCCCCCCATTTTTTTTCTTTCTTATTGGAAGGAAGCGGTGGGGACCTTTCCTTTTTTATTATAATGAAGCGACGGGGTGGGCGGGCGTTAGTAAACGCGCCTACTTCCACTTTCTCATATCCATGGTCTTTTGTAGGTTTGTCAGCCGATTGGGTGCCTTTGGCATTCCCATAGCCTTTTGTAGATTTGTCAGCCGATTGGGCGCCTTTGACATTCTCGTTGCCTTTTGTAGACTTGTCAGCAAATTGGGTGCCTTTGGAATTCCCGTAGCCTTTTGTAAATTTATCAGCCTATTGGGCGCCTTTGGCATTCCCATGGTCTTTTGTAGACTTGTCAGCCGACCGAGCGCCTTTGGCATTCCCGTGGCCTTTTGTAGATTTGTCAGCCGACCGGGCGCCTTTAGTATTCCCGTAGCCTTTTGTAGATTCGTCAGCCTATTGGGCGCCTTTGTCGTTCCCATGGCCTTTTGTAGATTTATCAGCCGACCGGGTACCTTTGGTATTCCCGTATCCATTTGTAAATTTGCACACCGTTGTTGATAACTTACTCTTTATTATTCAGGGCGGGTTCTTACACATTGACCGATTTATGCATAAAACTTTTTCAACCACTTGCCATTGATGGGTGTTTTGACTTTCGTTTCATTCATTCGCCTAAGCTTGTAATATCCATTGTTTGCCACTTTTCTTATCTTGAACGAGCCTTCCCAGTTTGCGGAAAACTTCCCAGCATTGGCTTTCTTTTGTACATGAGGAGCGATTTTAAGACCAACTCGTCTACCTTGAAGGCTCTTTCTTTCACGCTTTGGTTGTAATAATTAGTCGTGCGCTTCCTGTAAGCTTCTGCGAATCGTTTAGATCGTGCTCTTATTTCTTCTATCGTATCTAAGTGGGAAAAACGACTTATTTCATCTGGTGTGGTGTGACTAGCCATTGCCACTTTTGCTGACGGAATAGCTATTTCTGCCGGCAGTATCGCGTCTTCCCCATACACTAGTGAATAGGGAGATGCTCCTGTAGATCTGCGTTTCGAGATTCTATATTCCCATAATGCGAGTGGTAACTGTTCACGCCATTCTCGGTGATGATCATGCATTGTTCTGCTCAAAATCTGGATTAGTGTCTTATTCGTTGCTTCTTCCTGCCCGTTCCCTTGGGGGTAGTAGGGGGTTGATGTGTGTAGCCTTGTGTTGTATTGGCGAAGCAGATATATTACATCCTTGTTTACGAACGACTTGGCATTGTCCTCTCTAATTATCATAGGCGCGCCGAACCTGTAGATGATATGTTCCTTGATGAACGCAACCACAGTTGCTCTGGCGTAGTATTTGAGGGGTATTGCCTCGACCCACTTTGATGCATACTCGGTAGTTGTTATTATGTATTTGTGGCGCTTTGAAGACATCGGGTTGACGGGCCCTATAAGGTCTAGTCCCCATATATGGAATGGCCATGGTGTTACTATGCTGTGTAATTGAGTGTGCAGCGCCCGAATCAGGGTTCCATGCATCTGGAAGCTTAGGCATCTTTGGACGTGCTCTGCAGTATCAGTTTCCATGGTTGGACAATAAAATCCGCCTTCGTAGAGTTGTAGAAACAATTTCCGCATTCCTTGGTGCTTAGCGTCATGGGACCGAGTAATTACTTCCTTCGCTTCTTGGCCAGATAAGCACCGTAGCGCGGCGTTACTGTAGCTTTTGCGATAAAGGTCACCCTCGTGCATGCATGAAGAAATGCGCTCTCTTCTTTTGGATCTTTAGGGCCGCCTATGTTTCGCTGGGTAGCTTCCCATGTTGGATGAAATCTATGTAGGGTTTCCTCAAATCTGCCCCTTCATCTGTGCAGACTTCTGCAGGCTGTGGTGGAGCTTGGAAGTCCGTACAACCATCTTGGCGGGTTGTTTCTTGCGCCGACATGCTTGTCCAGTATATTCCCAACCTCTTAAGTTTTTCGTAAAGATGAACGGAAGAGAGTGGACATGGTCAACCACGAGCTAATGCTTCCTGACTTTAGGTTGACATACCAAGTGAACGTCGTGTCAGTTGGCGACTTTGGAAACTCCTCCAAACATAGCTTCCCATTAGTTGCGTGATCATTCATAGCAGATAGGAATCGGCTAAGATGCTCCCGCGCATTCCCTTGACCATTGTAAACCTTAAATTTCGGCGAAGTATAATCTTCTGGGTACTGATATTCTGTGATTTCGGAGGAGTATGGGCTAGCCATGAAATCGTAGTTCTTCTGCTTCACAACTCTGTAGTTCGTTTCCAAGTACTTGGCCATCGCCTCTAGTGTCATAGTTGTAGTTTCCTCTTCTTTTTCTCCCGAATCCTCCGTTGCTCCCTTGGTATTCTGCTCGACGCTGGCTACCTTCAGAAGTTTCCTCAACTCTTGCTCTCTGCAGACGTAGTCCTCTAGCTCTTTCTGCATCTCCTTCAGAGAAGGTTGTGTGGGTGGCGTGTTCTCGCCTCCCTGCTGTTTGTTTTTCTCGTGTGGAGCGTCCAATCTTCTTACATGCGTGATTGGGTCCGATACCATCCTTACTCTCTCGCCTTCTGGGTTAAGTGGTGGGTCATTTGGTTGATTCTCTACCGCGCCAGAGTTAGAACCTCCTAGGTGTGTCATGGTGAGCTAGGCACGAGCCTCCGAGTGTGGTCGCCAAATGTTGAGGGGTGAATTTAGTTCTGGTCCTACCCGTCCTAGATACACCAAGTGACCTCAGTTTTCTAGGAATAGTAAGAGAGAGAGTTGCCTTTCCATTGTACCTTGTCCTTCCTTATACAGACTTTCCCAAAAGCCCTTCCTTTTATGACATCATGACACATGTCCTAACCCCCTTTAATTACTTTTAATGTCACTCCTTAATATAACCTCCTCTTTATTTGTTAATTCCTTCCTTGTCCTTCTTCCCCCATGGGTATTTTCTCATTTGGGCTTGGGCATAGTCCCCAAGTCCCCATATCTCATACTTGGATTACCTCCATTCTTAGGGGCACCCCAGGCCCATTAAGGGGCATTATTTTTCATGTATCAACAGATCTCACCCACACCAAGAGTTGCTACGACCCAAAGTCGAAGACTTGATAAACAAATATGTCTCACACAAAAAGTCTATAGATTGAACAAATCTGTCTCCCACAGAAATACCCAAGAGTTTTTATTCTGTCTTTTGATAAATCAAGGTGAACAGGAATCAATTGATAAACCAGACTTATATCCCCGATGAACAGCCTAGTATTATCAATCACCTCACAATAATCTTAATCGACTAGAGAAACAAGATATTGTGGAATCACAAACGATGGGACGAAGAAGTTTGTGATTACTTTTATCTTGCCTATCGTAGAAATTAATCTCGAGTCAATTATTTCAATTGAACTCAATACGATAGAATCATGCAAGATCAAAACACGCAACTACAAAGAAAATAGTTGGGTCTGGCTTCACAATCCCAATGAAGTCTTTCAAGTCGTTAACCTACATGGTCTCGATAGAAACTGATTATATATTTTTCATGGGTTGTAGTAATGAGGTTCAAACTCTCGGACTTGTGAAGATTAAATTTAAAGATTTAATAAAATTATATACAAAATTATTAACAATGGGTGCGAGAGGTAACCAAGACACTAGATTCCACTATTATGCAAAACTGAATGATAAATATTTCAAAACTCTATTCAATTCTTAAGTCCTCTTTTATCTTTAATTCACTATCAATCATACAGATTCTCAAACATTATTTGTAAACCTTAAGCATAGATTATCAAGAGATTAAACCAAGCATAACCTATCAAACTGAATAACAAATAATTAAGACAATCATTCAAACAATTTAAAACTCTGCAAAAGCAGCGATTAGGTGAATTATATAATTAAATGAAATAGTTACCCATTTATGTTGCGTGAATAGCTTCCTCCATTGCCTTGGTTACGAGGGAATTAGCTCATCATAGTATAAATGCTCTCAAAATAATTTATTATGGCTCAAAAATGGTTTACAAATGATGAGAAGAAGAGAAAATGGTGTAAACAGCTAATGTGCGACCCACAGGAAGCGTCACACAAGAACGATACATATGAAATGTTGTAGTCTTTGGGAAACTACGACCCACACTCCACTGTCGTTGTCACTGTTGAAGAACGACAGTCTCTTACAGTCTATTGTTCTTCGTGTTCATCTTCATGCAGCAGCAGAAACAGAGTTTTGTTAAACTCTGATTTCGTCTTCTCTAGCTCTCCCTAGCTCCCAAAACTCTCGACACCCTCTCTAGTAGACCCAAAGAGCCTATTTATACCCAACAACAGCTCCAAATCTCGCCAATAACTCCAATATAATTCTTCATTATGCGGGCAGTGAATAACAATATTTTCCGAATATTTTCTTACCAAACTTGGAATTTCTTGCGTAAACTTCCTCCCTCCACGCTCCAAATCGATTCTTCACGACCCAAAGTGATGCTCGAGTCATTCCACATCATCAGAACACGTCCATAACTCTCTATGACGCGTGATTATCATCCTCCAGTGCATGCTTGCCCTTTTTTGAACTCGAGAATCAAAATACGTATTCCAGCCAAATTTGATCGAAACCACCACCCAAACTTTGTTCCTTATGCCAAATCGCATCTTTCTGCCAATTTTCAGCGATTGAATCGCACTCTAACCCATTCATTTTGACAATCAAAATTCTGCCAGTTGAAAACTTCATTTCCCGCCAAAAACACAAATTCAAATTGTTGAAGAAGGTGCCCATTATCCAGAGTGTTGGGGTGCGAATATCAATTGGGGTGGAAATAGTAATTTTTCTGGGTTCCTCCGGGACATTTCTGGGACGCTTCCGGTGCATTTCTGGGGTGCCTACGGTACATTTCTTCGGGGTGTAAAACACTGTTTTTGAGCCCATTTCGCCGCAAGGGGTTATTTCTCTAAAATTTCCTACAAGAACACAAAATAACACAATAAGTACTTAATCGAGTCTAACAATACAGAACATTGAGAACAAAATAGACACATAAATGCGTCTATCAAATACCCACAAACTTATTATTTTCTAGTCCCGAGCAAATCAAAACTACAAAATAAAATAGTGACCGAGTTAATCTCGGGAAGGTTTACCAGAGGTTTACCCACAAAACCTTTACTCCAGACCCTAACTATCTACGCAGAACCTTGGAAGGCACTAAAGAACCTCATTGGTTGGCATACTTATTTCTTATGGGAGGAAGAACCCTGATGCGAAATTCCAATTGATGTACACGAGTTTGCACTCAAGCATACTAAAATTCATATAAGTGACAAAGCTCTACTAAGATAGTTTCACTATGGACATCATACTCGGAGTCAAACTAATCACATGAAAATATCAAGAAGATGGAAAAAGAAAAATGTATATGGTTGAAAAGTGAAAGGTGTTTCCCATATCTGTCTGAAGGCCTCTGCCAAGATGAGCCTAACCTAAATGACTGAGATACCGGTCTGACTAATATCAACAAACTGGCATATACAAGGGAACCAGTGGTCAATAATCCTAACTTTAGGTCAACACAAGTGGCATATACAAGGGTACCAGTGGTCGACTTTATTAAATTTTATTTCGTTTGGTCTAATGGTCAGGTCTCAATTTTTCTTTTTCTTTCTTTTTCATTTTTTTTTTTGAGGTATCTCTTATCACTCTATTTCATCCTAGCAATGGTAACAACTTGAATCGTGTGCCCCACCAAATCACTTAAAATAAAATAAAAATAAAAATAGAAAGCGAAAAGGACTCAACGAGATATGGTGAAACTATCATGTTATTTCTAACACCTGAGCTCTGTGCTTTTATGAATAGACTCTTCTAGATGTTTCCATCTAATCAGATTGGTTCCTCAACTCCTATAACAAGATGTTCACATCCATTTAGATTGGTTAGTGCAAACCTTAATAGGCAAAAATTTCTAGGCTCAGGAGTTTATTAATTGCAACTAAAAAGTTTCTCCCGTACCCCCAAACTTAAATCTAACATTGTCCTCGATGTTCTAAAGATGAGATTAAAAGCATGAACAATGAGAAACTGTTACAATTTGAAGAAAAAGAGTTAAGGAAGGATATTACCGTGTTGCATGAGATTGGGTTACCTCCCAAGAAGTGCCAAGTTTAAAGTCTTCAGCCAGACTTAGGAAAGGATTAGTCAACTTTATCCATAAAGTAACAGTCGAAATAACTGTGGGTCTTCAAAACGAAATAGAGCTGACCAAAGGAAACTACAATAACCCAAGAAAGTGAACAAGAATAACATGCCCTTATCTAGTTTCCTGATTAAGATATTTATATCTAATTGTGGTTCAGGTTCAGGTTCTATGAAAGGGTCTAAATAAAATATTTTCCTCGGATGCATTTCCTCATAGGTTGGATCCAAATTATTAGGTCCTAGAGTCTGGAAAAACTCAAATAAGAACTTATTACAAAATAATAATAACCTAAATAACTGAGGATCCTCTAAGTCAATCAGGTTTGACTTACATAATTGACCACAGTGAGAGTAGTGGTCATTCTTAAGCAAATGTGTCGATTCTAATTTCCTAAGGCATTTAGGTTTAGTCTCACAACTTAATATTCGACACATTTGAAATCTATATGTTCCCACATTTGGAAGAAAACTATTTGGTGGGAAAACAAAATCAATCTTGGTATTATTTCCTGGGTTAACCACATCAACCAGAGGATGGGTTTCTAACAGTTGAGACTCTTGTTGGATATCATTAGGTTCTGGAAAACGAGTATGAAGATAATCTTGTAAGATGGTTGAGGCATTGATGTCAAGTCCCAAGTGAGGGACCTTACTAAGAGTTAAAGCACATGGAGGATGATACTCACCCCCAAACTTAGAGTTTTCAGTGTCTCTAGATAGACTAGTCACAACTTCCCTAATTTGTAGGTCATCAGATTCTTGAAAATGGGCAATTGATTCTTCTAAGTTGTAATCTTGTGGTGCATCCTCACTCACCTCTAAGAGTTCATCTAAGACTATTGTTTCTAAATCGTATGACTCTAAGCTTGGGTTCGCATTAGGTTTCGTTTCCTAAGGCGGGCAAGAAGGGAGCGGTGATGAAATCCGAACCCTTATCTTGTATTGGCCAGGCCTTGCCCTTTACTAGGAATTTAAAAACAGTCCAAATTCATCCTCAATCAATGAATCACCTTAAGGAATACAGTAACTCGCTTACAGGAGATTCGCGAGTGTTTCGATGGACTTACCTCCCGTACCAGACGGGGGATGAACCGTTGAAGTCGACTCGGGCCACGACTCCTATGTCATGTATGAACCCGAGGGGCCGAGACGATATTGTAATCGTCGTCCTTCCCTGCAAACAGTTTATATTTAATTTTTTTATATATATAACCCTTCCGTAGGGTTTAAAATTAAAATAAATTGTCCAAAGTCCAGTCCAATGAAAAGAAATACAAAAAATAATAATAATAATTACGAAAAATAAAATAAAATGAAAAGTCTCTTTAAAAAATAAATAAATAATTCTCTCTCTCTTTTTTTTTCTCTCTTTTTTTTTTTTTTTTGCTTTGTCTTTTTTCCTTCTCTTTTAGCTTTAAGCTTTGATTCCAAGGTCTTTAGTATCCAACTTCAAACCTGTAATACAAAGAAATACCAAAGAGACGTAAAAAGAACAAATGGAATAATAAAAAAATAAATAATAATAATAAAAACCTAAAAATTCTACCTGAACACAAATCCGCGTCGGCGGTGCCAAAATGATTATAGATTTTTCATGGGTTGTAGTAATGAGGTTCAAACTCTCGGACTTGTGAAGATTAAATTTAAAGATTTAATTAAAATTATATACAAAATTATTAACAATGGGTGCGAGAGGTAACCAAGACACTAGATTCCACTATTATGCAAAATTGAATGATAAATATTTCAAAACTCTATTTAATTATTAAGACCTCTTTTATCTTTAATTCACTATCAATCATACAGATTCTCAAACATTATTTGTAAACCTTAAGCATAGATTATCAAGAGATTAAACCAAGCATAACCTATCAAACTGAATAACAAATAATTAAGACAATCATTCAAACAATTTAAAACTCTGCAAAAGCAGCGATTAGGTGAATTATATAATTAAATGAAATAGTTACCCATTTATGTTGCGTGAATAGCTTCCTCCATTGCCTTGGTTACGAGGGAATTAGCTCATCATAGTATAAATGCTCTCAAAATAATTTATTATGGCTCAAAAATGGTTTACAAATGATGAGAAGAAGAGAAAATGGTGTAAAAGCTAATGTGCGACCCACAGGAAGCGTCACACAAGAACGATACATATGAAATGTTGTAGTCTTTGGGAAACTACAACCCACACTCCACTGTCGCTGTCACTGTTGAAGAACGACAGTCTCTTACAGTCTATTGTTCTTCGTGTTCATCTTCATGCAGCAGCAGAAACAGAGTTTTGTTAAACTCTGATTTCGTCTTCTCTAGCTCTCCCTAGCTCCCAAAACTCTCGACACCCTCTCTAGTAGACCCAAAGAGCCTATTTATACCCAACAACAGCTCCAAATCTCACCAATAACTCCAATATAATTCTTCATTATGCGGGCAGTGAATAACAATATTTTCCGAATATTTTCTTACCAAACTTGGAATTTCTTGCGTAAACTTCCTCCCTCCACGCTCCAAATCGATTCTTCACGACCCAAAGTGATGCTCGAGCCATTCCACATCATCAGAACACGTCCATAACTCTCCATGACGCGTGATTATCATCCTCCAGTGCATGCTTGCCCTGTTTTGAACTCGAGAATCAAAACACGTATTCCAGCCAAATTTGATCGAAACCACCACCCAAACTTTGTTCCTTATGCCAAATCACATCTTTCTGCCAATTTTCAGCGATTGAATCGCACTCTAACCCATTCATTTTGACAATCAAAATTCTGCCAGTTGAAAACTTCATTTCCCGCCAAAAACACAAATTCAAATTGTTGAAGAAGGTGCCCCTTATCCAGAGTGCTGGGGTGCGAATATCAATTGGGGTGGAAATAGTAATTTTTCTGGGTTCCTCCGGGACATTTCTGGGACGCTTCCGGTGCATTTCTGGGGTGCCTACGGTACATTTCTCCGGGGTGTAAAACACTGCTTTTTGAGCCCATTTCGCCGCAAGGGCTTATTTCTCTAAAATTTCCTACAAGAACACAAAATAACACAATAAGTACTTAATCGAGTCTAACAATACAGAACATTGAGAACAAAATAGACACATAAATGCGTCTATCAGAAACCTAAGGTTAAAGGAGAATCGACTCTAGTTTGTGCAACTAGCAACAGTACAGGAGGTGTGTGGATTAGGTTTCCCAGTTGCTAGATTTATCCTTCATATAGTTTTCAAATCAGGGTTTGTAATCCAAGTTACCTTGGTAACAAAGCGTTCAATATTTACCGTTAGATGAAAAGCCTGATTCAACCAAGCTAATATCTTTCAACCGTTAGATCGAACTTATTTTGTTACACAAAAATGAAATGTACTCTCATTTAGGTTTATGTAACCGTACCTAAACGTGTACACCATGTTGGTTCACAAATAATTGACCGAGGTTAGCCATATGATTACTTTCATATCAACCTTATTCATCTTAACCATAACTAGTTCAAATGACTCAAATGAAACTAGTTAAAGAGTTGATCAATTACTATATTCTCATAGAATTACACAAGAACACAATTGAAGCAAAATCGGTTTGATTCACTCGAATCAATCATGAACATTATAGCCACGGTTTGCAAAGATTGCATTCCTTATTATATAAATGTTTATGTTCATGTTCATGTTCATAACCGATTTTAGAACTTTAACCTTCAAGTATGCAAACGGGTACGCATACTTGAAATACCCTGACTAAGATTGGGTTTCGCCAGTACGCAAACGGGTACGCGAACTTTCAATCCCAACAGAAATTCTCGGACATGAACCTATACGCCAGTACGCAAACGGGTACACATATTTAGGTTCCCGGATTTCTCAAACCAACAGGTACGCAAACGGGTACGCATACTATGGTTCCCAGACATGGATTACATATGTGCAAGAGTGCACAACATGACATATCCAATAATTGTTAAGTGTTCTAAACTCTTATTTCAATCATTGAAAATTTCTTAGAGGATGACAATAGTCGTTTTTCACATACTATTAGCATCAAAGCGATATTGAAGTTATTAAAATAATCATAACGAAATATTCCAAGACAACACCAAATGATTGTATCACACAAACCATGTAAGATGTTACCCGACAATTTTTACATGATATAAGATGAACTTGGTCGAAGCGAAAGCTTGCCAACACATATTTCGAGAAATATGTAAGTGAGATAAACTCGGCTCAAAATCTCAAATATGTATATAGAAAACTATATCGTAATACGACTTATGTCTCAATATAGGAGATATAGTAGATAGAGACTTTCCAAGTGATAGATGAGTTTAAGTCTCCACATACCTTTTGTCGATGAAGTTCCACAAGCTCACCTTAGTAGTTCTTCGTCTTCAAATGATGAACGCCGTGAAGTCTAAGCTCAACTACACAATCTATGTCCTAGTCCGAGACATCTATAAATAGGCTAGAAATCAAGACTTATAGTTTTGAACACTAACATTGACAAACATGCTTGAGATAACAATGCATGCGAGTTCGACCGAGCATTGCTATAACAGAAGCATTCTTAGAGGATGACAATAGCTATTTTCACGAACTATTAGCATCAAAGCAATTTTCAAGTTATTGAAATAATCATTACGAAACATTCCAAGTCTACACCAAATGTTACTCGGCAATTTTCACATGATCATCTTTTGACTTTCGTCAATAATATAAGATGAACTTGGTTGAAGCGACAGCCTACCAACACATATTTCGAGAAATATGTAAGTGAGTTAAACTCAACCCGAAATCTCAAATATGCATAATCGAATACTATATAGCAATATGACTTTTGTCTCAATATAGGAGATAAAGTAGAAATAGACTTTCCAAGTGATAGATGAGTTTTAGTCTTCACATACCTTTTATGATTGTTCTTATGATTGTCACGTATCCCTAATTAGAGTCCCTAACTTGGGACTCGAGCTTTGTGCATCTGAGATATCACTTGAGTCTATTCAGAATCCGCAACCCGATCCACCTAATACTGTCCAGGAGGTAACTCAGGTATTAGAGACCCGTTTTTTGGATGAATCTATTTATCAAGATACACATAAGAAGCTCAATTATGCTACCCAGATAAACCCAGTTGTCTTGACAGAAACCTTAGACGAGGATGTGCTCCTTCTTTTCATTTTTCTGAACCAGTGATGTTGTCTCATATTTGTGTTAGCTCTATTTGGTATTGTGGACCCACAATTGTTTTGACTATTGGTATACGACTTTGGGAGGTGGAAATCCTTTTTAAGGTATTTGATGTCTAGCTAGAGACTTTAAATTTAGCATTTACTGGGAGGCACCCGCGCTCATGCGACACGGTAATATCCTTCCTTGTTTCTTTTCCTCAAGTGGTAACAGTTTCTTCTTGTTCATGCTTTTAATTTCATTTTTAGAACATTGAGGACAATGTTAGATTTATATTTGGGGGTGCGGAAGAAACTTTTTGTTAGCTGCAATAAATAAACTCCAGAGCCTAGAAATTTATGTTTATTAAGGATGGCACTAACCAATCTAAGTGGATGGAAGAATTTTGGTTGTAGGAGTTGAGGAACCAATCTGATTAGATGGAAACATCTAAAAGAGTCTAGTCATAAAAGCACAGAGCTCAGGTGTTAGAAAAAAAGAAAACATGGTCGTTTCACCATATCCTCGTGATGGAAACATCGAAAGAATCATGATCAGTTCTTTTTTTTTCTTTTTACCATTGCTAGAGTGAAATTGAGTGACTGAGATCAAAAAAACAAATTTGAGACCAGACCACCAGACCAACCGGAATAAATACAATAAAGTCGACCACTGGTACCCTTGTATATGCCAGCTGAGTTGACCTAGAGTTAGGATTGTTGACCACTGCTTCCCTTGTATATGCCGGTGTGTTGATATTAGTCCAGACCAGTATCTCAGTCCATTAGGATAGGTTCACCTTAGTTAACATCATCTACGTTTTTCGCTACATCCATCTTCTTAATCTATCCATGTGATTGGTTGACTCCGGTTTATGATGTCCAGAAACTATCTGAGTAGAGCTGTGTCACTTTATATGAATTTTAGTATGCTTGATTGCAAACTCGTGTACAACAATTGGAATTTCGCATCAAAGGTACTTCCTCCTATAGTCAATGATTGTATGCCAACCAAGGAGATTCTTTAGTGCCTTCCAAGGTAATGCGTAGATAGCTAGGGTCTGGAGTAAAGGTTTTGTGGGTACATCTCTGGTAAACCCTCCGGAGACAACACTCCGCCGCTAGGGCCACCTAGCGGTTTAACGGCTTGCTGCACGTGCTAAGTGTGGTCATTTTATTTTCTAGATTAGTTTTGCTCGAGGACTAGCAAATAATAAGTTTGGGGGTATTTGATAGACACATTTTTGTGTCTACGTTGTCCTTAATTTCATGTATTGTTGGTACTCGATTTTTGTACTTATTATGGTATTTTATGTGTTTTTAGGTATTTTTGGAAATAAACATTCTTGGAAAAATCGGCTCGAAAAGTCGTCTAAAGCACCGGAAGGAACGTGTTATTCGGACTCTCATTTTTGGATAAAGGGCTCCCAAATGCTAAAGGGTAACCAAAGGATATTTTCACCCAAGCAGCTAATCAGAGACACCCCTCATGGCATATGTTATTCGCACCCTAGGACCGGATAGGGGGCACCCATATTCTTCTTCACGGGAAAGATATTTGGCGGGAAAAGAAATCTCAACTGTGTGAGATTTTGGTCATGATATTATGGGGATATTTTTGTCTTTAAGACATGATTATCTTCTTACCATGACAGTAAGATTTTGCACGTGTCTTGAATGGAAGAAAATCGTATACTTTTGGATATTTTCGAAAACAGGGAAGGAATTATTCACGGAATTAATTGAAGATATTCTCTTCATTATTTGGCTCAATTAAATGAGAAGATTTGGATATACCATACAACTCAGAAGACGTGTGAAAATGGAGAGGGAATATTCTCGTGAAATACTTTCATTAACTGCAAAGATCTTTTGGAGTAATTGAGATGATTGTCGACCTAAGATTGGCTTCACAATATAAATAAGAGTGTCTTGCGTATCAGTGAGGGGATGGAGAGCTCGGGGGTTTAATCATTATTTCTCCCATTTCATCACTTGTAAACACTTTTGAGCAATGAAAAATTATTCTGAGTGTGTTTCCATATGCGGAGCTAGACCCCAATCCTTGGGGCTATGGAGGAAGCCGTTGTTTCGGTAAAAGTGATACATTTCTATTTTTAATTAATTATAACAACTCTATTATGATTTTCGCTTTGAATTAAAACTTGATTATATGATTTTAATTAGTTAGGTGTATTTTCTATTGATAGAATATGCTTGCTTTAGGGTTTTGATATTCTATGCTTGGATTAACATCTATTCTTTTGAAAATCTACATGTCTAGGCAATACTATTAGAACCAATTTGATTGTTGAGTTGCATAATTATTGTTTTATTAAATCACTAATATCGACCAATGGTGGAATCCTATCCCCGGTCTCTCCATAATTTTTACAACACTTTTTAATTGAGTTTGTTATTTTTATTTATAAAAATTAAGTCTAAAAAGATCTTCCTTCACAAGTCTCAACGAACCTTTTACTACAACATCATTGAAAATAAACATTAATTTTTGGCGCCGCCGACGCGGACTTGTCTTTAGGCTAGAGTTTTTAGATTTTTTTTCTTTTTTAGGTTTTTATTTGTTTTATTTTATTTGTCCTTCTTTACGTTTTTGGGTTTTTGTCTTTTCCTTACAGAATTTGGAATTGGAGCGAAAGAATATTTTGCCAAAGCTTTTGGTGAATACTTAAAGACTTGGAGTAAAAGGAAAAACGAAAGGAGCGAAAGAAGAAGATTTTTTTTATTTAATAAAAAAAAGAGAGAAAAAAAAAGAGAGACATTTTTATTTTTTTTAGATATTTTTTTTTTGGACTTTTCTTTTTCTTTTGCACTTTATTTTTTTGGACTTTGGACTTGGACTTTGGACATTCTTTTTTTTAACCCTACGGAAGGGTAGTATTAAATATTAAAATGTTTGCAGAGAAGGACGGCGATTGCGATATCGCCTCGGACCCTCGGGTTCGTACATCACATAGGAGTCTTGGCCCGAGTCGACTTCATAGGTTCATCCCCCGTCTGTAACGAGAGGTAAGTTTGTCGAAACACTCGTGAATCCCCTGTCAGCGAGTTACTGTCTTCCTTCGTGTGAATATATGTCGAGGAACTGAATATGGCTGCTTTAATTTCCTAGTAAAGGAAAGGACTGGCCATACAAGATAAGGGTTCGGATTTCATCACCGTTCTTTTCTTGCCCGCCTTAGGAAAACGATACCAAACGCGAACCTAAGCTTAAAATACTGACTAGAACGAAACCTATAGGGTAACAAGCTTAATAGGAAAGTCGTTCGAAAACTATTGGTTACTCTTTTAAGCATACTTCGAAGTTCATGATGGTTTCTGTGAGTTGAATGCGTGACTGCGCCGCCTTGTAATGCGGTGAGGCCTTGGGCATCAAAGCTCCATGCAGCTTCCCTCGCCTCTATTCAACTTACTTTTACTCGGATTGATTCCAGAGGAGTTTGCTTAAATTGTAATGAATTCCCTTTCGAAGGATTAGAAGCTGGTCTAGAAACAATCTAAGTGGAGCCATCATGTTTTTTGTTTGCTATAAATCAGTAAGTTTGTTGTGGTGAAGTCAGCCTTGTTTGTGTTTGCATAGAACTTCCCTTCCTTTTAGGACTTTTCTTTTTCTTTTGTTTTTCTAGTGTATGCCCGAGGTTATTAGAGAGCGGTCTTGGAAAAGAAACACTCTAGGTCGTTTGATTAGTGATAAACCTAGTAGTTCTTCTTGCGAAGGCGGGGAGTTCGAAGACTCTTCTTTTGAGAGCCCCGTTTTTGGAAACTTCAGTTTTGAGAATCTGTCTCTCTGTGAAGAAAGTACCCCTAGTACTTTAGATGTGCCAGCGATGACAACTTTGAAAGATTACATGTTCCCAACTAGGACCAACCGAGCTTCGTGCATTAAATTGCCAGCCAATACATCCAATTTCGAGATAAAACCTAGTATTCTTCAGATGATCCCTATATTATTAGGAAAAGATGATGAGAACCCTTATTTTCATATTAGGGACTTTGAGGAAATTTGTGGGACATTTAGAATAAAAGACCTTACTGATGAAGTTTTGAAACTTAAGATGTTCCCCTTTTCCTTGAGAGATAAAGCCAAGACCTGGCTGAACAACCTACCATCTGAATCCATTGAAACATGGAAGGAACTTATTGTTGCTTTCTATATGAAATTCTACCCTAAGCATAAAACTGCAGCTGTTAGGCAGAAAATTAGTGCTAGTGTGCAACAAGAGGGAGAGTCTCTCTATAGGTTTTTAGAGAGATTCAATGATCTCCTATCCCTGTGTCCTCACCATGGATTTGATAAGATGAAACTTGTAGAGATTATTTATAATGGTCTAGACTATTCTACCAAAGCCATGGTCGAGTCTATGTGTGCTGGTGAGTTCACTAATAAAAATGTTGATGATGCTTTTACCTTCTTAGAAGATATTGCTGAAAAATCCCAACAGTGGGAGTCTTGTGTTGAACCCCCTAAAAGACTCTTGGTCAATAGAAGTAGCACCAATGTGGTAGATACAAGCTTCGGGTCAGATACTAAGTTTGCTGCTTTGTCTAGAAGGTTAGAAGCTTTGGAATTGAATCAGCCTAAACATAGGTCTCTTGTTGAAATTGATGACAGGATTAGAGCCTCTCAAGTCTCTAGTTGTGGAGTAGAACCCAATAACTCGTTTTGGGAATGTCATGTTAGTGAAGAGAAAGCCCATGTTGTCTATAACAATGCTAGGTTCGAGAACCGTCAGAAGTTTGACCCATACTCAGAGACCTACAACCCTGGTTGGAGAAACCATCCTAATTTTTCTTGGTCCAAGGGCCAGAATCAAGGTCAGCCTAGTAATACTCAGCCTCCCCCAGGTTTTGGTTATATTCGGAACCCTTCAGGTCAAACCCAGTTTCAGAACACTTCTGAGAAAAAGATCTCTACCTTAGAAGAAGCTCTTACTATGTTAGTAAAGAACCATGATATGTTATCAGCTAACCATCTTAGCTTTCAACAAGAAACCATGCAGAACCATAAGGATAATTCCCAGACTCTTGCTAAATTAGAACTGCAAGTCGGTCAAATAGCTAAGTATTTAAGTGAGAGAGAAGAAGGTAAGTTTCCTAGTCAAACTCAAGCCAATCTTAGGGGGGTCCATCAAATATCTTTAGTTGGTGAGGAATCATCAAACCATGTGAACTCGATAAAAACCCTCAGGAGCGGTAAAACAGTAGACAATAAGGTAGCCATGCCTAGTGAACATACTGTAGTTCCACCCTCTACTACCCAAGAGGAACCCATAACTGAGGAAACTGAAACAATTTCTAAAGAGTCCCAAGAAATTCCTGATAGGACTATCTTTGTGCCTAGAGCCCCATATCCTCAGTTGTTAACCCCAACAAAGAAGGAGTCAACTTTCAACGAGATAATGAAAATATTTAAGCAGGCGAACATCAACATTCCTTTATTAGAAGCAATCAGGCAGATGCATGCTTATGCCAAGTTCCTTAAAGATCTTTGTACAAGAAAGCGTAAGCTTAATGTTCATAAGAAAGCCTTTTTGGTTGGTCAAGTAAGTTCAATTCTTCTAAACCAAACACCCCCTAAGTATAAGGACCCTGGATTCCCTACCATATCTTGTGCAATTGGTAACCATATTGTCGATAAGGCATTACTTGACTTAGGAGCTAGTGTTAACTTACTCCCGTATTATGTATACACCCAGCTAGGTCTTGGTAAGTTGAAACTGACCAAAATGACACTACAATTAGCTGATAGGTCTGTCAAAGTCCCTCGTGGTGTCATAGAGGATGTTCTGATTGAGGTTGATAAGTTTATTTATCCAGTGGATTTTGTTGTTTTAGACACCCAGCCAGTTCAGGACCCAAGTGCTCAAATCCCGGTGATTTTAGGTCGCCCATTTTTAGCCACAGCTAACGCTGTCATCAACTGTAGAACCGGACTTATGAACATATCCTTTGGTAATACGACCACTGAACTAAATGTCTTTAATGTTACTAGACAACCTTCTGAGAATGATGAATTAGAAGAAGTGAATATGATTAGCACTTTAGTTCAGGATTTAGTTCAGGATAATTGGCATGATACTCTATTGGGAGATTCTTTAGATGAATTTGAGGAAACCATTCTCTTAGACCAGATGTGTGATCAACCTTTGGAAGAATCTCTTGAGTATTTTAAGGACTTTGAAGATCCGGAAATTCAAGCAATAGTTAGAGGTTTGTTTGTGAGTAGTGAAAACCCTAAGATTGGGGGTAGTGATGGTTCTTATGATTGTCACGTATCCCTAATTAGAGTCCCTAACTTGGGACTCGAGCTTTGTGCATCTGAGATATCACTTGAGTCTATTCAGACTCCGCAACCCGATCCACCTGATATTGTCCAGGAGGTAACTCAGGTATTAGAGACCCGTTTTCCGGATGAATCTATTTATCAAGATACACATAAGAAGCTCAATTATGCTACCCAAATAAACCCAGTTGTCTTGACAGAAACCTTAGACGAGGATGTGCTCCTTCTTTTAATTTTTCTGAACCAGTGTTGTTGTCTTATATTTGTGTTAGCCCTATTTGGTCTTGTGGACCCACAATTGTTTCGACTATTGGTATACGACTTTGGGAGGTGGCAATCCTTTTTTAGGTATTTGATGTCTAGGTAGAGACTTTAAATTTAGCATTTACTGGGAGGCACCCGCGCTCATGCGACACGGTAATATCCTTCCTTGTTTCTTTTCCTCAAGTGGTAACAGTTTCTTCTTGTTCATGCTTTTAATTTCATTTTTAGAACATTGAGGACAATGTTAGATTTAAGTTTGGGGGTGGGGAAGAAACTTTTTGTTAGCTGCAATAAATAAACTCCAGAGCCTAGAAATTTATGTTTATTAAGGATGGCACTAACCAATCTAAGTGGATGGAAGCATTTTGGTTTAGGAGTTGAGGAACCAATCTGATTAGATGGAAACATCTAGAAGAGTCTATTCATAAAAACACAGAGCTCAGGTGTTAGAAAAAAAAGAAAACATGGTAGTTTCACCATATCCTCGTGATGGAAACATCGAAAGAATCCTGATCAATTCTTTTTTTTTCTTTTTACCATTTCTAGGGTGAAATAGAGTGACTGAGATAAAAAAAAAATTGAGACCAGACCACCAGACCAACCGAATAAATACCATAAAGTCGACCACTGGTACCTTTGTGTATGCCAGCTGAGTTGACCTAGAGTGAGGATTATCGACCACTGGTTCCCTTGTATATGCCGGTGTGTTGATATTAGTCCAGACCAGTATCTCAGTCCATTAGGATAGGTTCAATTTAGTTAACATCATCTACGTTTTTCTCTACATCCATCTTCTTAATCTATCCATGTGATTGGTTGACTCCGGCTTATGATGTCCAGAAACTATCTGAGTAGAGCTCTGTCACTTTATATGAATTTTAGTATGCTTGAGTGCAAACTCGTGTACAACAATTGGAATTTCGCATCAGGGTACTTCCTCCTATAGTCAATGATTGTATGCCAACCAAGGAGATTCTTTAGTGCCTTCCAAGGTAATGCGTAGATAGCTAGGGTATGGAGTAAAGGTTTGTTGGGTACACCTCTGGTAAACCCTCCGGAGACAACACTCCGCCGTTAGGGACACCTAGCGGTTTAACGGCTTGCTGCACGTGCTAAGTGTAGTCATTTTATTTTCTAGATTAGTTTTGCTCGAGGACTAGCAAATAATAAGTTTGAGGGTATTTGATAGACACATTTTTGTGTCTACGTTGTCCTTAATTTCATGTATTGTTGGTACTCGATTTTTGTACTTATTATGGTATTTTATGTGTGTTTAGATATTTTTGGAAATAAACATTCTTGGAAAAATCGGCTCGAAAAGTCGTCTAAAGCACCGGAAGGAACGTGTTATTCGGACTCTCACTTTTGGATAAAGGGCGCCCAAATGATAAGGGGTACCCAAAGGATATTTGCACCCAAGCAGCTAATCAGAGACACCCCTCATGGCATCTGCTATTCGCACCCAAGGACCGGATAGGGGGCACCCATCTTCTTCTTCACGGGAAAAATAATCAGAGACACCCCTCATGGCAGCTAATCAGAGACACCCCTCATGGCATCTGCTATTCGCACCCAAGGACCGGATAGGGGGCACCCATCTTCTTCTTCACGGGAAAAATATTTGGCGGGAAAAGAGATCTCAACTGTGTGAGATTCTGGTCATGATATTATGGGGATATTTGTGTCTTTCAGACATGATTATCTTCTTACCATGACAGTAAGATTTTGTACGTGTCTTGAATGGAAGAAAATCGTATACTTTTGGATATTTTCGAAAACAGGGAAGGAATTATTCACGGAATTAATTGAAGATATTCTCTTCATTATTTGGCTCAATTAAATGAGAAGATTTGGATACACCATACAACTCAGAAGACGTGTGAAAATGGAGAGAAAATATTCTCGTGAAATACTTCCATTAACTGCAAAGATCTTTTGGAGTAATTGAGATGATTGTCGACCTAAGATTGGCTTCACAGTATAAATAAGAGTGTCTTGGGTATCAGTGAGGGGATGGAGAGTTTGGGGATCATTTAGAGCAAACCCGGTTTAATCATTATTTTCTCCCATTTCATCACTTGTAAACACTTTTGAGCAATGAAGAATTATTCTGAGTGTGTTTCCAATATGTGGAGCTAGACCCCAATCCTTGGGGCTATGGAGGAAGCCGTTGTTTCGATAAAAGTGATACATTTATATTTTTAATTAATTATAACAACTCTATTATGATTTTGGCTTTGAATTACAACTTGATTATATGATTTTAATTAGTTAGGTGTATTTTCTCTTGATAGAATATGCTTGCTTTAGGGTTTTGATATTCTATGCTTGGAATATCATCTATTCTTTTGAAAATCTACATGTCTAGGCAATACTATTAGAATCAATTTGAATGTTGAGTTGCATAATTATTGTTTTATTAAATCACTAATATCGACCAATGGTGGAATCCTATCCCCGGTCTCTCCATAATTTTTAAAACATTTTTTAATTGAGTTTGTTATTTTTATTTATAAAAATTAAGTCTAAAAAAATCTTCCTTCACAAGTCTCAACGAACCTTTTACTACAACATCATTGAAAATAAACATCATTATACACAAATGAACTTCACGCTTCTAGGTTTGTTAACTGTACCCAAATGTGTACATTGTTGGTTCAACAATAGTTAACCAAAAGGTTAGCCATATGAGCATTTCATATCAACCATGTTCTTCTTCACCATAACTAGTTCAAATGACTCAAATGAACTAGTTAGAGAGTTGTTCAACTGCAAGTAAATCTTATGTAACTACACAAGACATAATTGAAGCAAAGATGATTTGATTCACTTCAATCGGTTCATGAACTTTTATAGTCACGGTTTGCAAACTGCATTCCTTAGTCTTTTTAAAGTTTAAGTTCAAAAATCATCTTCAGATATATAACCTTCTTAAGTTCGCACACTAGGTTCGCGAACTTAAGCAACCGGCAGAGTTTACAAACTCCAGCAGAAAATATCGGCGAGAGACTTTCCGCCGGTTCGCGGAATGGTACTCACGCAACTAGTTTGTTAACTCCATCATAATTTCTCGGGATGAGAAGTTCAGCAGTTCGCGGACTTGGCACTTGCCATTCTTCCGGTTCTCTTGATCAAAAAAGTTTGCTAACTTTGGTTCAAGGAATATGACTTATACATAAATGTGTTTCCACAACAATGCTTATGTCCATCATTTGTTATGTAATCTAAACTCTCATTTCAATCATTGAAACATTCTTAGAGGACGTTATACAGTTGTTACACCATTTCTCGTCAAAGCAATTTTCAAGATGATTGAAACATATCATGACTTTCGTCACTAGGTAAAGATAAACTTGGTCGAAGAGAAAAGCTTACCAACACATATTTCGAGATATAGATAGGCGAGGTATACTCAGCTCGAAATACCAAATGTGTATAATCTAAGTCTATATTAGCATACGACTTTTTGTCTCAAGAAGTAGGAGATAAAGTAGATAGATTTTTGAGTGACAGATAAGTTCAAGTCTCCACATACCTTTTTGTCGAGAAGTTTCACCGGTTCCTTGAGTAGTTCTTCTACTTATATGATGAATCTCCATGAAGTCCTTGATCTCAACTACACTTTCTATCCTAGTCCGAGACTTAGCTATAATAGACTAGAAATCAAGACTTATAGTTTTGATCACTAACATTGACAAACATGCTTGAGATAGCAACGCATGCGATTTCGACCGAGCAATGATCTAACAATCTCCCCCTTTGTCAATCTTTAGTGACAAAACTATCAATACGTATGGAATACAAAAAAGATAAAGAAACTTAAGTAACTCCTATTCCACATGTTTAATCTTCAACATTTTTCGAAATCTTCGTCATTTCCAAGTACTCCAATGATCCCAAAGGTCGTAAGTTTAGCATCACCGCCGTTGAAGATCCGTAGCTATAACAATGAGAAAGCATCAGTCTCGATCATTGTTATACAATATCATAGTATTATTACACAACGTCAAAGTTCAATTGTATCACAACTTCAACAATAATACTATGGTGATATGTATCACTCCCCCTTAGTCAATACTCCATCTCACATGGAAACCACTCCCCCTTACATAATGACCCGAAGACCATATGTATTTGTAGTGTGAATTGCATATTAATTCTCCCCCTTTTTGTCAATAAAATTGGCAAAGGTACAAGAACGAGATCATAATGAAACTTCCGTAAGAGACATTTCATGACTAAAAAGAAAGAACGCACATCATCTTATTTAGATGCAATCATATAGCCGAAGCTAATAACATTCATCAAGGAGTTTAAAGATACAAGATAACCCCTAAAATTCCACAGCCGCACACCCCTCAAGATATGACCATTAAGCACAAGTTCAAAAGAACTCTCCCCCATTTGATGTCATTCCCGAAAGAACAATAAGAACGACCTTAATTTCAAAAGAAAAGAAGGATTTTATTGGACACCAAAAACCATAAGAATGATTTTTATATCCAAAAACTCAATCAAATTAATCACAAGTAAACCCATGATTAATTTAATCGGAATACGCAACCAAATTAAACATAAAAAGTGATCAATTAAATTGATTATGCTCAATATAAGTAAACTTACGAGCTCCGACTAAGTTTGACCATAAGGATTCATATACTCAACACAAGAAAAACTTATGGAGTAATAACTAAATAACCAAACAAGATGATTAATTTAGTTCATAATGCTCGACATATAGTACCTTACGGAGCAACAACGAAGCCAATCAAAAATAATCAACTTGGTTGTTTAGTGCTCAACATAAGACACATTACGGAACCTCACAGTATTACATAAAATATGGATCAGTAAAGATCAATACTGTGGAATACACAAGGATTCATTATATCTTCCATCACTATTCTCATAACGACATTCAATAGACATAATCCTTGCAAACAAAAGATTTAACCTATCTTCCGTCAAAGATTGACAATATAGGCTTAACTTTTGTAACTGTCAAAAGTCCATTCATTCTTTAACCAATACATGAATATCGATCATAAACGACTTTACTTTTGACAAAGTATGGGACAAACATAGTTCATGGACGTAAACACCAATATCCCATAACAAGTTGCAATATAACAAATTATAAAGATTAAATATTACAAAAACATCATCCTCCAAAAAGTTTTAGAATTTAAACAATAAATCTAAAAACATGAAGATGAAAATGTTGGACATATCTATGTGTAATCACAATATTTTCTATTTCAAACTCTAGTAATCCTTCTCAAAAACAAGAATAAATTCTCATAAGAAGTTTCCTAGGCATCGAGACAAGCTCGTAATGCACGTATAAGATGATTTGTCCTTAGATAGTAGAATCAATCTTTTTCACCCGGATTTATACCAAGAATAGCTACCAAAGGCGTATAAAAAGATTTTCAAAGAAGAACATACAAAGTCATTAACGACCATGCACCATAGTTCACATAAAATGATTGTGAACATTCAAGAATCCCATAGTAATGCGTACTACTGCCCATTCTTGAACTTCCTTCTTTGTGATTCACCAACAACATTCTTGTAAAAGCGCTACAAACGAGCTTAGAATATTACTACTCCACGAATTCAAGTGCCCAAGTCCAAGAGAAGTGGAACAAGTGCAACGAGACGGAGCAAAACACTCAAAAACAAGAGACAAAACAAATACCATTCTTAACTCATCCAAATTCAGAAATTCTCATCTCCATTTTGAAGATAAATTAAAGAGGAAGAGAATGCAAAAAGAATGAGGTCATTCCTAGTTCGGATGAAGAAGTTATGACCAAAACAAGTTTACTGAATATCGACGTCAAGTATGCATACAGGTTTGCAAACGAATTTTCAAATCCGCAAACTTAACCCCTGGATTTTGATTTTAAAAGATGTTATGCATACCTGGTAGGTGTACCATGAAGTCCAAACATCCCGAACTACTATTTTCAAACCTAAACGTTTAAGAACCTTAAACACAGATCAAGTTAGGTAGAAAAGAACGATAAGAAAGGTACGTGAATCATTATAAGTTCCCTAAACAAATAAAAGCACAAATCTTTCTCAACTTTATAGACATACCTTTTTAAATGAATCCAATTGAATTCTACAGCCTTACCGAACATAATTTGTGCGCCCCAATTTTCATGCTTCCCTCACCGTATACATAGCAGGGCATTTCTTGGTGAGGATGCACTTACAACACAATCAAGTTGTGTTGGGGTGAAAAATGTCTTGTTCACCACAATTGACATTTGGATTATCATGAAAGGGATCACTTTTAGAGCCTTTCACATCGAATTCCATTTTTTCCAAAAAACTTGTTAAGTTCCAACATCATGGATACTGCCTTCTCCATAGTCATGGAATTTTCTGGAAGATCATTCCTCTTTACACTCAAAGCATCATTGGCTTTCTTTGGTACCCACTTATGAGTGCGTTTAGGAACAACCAGAACCTTCTTCTCATTACTCTCTTCAAGATTTCTCGGAAGATAATTGGATTGACTATTCTTTTGCAAGTTAGTCTTTCTCCAATTGGGAGCATCGGATCTTGTCTTCGTCTTTACAAAGTTATTCTTTCGATAATCATTACAATTGTGAAAAGACGTCCTATGACGTTTATAGGCAAATCTAGGATTATCACAACACTAATTCATTTGCCTAAAGGTTAGACGTTTACAACCCGTAATATCAAGAGTGTTAGCCTTAACATATGATCCCGGTTTAATAACTTATTTTGACACCCAAACAAGAATATCATGAAGTTTTTCATTCCTTATACGAAAACGACATCTCCTTTCCAGGTGACCTTTGTTTCCACAATAATGACAAATATAAGGAACGTTCTTACCCGGATTCGTGTGTGCTGGTTTTGGAGGTTGATATACTTTGATCTTTTGAATCTTAACTGTCGGTGAAGGTATTTCACTTTTGCCATCAGTGGAAACCTTTTGTTGAGAATAATCACTAGCCTTGACAAATTTTACCTCTTTGCTAATATACTTGGAGCATCTATTCCCTTATAGCCCAATCCTCGTGTATCACGATGATTTTTACTTGCTCCTAGCATAGTGGTTAATTTGCTTGAACTAGTATTGAACTTTTTCAAGTCATATTCCGACATCTTGATTTTATCAAGAGAAACAACTAAATCAGCCTCAAGGCGTTTTTCTCGAGCGAGATAAGCGCTTTCTCTGTCATCAAAACTTGTTTGCTGAGAGTTAAACCTTGCTTCAGATTCTGCAAGATTCTCTTTCAACAGAAAGTACTTTTGATAAAGATTATCACATTCAAGTGACTTCATACGTAGGTTTTCCTCAGATCCTTGAGGATCGATTCGCAAGAACGATTCGAAAAATAAACACCTGCATAACATCTTCTCAATTTCTTGTTTTCTCGACAGAGAGGAGTCAGAAGAGGTAAGACATGAGAAGTTTTAATCTTCTTCATATTCCACGAATCCAAAAACTTAACATACTCTGAGACTTCCTCATCAACATCTCTATCAATATCTGAATCACCTTAATCAGAAAGTTCATCCAACTGTTCTTCTAGGAGAGTTTCCCAATCAACAGTTTTTACATCAAGAGAATGTTTAGATATTGACTTAGATGTGACAGTTCTCTCAGGTGAATCCAAGCTTTTAGAATCATCTGGTAGTTTCTGAACTGGTACGTTATTAGAGATAAACTCTTCCATAATCAGATCGCTACAAACACAGACTTATAAGGTCTTTAATGTGTTTGCCAGCTCTGATACTAATTGAAAAAGCGGGGGTCTAACAACACCATCCAATATTCCGCTTAGCAATCTGTATGGACTAACTCCGAAACACTTTCTAGAGAATCAACTAGACAGTCAGACTCAATCTAGGTAAGAGTATCTCAAGGAGTTAATATTTCTCTCTTGTTTTGATTTACTCAAGCTAAAAGAAATCAACGAGTCTTTAATCAAACACAAGGAATAACTTGGACGGTACCAAATACCAATGTCCAAGGATCAATGAATGACAATCAACAACCAAAGGTTGGATTATGCTAATTGATGATCTAACGCACAACCTGTATTATTTCAATTATAAAGATAAAACGATATAATGCGGAAACTGAGATAACACAAACACCAGAAATTTTGTTAACGAGGAACTGCAAATGCAGAAAAACCCCGGGACCTAGTCCAGATTGAATACACACTGTATTAAGCCGCTACAGACACTAGCCTACTCTAAACTAACTTCATACTGGACTGTAGTTGAACCCCAATCAGTCTCCCACTGATCCAAGGTACACTTGTACTCCCTACGCCTCTGATCCCAGCAGGATACTGTGCACTTGATTCCCTTAGCTGATCTCACCCACAACTAAGAGTTGCTACGACCCAAAATCACAGGCTTTGACAATAAACAAACCTGTCTCACACAGATAAGTCTATCAAAGGATTAATCTGTCTCCCACAGAAAAACCCTAAAGTTTTTGTTCCGTCTTTTGATAATAATCAAGGTAAACAGGAACCAATTGATAATCCGGTCTTATATTCCCGAAGAACAGCCTAGATTAATCAATCACCTCACAACAATCTTAATCGTATGGTAGCGAAACAAGATGTTGTGGAATCACAAACAATGAGACGAAGATGTTTGTGATTACTTTTTATATCTTGCCCATCGGAGATATCAAATCTCAAACCAATCAATTTGATTGTACACGTACGATAGAAGATGCAAGATCAGATCACACAACTACGATAAAAGTAATATCGGTCTGGCTTCACAATCCCAATGAAGTCTTTAAGTCGTTAACCTGGTTTTAGAATAAGAAAACCAAAGGTTAAAGGAGAACCGACTCTAGTATGCAAACTAGTATCACACGTAAGGTGTGGGGATTAGTTTTGCACAATACTAGATGTATCCTTTATATAGCCTTTCAAATAAGGGTTTTGCCTTGGTAATAAAGCAATCAATATTCACCGTTAGATGAAATCCTAATTTAGATTCAAGCTAATATTTATCAACCGTTAGATCGAAAACTTAGCTTGTTATACACAAATGAACTGCATGCTTCTAGGTTTGTTAACCGTACCCAAACATGTACATTGTTGGTTCAACAATAGTAAACCAAAAGGTTAGCCATATGAGCATTTCATATCAACCATGTTCTTCTTCACCATAACTAGTTCAAATGACTCAAATGAACTAGTTAGAGAGTTGTTCAATTGCAAGGAAATCTTATTTAACTATACAATACACAATTGAAGCAAAGATGATTTGATTCACTTGAATCGGTTCATGAACTTTTATAGCCACGGTTTGCAAACTGCATTCCTTAGTCTTTTTAAAGTTTAAGTTCAGAAATTATCTTCAGATATATAACCTTCTTAAGTTCGCACACTAGGTTCGCGGACTTAAGCAACCGGCAAAGTTTACAAACTCCAGCAGAAAATCTCGGCCTTCCGCCGGTTCGCAGACTGGATTCGCGGACTGGTACTCACGCAACTAGTTTGTCAAATCCAGCAGAATTTCTCGGGATGAGAAGTTCGGCAGTTCGCGGAATGAGTTCGCGGACTTGGCACTTGCCATTCTTTTGGTTCTCTTGATCAACAAAGTTCGCAAACTTTGGTTCAAGGAATATGACTTATACATAAATGTGTTTCCACAACAATGCTTATGTTCATCATTGGTTATGTAATCTAAACTCTCATTTCAATCATTGAAACATTCCTAGAGGACGTTATACAGTTGTTACACCATTTCTCGTCAAAGCAATTTTCAAGATGATTGAAACATATCATGACTTTCGTCACTAGGTAAAGATAAACTTGGTCGAAGCGAAAATCTTACCAACACATATTTCGAGATATAGATAGGCGAGATATACTCGGATCGAAATACCAAATGTGTATAATCTAAGTCTATATATATAGCATATGACTTTTTGTCTCAAGAAGTAGGAGATATAGTAGATAGACTTTTGAGTGACAGATAAGTTCAAGTCTTCACATACCTTTTTGTCGAGAAGTTCCACCGGTTCCTTGAGTAGTTCTTCTACTTGTATGATGAATCGCCATGAAGTCCTTGAGCTCAACTAAACTTTCTATCCTAGTCCGAGACTTAGCTATAATATACTAGAAATCAAGACTTATAGTTTTGATCACTAACATTGACAAACATGCTTGGGATAGCAACGCATGCGAGTTCGACCGAGCAATGCTCTAACAAAACCAACTAGTATCACACAAGAGGTGTGGGGATTAGTTTTTCCCGTTGCTAGATGTCTCCTTTATATACTTTTCAAATCAAGGTTTGCAATCTTAGTTACCTTGGCAACAAAGCATTCAGTATTCACCGTTAGATGAAAAAACCTGATTCAACCAAGCTAATATCTTTCAACCGTTAGAAATGTGTTCATTTAGGTTTGAGTAACCGTACCTAAACGTGTACACTTAGTTGGTTCACAAATAGTTAACCAGTGGTTATCCATACGAGCACTTTCATATTAACCGTATTCACCTTTCTCATAATAGTTCAAATGACTCATAAGAACTAGTTGAAGAATTGTTCAATTGCTTAGGTCTTTATTCATAGACACAATTGAAACAAAATCGGTTTGATCCATTTGAATCAATTCATGAACAATATAGCCACGGTTTGCAAAGATTGCATTCCTTATAATTTATTGTTTTAAGTTCATGATCTACCGATTTGAGAAATAACCAGCTTGGGTACGCGTACCTTAGCTACCGGATTTGAGTTTACAAACTCAGCATAAATTTTTGGTTCGAAAACTTCCATGGGTACACGTACGGGTATGCGTACCTAAGGTGACTGGTTTAACAGTTTGCAAACTTACAAACTCAACAGAAATTTTCGGTTCGAAAACTTCCACTGGTACGCGTACCCAACCTGTCTCCTTCACCAATACCGTATGCACACATATGCACACACTTGGTTTCCGGCACATGGATTTATACACAAATGTGCGAACACACTATATATGCTTATATCCATAGATGGTAATCTCAACTCCATATTTCAATTTTTGAAACATTCTTCTATAATGTTATAACAATCGTTATTCACGACTATCGTCATCAAAGCTATCTTCAAGATTGAAATGTCATCATGACTTTCGTCACGGGTAAAGATGAAAATGGTTGAAGCGAAAGCTTACCAACACATATTTCGAGAAAAAGATAGGCGAGTAAACTCGGCTCGAAATAGCAAATGTGTATGTATGAAAACTATCATACTTATACGACCTTTGTCTCAAGAGTAGGAGATAGAGTAGACTTTTGAGTGATAGATAAGTTCAAGTCTCCACATACCTTTTAGTCGGATGAAGCTCCACTGGTTCCTCGAGTAGTTTTACGTCTTCGTAAGATGATCACCATGGAGTCTGGAGCTCAACTACACTTAACTATCCTATACCGAGACTTAGTCATAAGTAAACTAGAAATCAAGACATATAGTTTTGATCACTAATCTTGACAAACATGCTTGAGATAGACAGAGCAGTGCTCTAAAATTTCTTCGTCTTTAAATGATGAACGCCGTGAAGTCTAGTGCTCAACTACACAATCTATCCTAGTCCGAGACATCGCTATATAAGTAGACTAGAAACCAAGACTTATAGTTTTGATTACTAACATTGACAAACAAGTTTGAGATAACAACGCTTGCGAGTTTCACCGAGTAGTGCTCTATCAGAAAGAGAATGAAATCCTACGTGATATCGGTGTTAGGGTCGAGAAGTGAGACGAGAGAGACTTTGCAAAAAAGAAGTAGAAAAAGTTAAACTTTTATAATTTAATTGGTTTGTTTACTATCTGAGTAGAAAAAAAAAACTAAGAAGAAAAAGTTAAAAATATATTATGATTAAATTTTTTAATTGAAATATGCTGGAAAAAAAGGCAACAGATTTTGCTTATTTCACTTGAAAAAAATATTGTCGTTGATGATGAAGATGCAAATATTTAACCTGCAAAATATGTTAAGTTGGTTGAAATGGTGTTGAAGTTGATCCGCTAGCGATAATGTGTTGTTAGCGAGGATTGTTAGGACGATGGTGGTGGTTAATATGATGATGATATGAAAGAATTAATAGTTTGGCACTTTCAATGAGGGTGTTGAGAAGTAAATGCATCGCATTTTTCTTATTTCTAAATGATTCATGTTGTAGGATTTGTTATGTGTTTTGGGAGTGTAAAATTAACATCCAGGACACAAGTAAGTTATGCATCGTGACTGCTTAGCTGGTGCACATTTACTTGACGATGTTAAACCGATAATAACGAATTTTTTTCTTAGAAATTTTAATATTATGACGAACATAATTGTTTTATAAGTTGTGTTGAATAATTATAACGTCAAAGTATCGTTTTGTTGAAATGAATCTGTGCAAAAAAATAGTTTGAACTAAATACTAAAAAGAGAAAAAAAAATTAGTGAAATTTTAGTTAAATACTCAAAAGAGAAAACAGAAAATTGTTTTCAGTGTTTTTGTGATTCAATCATTCTTATATATTGGAAAAGAGTTTACCTTGAGAAAATAAGAACCAAAAAGAAAAAGAGAGAGGTTGTTGCTGGTTTCTTTTTGAAAAATGGGTCTTTGGATACAAGAGTACAGGGTTTTGATAATAAGAGTAGAGACCGACTGAGTAGGAGGAAGTTGTTACTGTCTTTCAATTTTACGAACCACTTTTTACTCAAGTTTTTAAAGTGACTGTCACCATGAGAAAAAAACTATTACTTTTCGTATACATGCTTTTATGACCGATTCATTTGTACAAAGGAAAAAAAAAGAAAAAAAACTTTTAACCCAGATCGTTTAAACGGTTGTTTATGGGAAATAGGTCGCAACCCTAACCCATTATATGTGTTTAGATTTTCTTTTCCAATATTGAATTGGAGCATTGTTGTTAGATGTTTTTTATTTTATTATTTTTTCTAACCAAAATTACCAGATCCATAATTTTTGTTACCAAAAATATTCAGATCCACAACAACTAAACAACTAAATAGTAAATAGTTTTGTTAACAAAAATCACCAGATCCAGAACATCTAAATCGTTTTCTTACCATAAGAAACTAAATCCATAACAGTTTTCTTACTTAGTAGTCAGTAACGACTAGTGCTGGCTTTGTGCTCCCTCAATAGTAACAAACTGCCATAACCCGTCCTCGTACCATCATCTTTCAAGCACGATTTGGAACGACAAAAAAAAGACTTCTCATTCTGCATCCCCTTTGCAAGAAGAGCCTCTTTCTTCTTCTGCTTGTCCTTGGATGTGAGTTTCTTTTGCTTATTACCAGATTTCTTAGTCATTGTTGCTAATACAGATAATACAAGTTTTACTCTGAGAGATTAGATGTCGACTGCAAATAGTATGATTTGTGAGGTTTGGTAGTGTTAGATATTTGTTTAACTCAATTGGTCTGTCAAATCCCACTTATCCATAGAACCCACAATTGGGGGATACTCGCACGAATCGGGAGATACTCACAACTATATGGAGCTAAATTTTGGTTAAGGGTATATCTTTTTTTTATTTTTTTGAGATGAAGTGTCAATTCCTTCACGCTAATAAAAACTAAAAACAAAAACCTAAAAACCATTAATTTGGTATCCCTCGTTCATATGCCGACTCAAATTTGCATTGATGGACACATGAACTTGCCATTTCTTTAAATGATTCAAGAAGAATACCACTTGTAGCTCTCCATTTCAAAAAATAAAAAAAATAAAGAGACCAGTTGTTTGTGTCTATCGGTGACTGACTGTGTTTCGACTCTGAACAATTGTTTCTGGTTTTGGTGAACATTCAGAAAGAAAAATATAATAATAATATCCAGAGAGAAGCGCATAACTGACGTGTTTGTTATTATCATCAACATTTAATTTTAGATTTTCTTAAAATGAATTCTCTGATTCGAAAAATTATTAGAATGAATCTTCTCAAATTTTATTCTCATAGTGATCTTGATTTTGATCTTACTTGATTTTTTTTTATTTGGATTTCACGGATGAGAGATGCATCAAAAATTAGGGTTCTAGTGTAACTGTCGGCATTGGTTTCTATATGAATCTAATATCGACGATCATTATCGACATTGATTTGTGGATGAATCAAATGCCGACAGTCTTAGTCAATTCAGTTTTTTGGTTAGATACAATGCCGACACGAAGTCAGTTATTTAGGGATACTAACACTAAAAGATAAAATCAAAATTTAAAGTTTAATCTTAACACACTTACTGAAGGGTAATTCATCCATTTTTCTGGATAAGGGGTTTTTCAAATTACCTTGTAATGTCTCTTTTTAATTTTTTTCCTTGAATATCCCCCAATTTGTGGTGACATCCCTCAATTGTGGATTCTACCTAAATATTGTATATATAATTTGAGGCCAAAATACTGGCTCGAGAATGAAAATTAGGCCAAAAACTTGAATTCTAAAACTCCTGACCCCTACCAATAGGAATCGAGTATTTACATAGCAAAAAAGAATGGGTGGGCAAATGAGTACCGTATCAATTTTACGATACAAAACCTCTTTTCACACAAAACCCTAACTTTTTATCTTCTATTCCGCCTCCTTCACCTTTTACTCATGTTTCATCACCATCTTCTTCCGCCTCTTCACCACCACCATCTTCTTCACGGGGCAAAGAGAATCAATGAGGTAACTGAACCTATTTTCTACATATATCAATATAATTCTCCCGGAATCTTTCTCTCAAATCTTATCCAGTATTCGAAACTTAACCCTATTCTCTTTCTGCCTTCTCTCTTTTCAGAACCCTAATTGATTAACTAACTCTTTCGTTTTATTTGTTGCAGAGATTAATGTTGATTCACAGTTGGGTTTATCAAAAAAGAAGAAATCCCATCGAGACTAAGGTAATATGAACCAAGTTTTATGTTTATCATATTAGGGTTTCAGTTAAATATTTGTCTATTGTTGATTCTCCGTTACGAATAGCAGTAGACTGATCTATTATTTATTTTTTAATACTGTTAGTCGATTCAACAAAACCTTATTCCCCATTTGTAACCTAACATCATTTTGTTGTTTGTTTTATTTTGTAGGTACAATTGTTACTGGAAAAGGTACTAGCTTTGTTACAAAACCCCAATCCTAGCTACTCTCCATTTGTCTATTTCTTTCTCAAGTTTTGTCTTCATGTAAAAAAATCAAATAGATTTCTTCATGTTTCATTTTAAATGTCTGTGGGTTTATTTTATATTGAAGCTAGGGTCTTTAGTTTTAATTATTTGATTTGTACTGTAACATATTTGATTTGTGTTTTGATGTTGTAGGGTTGTTGTTGTAAAGCATATCACAGGTTTCAGAAGTAAATGATTGGTATAAAAACTCAAACGGGTTTGATTTGTGTTTTGGTGTTGTAGCCTGTAGGGTTGTTACTTTTCATCACATGATCAATCCAATTAACCTGCTCTTTTGTATTTGTGAGTGAACAGTCTCAAAGGCTCACAGCTGTCTCAAAGGTTTGTTCTCTCTAGCTGAGATATAGTAATGAATACGCTTCACTAATTGATCCCTACTCTGTCTTTTTATGTTCATGTGTGTATTTTAGTACTTGAGTTTCAATCGAGTTAAGTGCTGCTAGACAAAACCCCCTGTTTAGCAGTCTCTAACGCTGTGATTATTGCAAGAATTGAGATGGTCACTGAAAGTTTGACACTTATTATGTGTCGTTACATTGTGGGATACCGAGTACGTGACAACAATGGTTCGACTAATCCGTTTATGTGCCATCATTGGAGACTTACAAGGTCTACTCTTAGATAATAATAGGTGTCATTCTCCCATAAAATTATTCCAATAAGTATCATTGTCCACTAATATATTTTTTATGAGCTTTTAAATATATTTAAATGAAAATTAGGTGCCCCATAATATAGTGTTGTCACGTGCGCCAAGATGTGGAATTTCGAGCGTGAGTAATAGCCTACTGCATAGTTCCTTTATGAGTATACATACAGAATTTTCTTTGATATCCCTTTGTTGGAAGTAAGTTTGGGTCTATAAGATGTGCACTTTGCTTGATTTTCAGCCAGTTACATAATTTTCTCCGGTCTGCATGAATCAAGATATATTTCTCTTACTCTTTAAATGCTACTGGTGTGTGCTTTCCCGAAGAATGTTAGTCATGCTTGCACTATATTGTCAACTAGATAAATTAGTTTTATACTTTGATCTGCTCCAACCGAATGGTTGGAATAACAATTTCCTAATATAACTATGCTAGGCGACTAGCTATAGTTGATTCCTCTGTCATTCTGTAGATATTTAGATTTTGCACTAGGTTTATTTGGGCCATTTATCATGATTTTGTTTGACGTGCAGCACTCGCTTGACCAATCTGCTGGATATTGAAGTTGTCGTGTCCAGCCCCGAATTAAGCTACGCATCTTGAATATTTTGTGATTACACGAGTATGAGTTCTTCTTTGCAAAATCAGATATGTTTTGATGGTCAGATTAAGGTAAACAGTGACAACACATTTGTAAATTATTGATTGATTCATTGTTGGTCCTTCTTCTTTCTACCAATTTATTCTTCTCTCATGGTGAACGGCCCAACAGTGTACAAATTTAGTTTAGCTTCAATGTATGTTGTGGTCCTATCCGTAGGGCAACAGAAGAGATAATTAACCAGGCTAGCTTTATTATGATTTAGTAAGTTATACAGGTTAGTCATCATGCCTCTTTTGAATTTTAGTATAGGTTGTGAACACTTTTGAGCTGCCTGCCTATTTTTGCGTTTCTCAAGGATGCTGCAAGTGCCTATAATGTCGATCCTTATGTTGTTTTTCAGTAGTAACCTATTGACGTTGCAGTTTGCAAGTTTTTAGTGGATACGACTTCTGTTTGTTATGTTGAAGACACCGGTAAAACTTGAATCCCTTTTTTGATAGAACAATGTGTCATATTCTCTTACATTTTTATTATACACATAATTAAATTGCGAAGGAAATGTTTGTAATTGATGTACTTATTGTACCACCACTGTGTAGATGAAATTGCAAGTTTATACATGCAAGCTCAATGGTTGATGAGGATAAACGTGTTTTGTTCCTTTACTCTTCCTTGCTAATCTTAAGAGCTGTACACATTGTAGTTTTAGGTTAAGCCCAATTGACCAGCAAGAACTATACATAGTTAATAATCTCCTTGAGCAGTATTTTCATGTTGGAGGAATCAGTATTTATCAGTGTCACATGGTGCTACATTGGTGCTGGAAGCTCTAAGGGGGGATGTGGCTGCTGGTGCATTAGAATTTCCGTTGTTACATTGAACGGTGGTTCTTGCGATCTTAAGACTATGTGCATGGTTGAAACAACAGTTTGTTAGAGAGCCAAGGACCAGATGGGATGGTCCAAATGGAGAGGAATCATACAATAGTTTGTAATATGTAACGTTTTTTTGGTTATGGTTTTTTCTGCCTATGTTGAATGAGATAAATTAAATTTGTTAGATTTTATTATTTTTAATTAATTTTATTACTCCCTAATTGACTATTTGACGTATTATCATTTTTACTATTTTATTATTTTGACTGCCAACTATCTTCAAATTTTTAATCCCGAAGAATCACATGCAGCAAAAAACATATATTTCTGGCCAAGATATCTAGGCCCGTGCAACGCACGGGAACAAAATCTAATGACTCATAAATTAAACGGTCCGCGAGTTATAACCCCAAAGGTGTCACATCCATGCACAAAAACCCCATTTAACATAAACTGTCTACATTACCCTTCTATTATTTAATCATCCCAACAAAAACAAAAATCAACCCAACCTTTAAATTTTATTATATTATCACCACGAACAACAACCCACCACCAGCAACATCACCACCGCCCGTCGCCGCCGCCGCCACAGACCACCTTCGCCGGCTCCACCGACCACCACCGCGCCACCACCAGAAAAATGATGAAACCAAAAATTGGTTTCACCAAAATAAGATGAAACCAAATTTTGGTTTCACAATAAAAGAAAGGAGAAAGAAGAATAAGAAAAAATGAAACACAATAAGATGAAACCTTCCACCACCGTCAACTGCACCGCCCCCATCGCCACCACAACCATAATCACCACAACCACCACTACCATTATCTCCTTAACTAAGACTACTTTCAACAAAAAACAATCCACAATAAGATGAAACCTACCGCCACCGTCAACTGCACTACCCCCATCGCTGCCACAACCACCACTACCATTACCCCCTCAACTACAACTAGTTTCAACAAAAAATAATCCACCTGTATCCCACCATCAAAAATTGGCTTCACAGATATTAATATTCAACAAAATGAAAAAAATACGATCATCAACTTCAGCCAATTCATTACACTTTTAACAATGCAGACATACACCTCTTTAATTGTAACCCATACCAGTCCTTTATGCAACACCTGAAGCTCAACTACAACTCTCATTGCATTAGCACCACCCTTACTCAGTTAATCCATTCTTTATCACTTCCATAACTTCAGTTAAGGCCACCACTACCAACAAAACTTCTTCATCAATACCTGGAGTACCAGTACCAGACCCTGCTATACACATTCTCCCAATTCATACACACATATAATCAAAACCACCATTGTACATACAATCGAAACCACATATTGTCATTTCACCAACATAACTTCAATGATGAAACCAAACATGCCGTCTTCCAAGTCATACCGAATAAACTAGACAAAAATCAGGTGAAACCAAAATTTGGTTTCATCATAAACTTAATTTTCATCATTAAAATCTTTGATTTCATGACAGAAAATAGGCAAGTTTATGATGAAACAAAATTTGGTTTCATCATTAGTTTACTGGTTTCACCAACCAAAACTGTCAGAATTTGATGAAACCAATTTTGGTTTCATCATAAATCTGTCATTTCCCAATACAATATTGATTTCGACTTTGAAGATGTATCATCATTTGCTGGTGATGAAAACATCATAAGGTGGTGGTGGTGATTGTAGAGGATTGAACGAGGAGGCGGAGGTGATGTTGGGAGCGGATCTGCAGGTACTGCTGTTGATTGTAGATGAGGTGTTGTTGGTGGCCGATTTGAAGGTATTGGTGGTGGTTTTAGATGATAAAAGGAGGAGGTAGAAGTAGTGTTGGTGGCGGATCTGATGTACTGGTGGGAAAAACAAAAATAAGAGGAGGCGATGTTGTTGATGGAAAATCTGTAGACGGAGAAGAAGAAGGTGATGATGGTGTTAATGGAGGAGAAGGAGGTGATGATGGTGTTAATGGAGGAGACGGAGGTTCTGTTGGTGGCGGATCTGGACACATCGGTTGGTTTGATGGTGGCGGAGCTACTGTTGGTGATAGATCTGAATAGAAATAGAAGAAAAAGAGACGAAGGTTTCGTGGAGGAGACGAAGGTGTTGCTGCTGGTGGTGACGGAGGTGTTGTTGCTGGTGGTGACGGAGGTGTTGCGGTGGTGTTCATGGAGAGAGATTTGTTGCTGCTGGTGTTAATGGTGGTGGGGAGATGAAGACCGGAGAAATAAAAAAAAGAAAGGAGAGAAGAAGAAGAAGACAAGGTAAAAATGGTATGTTTGGCTTTTTTTAAAGTAATAAAAACTAAATTTGCACATTATTATTCGACCTGGAGTTTTTGTGTCACTTTTTAATTAAATGGTTTTCATTTATTAAAAATAATATGGATGGATTTTTTGTACCACATGTTTGGTCACCTTGGTTTTATTTGACTAGTTTTGTAAATTAAAACCCGACTCAATAGTAAGCCATGGATTTTCGTAGATTCTATAGTAAGATTTGTGACTGACTCAACTACCTGCGAATTATACGTATGAACCAAGTCGGACAACCAGAAAAAAAAAAAAGAAAAACAATTAATAATTTAATATCACATCTGACTCAGACCGAGTCAGCTGGGTTCAGAACCAAACAAACACGGATTTTAACTTTCTATTGACAAAGGTCAAGGGGTGAACAATAGAATCGCGGGGTGGAAAAAACAAGTAGTTCCCCACTCTGAAAACCCTACTAAACCCCTTAACTCCACATCTCCTCACTCACTTCCTTCCTCTTCCTCCTCCTCCTAGTTAGGGTTTTATTACTACACGAAGTTAGCTCAGAAAAACCCAAACACTTTCCAGTAGCTCAGCTCGTATCGAGATATATCTTTCAGGTATCTTATACCTTCTTCTTTCAAGCTTCAAAGTTTTGATCTTTTTTTCAGTTCATTAATTAATTGATTTCAATATAATCAGATTGTAGAGTAAAACATAAAAAGATAAAAGTTTCAATTTTTCTGGGTTTGATTCGGAAAGATGCCGCTGGGTCAAAGACCAGGTGATAAAAGTGACTCGAGATTTTGTGGGGTGGAGACAGAATTTGACGATGATGTTGCTCAAGTTCTGGCTTTCAATGTTTCTGGTGGATTTGACTTCATGGTTTTACCTTTGGTTAGTTATAGCACTCTAATTTGTTCTTAATTAGTTTATGGGTCTTCTTATTTCTTTGTTGTAGTTGATATTTGAGTCATTGAGTGTATGCGTTTGTTTTGTATTTCTGGTGGCTAATTAGCCAATCACATTGTCAGCTATAAGCTAAGTTTTGATTGTGTGAATGGTCAGTAAGCTCACCTATATCTATTGATGCTGGTATTTTTCGTAGTGAAAATGAATTTTAACTTCATTTTCTCTCAAATACCGGCACCTATATTTGGATGGAGGATGGATAATCTGTAGAATGTTGAATTAGTAATTTTATACCCAATTCAGTGTGTGCTAGTTAGACTAATTCTCTTTGATTGTTTCTGTCGTTCAATGTTGCGTGCTTTTACAACTTACTCTCTCTACTTTGGAATGAAATTTCACATGTATGTGAGATTATATATTCATTGGGCCATCTTATATCTCTGTTGTAGTTGGTATTTGAGTGTATGAGTTTGTATAAATATCCGGTGGCTAATTAGCCAATCACATTATTAGCTATAAGCTGAGTCTTGATTGTGTGAATGGTCAGTAAGCACACCTAAATTTAATGATGCTGGTATTTTTCATAGTGAAAATGATTTTAACATCTTTTTCTCTCAAATTCCGGCACCTATATGTTATACTGTTGAAAGTTGACTAATAGTTTAGTATCCAATTCAGTGCTTATTAAGTATTACTGTATTAATGCATCTTGGATTGTTTCTCTCCTTCAAAGTTACGTGCTTTTTCGATTTACTCTCTCTACTTCGGAATGACATTTACATGTATGATGTATGTGAGATGATATACGCTGGGTTATCTTATTTGAGTGTACGTTTGTATAAATATCTGGTGGCTAATTAGCCAATCACATTGTTAGCTATAAGCTGAGATTTGATTGTGTGAATGGTCAGTAAGCACACCTAAATTTAATGTTGCTGGTATTTTTCATAGTGAAAATGATTTTTACTTCTTTTTCTCTCAAATTCCGGCACCTACATTTCGATAGATATTCCGTTGAAAGCTGAGTTAATTGTTAAAGCATCTCGGATTGTATCTGTCCTTCAAAGTTACGTGCTTTTGCAATTTACTCTCTACTTTGGAATGTATTTCACATGTGTATGGGATGATATACGTTAGGTTATCTTATATCTCTGCTGTAGTTGGTATTCGAGTGTTTGAGTTTGTATTTGGTGGCTAATTAGCCAATCACACTGTCAGCTATAAGCTGAGTTTTGATTGTGTGAATGGTTAGTAAGCACACCTATAATTATTGATGCTGGTATTTTTCATAGTGAAAACGATTTTAACTTCTTTTTCTCTCAAATTCCAGCACCTATATTTCGATAGTTATTCTGTCGAAAGTTGAGTTAATAGTTTAGTATCCAATCCAGTGCTTACTATTATTAATGCATCTGGGGTTGTTTTTTCCCTTCCAATTATGTACTTTTACAATTTACTCTCTCTACTTTGGAATGAAATATGCCGGGTCATCTTATTTATCTGCTGTAGTTGGTATTTTAATGTATGAGTTTGTATATATATATATCTGGTGGCTAATTAGCCAATCACATTGTCTGCTATAAGCTGAGTTTTGATTGTGTGAATGGTCAGTAAGCACACCTATACTTAGTGATGCTGGAATTTTATATGGTGAAAATGATTTTAACTTCATTTTCTCTCAAATTTCGGCATCTATATTTGGATGGATCATCTGTCGAATTAATAAATTATTATGCAATGCAGTGCTTACTGTTAAGTATTAAAGCATTTTGGATTGTTTTTGTCCTTCAAAGTTACATGCTTTTACTATTTACTCTCTATTTTGGAATGAAAGTTTACATTGGGTTTATCAAGTTCATTTGTGTTTTCTGTGAGTCTGTTTTGTCTCTTTTGCCAAATATTTAATGGGCGAGTCTCTTTTGCTTTTACTCTTTGGTTGTTGTATGTCAACGAAACGTTTGTGCTTATATGAAATGTTAGCTCTAAAAGGTTTAAGTAAGAGCACATCTTTTGCTGCCTTTATGTTCTTTACATCTCAAGAATTCTAAAAGATAAATTTGTTTGTTGCACTAAATATATTATATAAAGTTAGCTTAAGTATTTGACCAGTTATAAAAAAAGGATACCTGTCCTAATATAGTTAAAACATTATTCATTTCTGTGCAATATGCTAAATCCTTCGTATTATTAATTATTATTTACCTAATGATGCAGATGGATCCCACTTACAGACCTAGCTTAGTGACTAGTGGCAGTGGAGCTGTTCTACCATGTGCTGGATCTGATTTAGTTTTAAGTCCCTCACAGTGGAGTAGTCATGTTGTGGGTATGTACAACTCCTAAATGTAAATCTCATTTATATATTTATAAGTGGCAATGGAAGTCGTAGCATCTCCGACGTGCATTTGTTATGTTTTGTTCTGAAAGGAAGTTCATTTGTATCTATGGCCATTATCTCAATTTTATATTTGTACGTGGCTATGGAAGACATAACATCTCCAGCGTGCATTTGTTATAGTTTGTTTTGGAAGGAAGTTCATTTGTATCTTTGGCCATAATACCACAAATTAGTAGGAAGATAATATCAACTATTAGTTCTTGCTTTTATACTCACACTTTGTGGCTTGCAAGTGTCTTCTGTCTCCTTTCCTATCCTATTGATCTTTATCTGTCCTCCTGTAGAATTAAGACATCTTCTGTTGCTCGTTATCCATGAATAAACCAGTGCCTCTTCTTAGATACATCCTAGATCTGTTGATCTTGGTTTTTGTTCTTCTAACATTTTCCTGTTGATGAATCTTGCTATGTTTTCCAGGCAAAATTAGCTCATGGATCGACTTGGATTCAGAAGATGAAGTTCTTCGGATGGATTCAGAAATTGCTTTAAAACAAGAAATAGCATGGGCTTCCCACCTCTCGTTACAGGTCTGCCATCTGCAAACAGATTTTACTTCCGACTTTGTTTGTTTGATCTGTACATGAAATCTTCTGACCTTTAAGAAAGATACCAATGCTGACATACTTGTTATGTATCAATTTGCAGGCCTGCCTTCTTCCATCCCCTAAAAGTGCATCTTGTGCTAATTATGCGAGATGTGTAAATCAGATCTTGCAAAGTTTAAATAATATGCAGGTACTGTGCTCGTGACTTGTATATTGCATTGACTGCATGCTTATTATTGCCGCTTCATGGTTTTTAGTCGATTTTAAATTGTTCTTCTATTTTATTTTTGCATAACAGTTGTGGCTGAGGATTCCGTTGGACAAGAATGATGATGATGATGCCATGAATGGGAACTCCGATCATTCTGTGAGTATAGCCAAATCGTATATGCATGCACAATACATATAAAACACTATAACTTTTGGCGTCCAGAGCTTATGCTAGTTAGTCTTAAAGACTTCCTTGTAGCTGCGTAATATATGTTTTAGGCATTTCAGTGGCTCTATAAGGGCAACTCCTATGGAGGACAAAATCATCCACATCTTTATGATGATCCACATCTTATGGACCAAAAAGTGCTACTATGAGTGAATTTATCATCCATATGTTTATGAGGTCCACATGCTACTCCTCAAATTTGAGGGGGTCACTATGGAGTATCCATCCGGTCATAGGCTGACCGGATATCTTATCCGGACATTGGGTGTCCGGATGCATTTTTTTTATTGTTAAATTTTTCTCCCATCCGGTCGCTTAGTGACCGGATGTAACAAATATGCTATTTCTATCCGGCCACACAACAACCGATTGGGAGAGTTACCATTTTAAATGATGTAAGCAGGGACCCACATATCTGTTTCCCACAGCGCCGTAACGGTTTTTGTCTCATTAGCAACTTTTATAAGCGTTGCTAATGTAGAAATTGAGACCTAATTAAATTCAACCGGATGAGTTTTGTTTTTCATTCTTTTTTTTCTTAAATCCGGACTACGAACGACCGGATGGACCAACTTTTTGACCATTAAGTTATTGGTGTTTTTACCTCCATACCATAGGAGTTGCTCTAAGAGGCACCACTTGGCAATTCACTGTCATTTTTTCCCACCACTCTCATAAATATGCTCTTAGAGAATTTGAAAACTGTGATACATTATTTTTCACTTGTTTTCTTGTTTGAGGTCCTATATCCTGTCAGTGAACTCATGTTCTTTAACTTCAGAGTGATGGAGATGTTGACTCGTGGGAGTGGTGGAATTCGTTTAGGCTGCTCTGTGAACATCACAGCCAACTGTCAATAGCACTTGATGTTTGGTAAGTTTTTGGCTTGATGTAGCATGAAACTCTTTGACCAGCATATAGAAATATAAAGCATACTACATTTATATCCAAAACTCAATTCAACTTTTTCTTCTGTAGGAGTACGCTACCATCTCCAAACTCACTCGGACGTTGGTTCGGTGAGCCAGTTAGGGCAGCCATCCTTCATACCAGTGTAAGTTTTTCTGTACATGTCGCGGTTGCATTTGAATCTGCGTTTGACTTAAGTTATGCTCAGTACAAAATAATGAACTGGCTGTTAATTTGACAGGCATTTCTCACAAATGCAAGGGGCTTTCCTTGTCTTTCTAAGCGTCACCAAAAGCTTATTGATGGATTGTTTAATCATTCGATGCAGGTAAGAAATTTCACTATAAATTCACTTATCTCCGCGTCAACCCACTTTTGATTTTGCGACTTTCTCTTTAACAGATAGTGGTCTGTGGAAAGCCAGCTCATAATATTTCAGCAGATAGTTTGGAGAGTGTGCCAACTGATTATAGTAATAACCACGTGGACGGTAAATCTCAGAAGTCCTTTGCTGTTATCCGTTTGACAGCTACATTTACCCAAGTTGTTTTAGTGTTTTTGTTGTAGTATCTTTCTCTTTTCGTAGTATTTTCTTCTTTGTAGTGTAGTCTTAGGTTTGTTGTTGCTATTATTATGTTTGTATCCAGTCTTTTAAGCTCTACACACGGTTCAAGTGTCATGTTGATGAAAAATGCGTCTTGGCTCTTAAATATATTGTCTTGTATATTCCTGATTCTACAGTTTTCTGGTGGTTCAGGTATAGCAAGACATCCATTAAGATCCTATCTTGATTACGTTGCTTACCTCTACCAGAGGATGGATCCACTTCCTGAACAAGAACGTTTTGAGGTAACTCCCCCCCTCTCCTTCCCTTATTCCCATGGAGGGGACAATTTTGTCGTTTCTTTTTTTAACCGTTCAATGTTGTTCTGGAATTTTTCTTGACACTGCCACTTCTAATGCCAGCTAGGTTACAGGGATTTCTTACAGTCTCCTTTGCAAGTAAGTATTTTTTTTCTTAATCGTGGATCACTTTTATTTCGTAAAAAAATTAATCTGCTTATCAAATCTTTTATCTCAAGAATTCTGTTCTATCTTACTCAAGGGCTTCATAATAAATTTTTCTTTGTTCCCTTCATATTGGTTTACCCTCCTTGTCCCCGTGTTCTTAAACTTTGTTTCTTTTGTTCTTAAAACAGCCTCTCATGGATAATCTAGAGGCCCAAACGTATGAAACATTTGAGAGAGATACTATGAAGTACAGCCAGGTACGGATGTTTGTAATGATTACTTTCTTATTGCCTCTTTCTCTCCCTCTCTGCCTACATCTCCAAGATTGCGCACATACTAAAGTAGCAGTCTTACATTGTACTATACTTGAAGCATCACTGAAGCTTATTTACTTGGATATCCTTTGTTTTGTTTTTTTATAGTATCAAAGGGCAGTAGCCAAAGCATTGATAGATAGGGTTCCAGATGACCAAGCATCTAATGTTACCACTGTAAGTTTATGGAAGGATGCTATTAATTTCAAGTTTCTAGTTTTTCTCAATGGAAGTTTCAAACAAAGCAGAGTGACTAATAATTCAACTTAAAGGTTACTCAAATGTTCGTAGTATAGTAACCATTCCATTTGCAAATAGGTATTAATGGTTGTGGGAGCAGGACGGGGTCCACTTGTTAGAGCCTCCTTGCAGGTAAGTTCTTATCTCTGCTCTAAAGGCTCTTCAAGAGTTGTAGTAATATCATATGCATGTATTGGCTTACACAATTGACTTCTCCCATTTCCTTGCAAAATTTATAGGCAGCAGAAGAAACTGGCAGGAAACTAAAGGTGTATGCTGTAGAGAAAAATCCAAATGCAGTTGTCACACTTCATGTAATTATTTATTTACATTTGTATATTCTTTTAACATCATCATATTGCTCAACTGCGGATCAAGTCTGATATCTTCTTGTCCCAAACAGAGCTTGGTGAAATTAGAGGGATGGGAAAACCAAGTCACTGTTATTTCCAGTGATATGCGTTGCTGGGATGCTCCTGCGAAAGCTGATATTTTGGTATCCACATTTTCCTCTAGCACTTCAATCAAATTCATTTGCCTACACTATTTATTGTGTAGTACACACTTCCATGCTTCAGGTGAGTGAGCTTCTTGGATCTTTTGGTGACAACGAATTATCTCCTGAGTGCCTTGATGGAGCGCAGAGATTTTTGAAGGAGGATGGTATTTCGATCCCGTCATCGTAAGTGGTTCCTCTGGATGATTTGCTTGCATGTTTTTCTTTGTCATGCTCTCTTACTGAAACAAAGGGTACAAAAACGAGACAATAGCCAAAAACCAGCAGTTCCAAATCATCCTGGAAAAGAAAGAAATTTTTCATACATTTTACATCTAGTCTTCTGTCTGCAGCTATCTTCTCGATATCATTTCATATATATTGTGCTTAACGAATTTGCTACTTCAGGTACACAAGCTTTATACAACCAGTGACAGCATCAAAGTTATACAACGATGTAAGTTTTTATTGATTATATCTTTACCATGTTTATTTGCATTACAATAGACCTTTCAACTCATTCAAGGTTATTTGCAGGTGAAGTCACATAAGGACCTTGTGCACTTTGAAACTGCTTATGTAGTCAAGCTGCACAGTGTGGCAAGGCTTGCACCTTCACAGCCTGTAAGTTCAGATTCTGTTATTAAATTCACCATATTCTTTCCAAGACATCAATCGGTTGATTCTTTTTGTATAATCGTTTCGGTTGCCGAATTTTCCTTCTTTCATTAACAAAATTCTTTTTATATAGTCGTTTTCGGTTGCTGAATTTTCCTTCTTCATTAACATAATCTTTTACCATGTCCCTCTCTTTTGCATCTTAAAGGTTTACTGTCTCTGGTGCTTAGGTCAAGCACTTAGTGTATCTTGCCATATAGCTGATTGATAAATTGACCAGACATTCTTCCTTGTTTGTACCAGGTATTTACATTCACCCATCCCAATCATTCAGCTGAAATAAATAATCAGCGTTACAAGAAGTTGCGGTTTGAGATACCTAGGGATACGGGGTCTGCGATGGTTCATGGTATGTAGTTGTGAAATTATTTGAATTTAGTTTCATTTTTTACTTCCAGCCTTGCAATTGTCTTGAATGGAATCAAAGTCTTGACTAAGTGCATATCCGTTCTTTAGTAAGTTGGAAAACTTCAAAAGGCTTGCCAATAACCTGTAAAGTTTTACATCTAAAATTACAATGGCGCATAATTTTTATGCAACTGTAATAGCTAATAGGCGATTGGTTTTCTTTCTATTTTGCAAAATTTTTAAATAACTTTCAGTTGAAGATAATACAATCCTATTAGCTAATGGATACATACTAATGTGAAATGCAAAACATTTGAATTTTTAATATGTTTCTCCAATTCACAGGATTTGCTGGTTACTTTGATGCAACACTTTACAATGATGTTCATCTTGGTATTGAGCCCACCACTGCCACCCCTAACATGTTCAGTTGGTATGCTATATTCCCTACTTGCTTTACATGCACAACATAAATAGTTATTAAACAGTTAAAACTGTATGTATCTTTCCATCTTTTTTTGCACAATCTAACACCCGTCTTCGTTGTGTGTTCCCTGTTGTTGAATCAGGTTTGCTATATTTTTCCCTTTGAGGAAACCAGTGTGTGTAAAACCAGGGCCTCCTTTAGAAGTTCATTTTTGGAGGTGCTGTGGGTCTACTAAGGTAAAGAGTTTTTACTACAACAAGTGTTTAAAGTTAGTTTTTGAAAGCCACTTCTTCTGATGGTTAATTTCAAGTGTTAAAAGTTATTTTTGCCGTAATTTTCTCTGTTTCTCTATCTATCTAGGGTGTTTGATACTAATAAGATTCGTTGTGTGCAGGTTTGGTACGAATGGTCTGTTACATCTCCCTCCACGACAGACATCCACAATAGCAACGGCCGCTCTTATTGGGTTGGCCTGTAGGATCTTACTTATCATTTTGTAACATATTTTGTTGTTTTCTCACAATGCAAGTAAGTTTGTATACACTTACCTGAGTATGAAAATGAATGAAAATTAGAGTTTTCCTCTCTTTACATATGTTTAGAGGCAGACTCTTTACTTGTATGTAGTTATGGATTAAGTAGGATTATTAACAACTTGAAAGCGTCAAAACCGTGCCCCCTATTGGAACTTGGGTTCATAGAGTCAAATTTAAATTATGTCAACTTTCAGTGTTTGTTTCTTCTGTTCAAGTAAATGTTGTAGGGGACTAGTCTTGAAGCATATCCTTGGGAAGTTGTGCTACAACAATGATTGTGTACTCACATTTGGCTTGGAGAATGTACGGTTCCTGTTCTACTTCCATCCAGAGCTCGTAGAATCAGTTGGCATATTTGGGCAATTGTTTTAGGTTATGTCACCTCTATGCCACTAGTTTTAGGATGATTTTATAAACTAAAGTTTGCTGCCTAAAAACTTATTTCATAAACCAAGAATTATTGTTTTACAAAACCAAGTAGTGTTTAGAATAGTTCATTATGTCAAATCTCAATGATCTGAGAACAACATTTGTAAGGATTTGGGGTTTCCATTAGCTGCCAAAACCAACCCCATGCTTGGTTTGGTGACGGTCAGACAACACTGCTCCATAAACAAAGGTGTGAGGAAGACCAAAAGTGAATATACACCAAGCAGGCAAGCAAGAAAGGAAGCTGCTGTAGTTGGCAGAGAAGACAAATTAAGTGAAATCTTTAAGCTTTGCAAGGTGATGACGTCGTGCCACCTTAAGGTATTGCCTTACCAAAGAAGTATAACCAGCAGTATAGTTCAATCATGGAAGCAGAAAAAATATTTAGCTACAGGCAAGGATGATTTTGTAAACAAAAGCTCAGATAATTAGCACTTGAGAACAGTCGTAAGTAGCATTTAACGAAGTCCATGATAGACATTTCAATCATTGCAGATGAAGACATATCGCCAGGAAAAAAAAAGATGGAACAAAAAAAGACAAACTCAAACTGCACCTCTGGCAAGAGAAGTCTCGTCTTTTTATTGTTTGGGTACGGCAGTACATACATCAGTATCTTTAAATTGTTCTATTTGAAGGTTAAAACAACATCATTTTGATATTTGAAGAGGCTGTTGGAAGTGCTCTTAGCTTACCGCTAAAATGTTTAACTTGTCTCACTCTTTTGGGCTTCCTCCAGATTGCATTTTTTAACAAAAAAACTCAAAACAGTTCAGCATCACATCCTTCCACTTCTTCAATCTGGACAAACTTGAGGCGAGACAGTATTCCCGGCAATGACAATCCTGCTTCCCACTCATCTCCAACGTCAACCAAATTCGACATCTAAACAATCACAACAACGGATAGGTTAATTAGTGACAAAATAATAAGATAAAATAAAAATCACCTCACAGGTTCCTTCCTTGCATAGAAAATGTTACACAAAAATAAATGTCCCGAATGGGATCTATGAAAAACATAAATGTAAGGATTTTGCATGCTAGGTCAAAAAACAAAAGCTTGGTTCAGCGTTACCTCCTTGTATGTAAGTGATACATGAGTTATATGAGGAGAAATATTGAGTAAGTATGCTATACCCCGCAAACAACCTCTTGTTGACCACAATTCCAGCTTCACATTTTGTAGATTACATAAGTCAGGTGGCTGGTAATCTATCAATTACACAGTTTTTTGTGGGAACGATCCTTACTACCGCTATATTTCTAGTTAATTAGTGGAAAATATCTCGATTAATCTTTATGGTTACGACACGCATCAAATTCTGGCGCCGCTGCCTGGGAACAATTGCTAATTGATTTGTTAATTGTTTAGCTTGTTTTTGTTTTTGTTTTTGTCTATAGATTTTCTCTTTTATTTTTAGTTATCTTATGAGTCGTCATGTTTCCTTATGGAAATAACATGAACAGTGCGCAAGATCACTCGTATGACAGTGGTTATCAATATGGTTTTCAATCCCAACTTCATGATAACTACCAACCATACCAAGAGTTTAATCAAAACCAATCTTTGGTTACGATCCATACCCTTCGGAACCTTACGGATATTCTGATACATATCAACCTCCTTATGGTGGGTATGTAAGTGAACAATCACAAGGATGAGGGGATAATTATGCTTCTAATAATTTTTCTAGTCTTGCAGCTCTAATGCAACAATTTATGGACAATTTGGACCGAGAAAATCAATTGATGCAAGAGTCCCATCAAAAGTTGGACGAGCACAACAAAAAGACTGAAGATACACTCCAAGAACTTCAAAGGTCTATAGATATCATGAAGAATCGTATTGATCAACTAAGGAGGAAATGACTGAGGAAGAAGTTTGGTCTCAAAGCCAAAATAATTCTGATGTTCTCCCGATCAGCAATGGATATATGACCGATGAAAATTAGGAAAGTGATCAATCTTTCGAAAGTCTTTGCAACAATGGTTCCAACTCCGGATCATAATAACGATCATTCGCCTATTCAAAAGGAGGAGATTGGGAATGACATATCTATTGTTATATATGGTGTAACGTATCCAAACGAAGATATTAGGAATTGCACCAATGAATTAGACATTTTGGGAGAGGATTCTGATTCTGATGATGAGGAGTGTAGGGATTATAATATCTCGAAGGAGTACACATAAGAGGGCGCTCTTACATATGAACCTAATTTTTGGTCCGACGACGATGAGAAATATGAGCGACCTTTATTCGAGAATGAAACCAAATTGATTGATTTCGTGGAAGACCCAATTGAGCTTGCCAAGGATTATAATGATGTTGAGATTCCGGTTGAAGAAGAAACCGACGAAGAATGCCTAAAGAGTTTGATAGAGGACCACGATACAAACGAGGTAAATAATTCATTGCAATTCTTTAAGAATGATGAGGATCCTGTAATATAAGAGATTGTGGGAGGCTTGTCCAATCCTTTGCACATTTCTAAATCATTTGATTCACATCACTTAGGGTTGAGTATATGTGCTTCCAAAGTTTGGACATATTATTTTGCTTCTAAGTATCCACCAATTGATGTGTTTGATTCCAGCATTGTGCAGGTTTACCGAGAGGAACCGATAGAAATTATCTTATTTTATGTTCTTTATCCACTTTCGAGTAAAAAGAACTAAGTGTGGGGAAAACTTCCAAGCAAGATTTGTGTGAATTTCATTACTTATATCGTATGCTAATGTTTGTGTGAATTTGTTATTAGAATTGCAGATTGTTTTCTAGGTGGATTACCAGATTTTCTGATTGTTTGTACGACCGATAACAAGAATGTCAGGGTGAGGACGTTAAACTAAGTGTTGAATGGGAGGCAACCCATTGGTTTTGTATTTAGGATTTTTCACCTTGATTTTACTTAGGATGAGTCAATTACATTGAGGATAATGTAAACTTTAAGTGTGGGGGAGTGTTTGAATGTTTTGCATATATAGTTTTTCAAAAAAAATTATAAATATTTGCATAAAACCTCCAACTTGTAGAGATTTTAGAGTCACTAATATACTTTTAGCTATGTTTATATACAGATTTCTCATCGAAATAATGGAACTTATGATTGCTTGAGAATACTAAAGATTAGGTGTTATTAATCTTTGGGCGAAGTCATTACTGTTTGTGGCTCAACTTAACCATGTCGGTGGCAAATTAGGTGCATAAAGATATCTAGTATTAGAGTTGTTGATCAATCATTAGTGGAGACTACCCGTATTTACATCAAGTGATGCACCGACCTTCAACTCTTTGTAGCTGAATAAATTGTCCTTTTAGAGTGTGTGTCATTGTGCGCTAATTCCGGGTAGAATGGTGAGCTACCCCACTTCGCACCAATTTCAGCACTATTTTTGATCTCTTGAGTGCTCATCTGTCAATCATGAGGATGACGTTTAAAGATGAAAGCCTCATTCTTTTAGTTTTAATTGCAATTTGCACCATTCTCTCTCTCTCTCTAACAATGGGTCCATAGAAACACATCATCATCATCAAAATCTATGAAGAAAGTTGAAGACGTTTAAGGTTTACAAGCAACAATACAAGGAATAGTAAATTTCGTATTCAAGTAAAGCAACATACAATGAGCAGATTTTTATATACATATTGAAGACTTACAATAAAATGAGCATAATTGTATATCCAAGAAAATCAAAAGATGAGATTCATTGAAGTTTAGGATACAAAGACAATACAAGTTGTGAAGAATCAAGCAGTAAAGTACTTAAACCACGACCATGATATTTTTATTTTCTATTTAATTCTTCTTGTCTCTTATAGCAAAAAAAAATATTTTAAAAAAATTAAATAATAGAAAGACAAGAAAATTGTTTTGGTTTGTATTTAGTTTTGTCATCAATAAAGCCATGAAGAAGAAAAATATATAAAGAAGTTTCAAGCAACAAGGAAATATAGGAAAAGAGTTACAAATTATCGAAGTTCTACGAAGTTCAAGATTTTATCATCAATAGTTGAAGTCGAAGATGAAGACCAGGAAGATGAAGAAAAAGAGCCGAAGACGTTTCTATTGGATGATGCGAGAGTGTTGCTATCATTATTTCCAATCGAATGTGCATGTGAGTGAGTATTCCCATCCTCTTAATAGTGTTTGATTTTTTTGTCTTAGAGATCATTAGAAAAAAAAGACTTTTATTTCCCACGATCTTGTGGGGTCTTCATAAATTGTTTCAGAAGGTTTCATTCCTATAGTTCAACGTGTGTAGTATTTCTCTCTTCATTCCTACCCGCACACATGTGAGATCTATAAAAAAACCCTTCTTATTGAGTGTAATTATCATAAAACCATATTGGTGAGGCAGAAGTCAAGGAGAAATGCTTATTGGTCGCTCTCGAACCTGAATTCAATATGGCGTAGGTTGACCAGTCACATTTTCTTCGATTTTCTCTTGTACTTATGACTTCTTGACATTAGATTGAGAATCTTTATGTTCTCCTAACTCCTTGGATGCTTGGAACTTTGCAAGACTTTGAAGTTGGAGAAGGTTTTGTGGGTATACCTCTTGTAAGACCTCACGAGATTATAACCCGACCCATCCACTAGGGACACCTAGGGGTTTAAATGCTTGTTGCACATCTTAAGTATAACCGTAACCTCAACGAAAGCGCGTTGTTGTATTTTTGATTAGGTAGTTTGCTCGAGGACTAGAAAAAGCCAAGTGTGAAGGAATTTGATAAGTGCTTAATTTACATGTTTAGAGTGACAAAAATCCATTCTTGTTTTAGCTATAATTCTTGCATATTACTTGTTATTATGATTATTTTCTAGTTGGTGAATCATCCAAAAAGGAGCTACAAAGTGCTTAAATTGACAAGAAAGTAAAGTATTATTGATGAAGAAGGGCCAAAGAATAAATTCAATTCACTCAAATACAAGAGTTCTTATAAGCATCTTGTATAGAATTTAATTACGAAGTGAACACAAAAAGAATGAGGTTATTCAGAGTTCAGACGAAGAAGTTATGAGCAAAACAGCTGAGATAAAAAAAGTGAAACACATAACACAACAATCGGGAGATAAAGGGGGGACCATGACTTACGATTGTATGTGATTTTGGATATATAAGAAGTCCGTTTTGGAGGTCTTACAATAGGTAGATAAGTTTTGTAACAAGCCTACTTATTATGGGAACTTATGGGAATAGCAAACTTGAGTTTTTGGGACATTACAATCGGGAGAAAGATGGAAGACAATACTACCGATTATGACAAGCCAAGAGAGACTTCCTGGACACGTTTTGAAAGTATAAAAGGAGGAAACTTGACTCCAATTGGTTTCCTAACCTTAGAAGAGAAGGGACCTGAAGGCCAAGCATTGAGAGTACAAAAGAAGACATCCAAGGCCTAAAAAAAAACTTTTATCCTTTGGAAACTCATTTCTACCTCTCATATTACATCTCTTGCATCAAAACCTAGGGTTTACCCCTTTAGGGGGAACCTATTCTTCTTGTAATTATGAGTAGCTAAACCTTTGTTGATGAAGGATAAATTCAATGCACTAGACGTATTCTTTATTAGTTATATGAATCTATTCAGAGTTTTTATCATCATCGTTTGTCTTTACCGTATTTAATGTTTATGAGTGATTCTTAGATTGATTTGGAGTGCATGATAGATTGATCTATTGATTATTCTAAAGCTAGTAGAAGTTAGGAGATAGTAATCGTCGAATAACTCTCTACATAAATATAAATCGCGAGATCTTGCAGAGGGATTCTGTGGAGTAATTTCGAGTGAAGATAACATCAACAAGTGGTCCTTGAGCTAAGAGTTCAACTAGTGGGATCAACCTAATTCACAAATCCTAAAGCATTCGATTGGATTACACCTTGGATGAGCTACTACTTGATGGTTCGATAGAATAGAATATGATATTGGAGAGATTTCGTATCAAAGGTAAAAGGAGTTTTGGGGATAACACTGAGCTAGTTGATATTCTACGGTTGGTGATAGATGATTCTAATGAAATATAAATAAGTATACTAATCCAGTTAACGCTTGGTAACGACGAATGACTCCTTGATCATCCCTTTCATCTAATTCTCCTTTTATTCTTTTTATTTACTTTAACCAAACCAATCTCCCCTTGTGTTTTCATTTATTTTAATTTTGAGAATATAAATAACCTATTTATTACACAGCTCTTTATGGGAACAATCCTTACTACTGCTATATTACTAGTTAATTAGTGGGAAATATCTCAATTAATTTGTTGTGGTTACGACACGCATCAGGGAACAACATCAAAGTGACTGCAAATCATAGTAATAAGACAAGGAAAGAAAGGATTTTATCTTACCATGTTCATGCCAATAATTTGACGAATGACGAGTCCAGAGAAGTCAATATTCTCTAATTGGATGAAATAGTAGACGAACTCAGCCACAGTCCTGGTCCACTAATTTTTGTCGATGGTGCTTGAAATGAGAAGCCTAGGTTACTAACCACCTCTCAAGAACAATCCAAACAAATCAAATAATATTTTAGATATCTTGTTTGGGAAAAAAATGATCTTCACTACAAACAATCTCAATTGAAGTTGATGCTTGATCTTCTCCTCCAAAAATGTGGGGATACCTGCAAAACAAAACTCTCTGACGCTCAAGTTAGAACAGAGTTTTTCACAGGTGATTTTCTAGGGTTTGATCGCATACCTTTGTTAGGATTTTTGTTATCCTTTTATAAGTTAAAAGAGTCTCTAGATAAGGCTCTATTGCGACATCTCCGCTCATGTTACTTATCTAACCTGTGACCAAATTGATTCTAGAACTTTCTCGAGTCTTCCATAGGGTTTTCGAGATAAGTTCGCACATGAAATATTGACCGTGACTGGAGACTGTAATTACATCCAGGGCTATAGCCGGCAGCTTGGGCTGGCCCTTGCCCCCTATAATATGCATAGAGTACACACATCGCCCCCTCTTAACCCTTAATAGATTAAGGGGTTAAGAAATTTGAAGGTACGATTTAGTCTTCCCCATTGGTTATGTAGTCACGAGCGATGTCGCCCCCACTTGCAGCAATTGTAGTTGATTTGAAGTATGGCGTATTTGCTCTCCATAGTTGCATGCGACTGCGGTATCATTGGAATGATGAGACATGCTCTCGTGCCCAGAACTTTTAGTTAGTATTAACACCTGTACCACTAAATCTAGTGCAACGACATAAAGCAATCAATGGACTCAAATTCAAGATGGTTATGAAGATGGGCTATATGTAAGCAGTCGTTGGACGCATATTTGTACGTACTTGCCACTGCCTGTATATTAGCTTCCGCATCTGTGCATCTCTCAGTAAGAGACCTATAATGAATAATACCAGTGATCAAACGTCGTAGATACGTGGAAGTCATAAAACCAAAAGGGATAAGGCAAGAAGATTTTGAGATCGTCCGCCTATGGACGTCTACCACGAAAAGAAAGTCAAAAACCGATTTACACCAAATTTTTGCCCCCATTAGCATTTAGGCTATGGAGTAAATTATTGTAATATAGGGGACTTTACAACATTACTGTAATCGATCTAGAATCCAGGATCTGTCTGATGTTGAAAATGCAGGTGGAGTTACCGTTTTGCCGCGGTGGAAAAGAAGAACAATGTTAGCAGGTCATATTGTTACGCCTTTAGTCATTGATATATGACGATCACTAGCTGCTAGACTTCTTTAGCTGGTGAACAACATACAAGTGCATTCGTCCTTCGTATAGGAGCGTATTGAGTTCAACGACTTTGCATCTACCTTTAACGTATGCCTCTGGCTGAGAGGAGAACTAGTTTCTTTACCGCATCAACTTGTTTATGCCTTTGATCTTTAATATTGTCCATTAAGTGGCTAATCAGATTTCCAGTAGGGTTATGCAATTAGCATCAGAGATAAGCATGGTTTGAGGAGTTTCATTTTCACCGTCAAGTAATTTATATAGTTTGTATCTTAGATATCAAATTCTGATTACCAAACTACATGAATTGATTACCAAACTACATGAAATAATTAGTATGCTATCGATGTGCATGAGTGCTCTCCAAAGAAGGGAGGTGCTGATGTAGTTTTGAAAGTGATGTTGTAAAGTGGTAGTAAAAGTTCGTTCAAAAACTTGTAGAGATTGATTTTAGACTTAATACTAGAAAATATATACAACATACTGTCACGATATCGAGAGGTACTGAGACTCAAGATTCCACCGATTCTCATATTCATGTGGTTCAACTATCAATTCCAGACAATTATAGCTCATTACATAATAAATATTGACTCTTTATTCTTTGTCAAGGTAGATTTTATAAAAGATTGACTGTAAATCACAAGATGACGTATCAAAAATACTAAGACCAAGCATACGCCATCAAACAAAATCACAATCAATTAAGAAAAATCATGAATCAATTTAAAATAATGCAAAAGTATAAAGGAATTAAATAGATTTACCACACGCGTAGAGAATGACTTCCTCCGTCATCCCAGTGTTGGGTTTTAGCTCTTCATGGTGAAAACACGCTCAAAATAATAATCCATAGCTCAAAAAGGTGTTTTATTGAAGAAGAGGTATAAAGCAGTGTGTTTGTAACAATTATAATTGTTACAGAACCCACTGTTACAGAGAACCCTAAGAGAACTGTTGCGAACTCAGAATAATTGTTGGAAAAATCGTTACAAAGCTATTGAGTTTGAAAGTATAGGTCACGGTTTCTGCGACTGTCCTTTACAGCCTTATGTTCTTCAGCTTAGTCTTCTTCCTGCTCCTGCTGCAATTTCTCCTGCAGCCTGATTCTTAGCTCTGCAGCGTACCCCCCAACTCCCAAAGTCTCCCAGTAGTGTTTATATATACCACAACACCATGCGAACCCGATTAAATTCTCTATTTTATTCATACGAAAGTCTCGGACTTTTCTTCCCCATATATCTTCCATACGCGGATTTGATTAAATCATAGTTGTTCAAAACTTTTCTTAGGATAGAAACAAATCGAACAAAAGATATTTTTTTTCTTCAGTTCACGTAATAGCTAAAAACAACACCCGAGTATTACTCCTCCCCCGTTTTAGATAATTCCCGAGAATACAAGGATTTGATTCCTTTTTAACTTCCCAAAATAAGTCACCGCTCCTTTTTACTCGTATCAAGCCCATATTGATCCATATCCAAAAACAAAGCTCGCGAAAATCTCTTCCAGAATCAATCCAAACTTTACGCAGGTGAATAAGTTTATTCCATGTTTAGCCGAGAATCGATTATCCAGCCCAGTTTAATCCGTTAAATCTCTTATAACACCCCTGTTTAGTCAAGTATAGTCCAACCCAAACAAGCTTCGTAATTGAATCTCTGCCAGACGCGTCCAAAAGACGAATCCAACTCTGCCAGTGAGTGAACTTGTTTTCCCTCCAAAACGCATATTTTGAATTCTTGAAGATGACTGCCCCTTATCCATTCCCGGGTGCGAATAGCAAGTGGCCGCCCCTTAGTAATTGAGGTGCCCTTTATCCAAATGAGGGGTCCTTTTAGTGATTTTCTCTCGCGAGCGCAAAAACCACTTTTCGAGCCAATTTTGCCGCAAAAGCTTATTTCTCCAAAAACACCTACAAAGACATAAAAAGCCATAATAAATACAAAATAGAGCACTAACAATATATACAACTGAGATTATATCAGACACAAAAATGTGTCTATCAGGTGCATATGAAAGTGGTGTCCATTAGAGTATTAGTATGAAATTAATTTGAATCTATTACCTCGGTATTACCATGGTGCATCATTATTATGCAAGCTACATGCCACCTGCAGTTTGAAATAATTAAGCATTTCGCATGTGTATTAATACCTAACATAGTGTATCAACTTATTAAAATATGTTACACATGGAATGGAACTAAAAGAAAGTAACATGAGAGCAAGGATGAAAAGATAAATCTTATTCTCTTTTTAATGTGTTATCTGAGCTGATCGTGTTGACTGGTACAGGCTGAATGCTTCCGAAGCTTGTTGTTGTTTGGTCTCATTGCAAACCCAGTGGATGAGCCGGGGATATTGTTTTAGGAGCTAGCCTCATAACGATCACCTATCTTCGCTGAAGTTGTTGGAAATGGTTTTCTCTAACTTCATCTATGGAGGGTTAAAGGACTTCTTTGCTCGGACTGATTATGAGAAAGCATGAGTGTTTTTAGGTTTTAACTTCCATACTGGCCTTTCAAGTATATTCAACCAGATCTACTACTGATATGATGTAATTTAAGAGGGAGCACAACAGATGCAACGAGTCTTCAGTTGAACAACACGAACATCTTCCAAGTTTTTGTAAAATTTTTCTTGTAGGTCGGCGCCAAAGATGTTTGGGAAAAAAATGATCTTCACCACAAACAATCTCAATTAAAGTTGATGCTCGATCTTCTCCTCAAAAAATGTGCGGGTACCTGCAAAAGAAAACTCTCCTACGCTCAAGTTAGAACAGAGTTTTTCGCAGGTGATTTTCTAGGGTTTGATTGCATACCTTTGTTAAGTTAAAAGAGTCTCTAGATAAGGCTCTATTGTGACATCTCCGCTCATGTTACTTATCCAACCTGTGACCAGATTGATTCTAGAACTTTCTGGAGTCTTCCATAGGGTTTTCGAGATAAGTTCGCACCTGAAATATTGACCATGACTGGAGACTGTAATTTCAGCCAGGGCTATGGCCGGTAGCTTGGGATGGCCCTTGACCCCTATAATTTACACAGGGTACACATAATCTATCTTGAGGAATCATAAAGTCTGAGATGAAGAAAACTTTATGATTTTTGTGTATCTCGTTCCTGATATGATGTTACGAAAACCTCAAAGTTGATCAGAACAAGATCATGATACAAGAACTATTAGGTAAAAGATATTTTGACCTAGCTTCACGAATCCCTAAGTAAAGTCTTTAAGTCACAACCTAGAATACAGTTCACATAGAACCTAGGTTATAAAGGGCGACTCTAGCTAGCTTAGCAACTAGGATACAAAAGTGCCAGGAATTGAGAAATTATGTTGAAAGAGTCTCTTTATTTATAGATTTTCAAGGCTCTAGATAGCCTTGAATTCAAGCTAAGATAACTTGAGATCCAAGCAAACAATTCTTCAGTTTAGATGAAATACTTATTAGGAATTCATGTGAGCACGTGAGAGGTCCGCCTTGAAAATACACAGAAAAATATATATCATGGTCCAGGATTATGGAATCTTGTACAATGACAGTTCATGTTGGAAAGTATGCCTTTTTTTAACATTCAAATATAAGAGATATTCATCTATACTCAAAACAACCGTGATTCATAAACACAGAGTGATTTAGTGAACAAAGTTGTCTTAGAAGTGTTTACGAGAGTTTTAGCAAAGCTAAACATGTTTGCAAAACAGTTCCTGGGATTCTGCTTATTTCAGAGTGGGTATAGGTACACGTACATGGTATGCCTACCTATGGTCATTCCACGATTCAGGCTCTAAGAGTAGGCATACTAGGTATGCATACCTTGACCGTTCGCAAACTCAGGCCCTTGAGGTACGCGTACTGGGTAGGTGTACCTCTGCCCATTCCCTAACTCAGACTAACAGGGTACACGCACCTACCTTGTATCCAGAATTCAAAAAGTTTTGAAAACTCTCTTTGAGCAATTTGAAACATTCTCAATGTCCATAGGTAATAATATCATTGCTTGGAAAATTTTCAAATGATCAACTTGAAGCAAACATAATTCATGAACAATAAATTAATTGGGCCGACCGAGCGAAGAGAGAGAGGACCTTTATGTTAGAGCATAGCTCGGTCGACCTCGCATGCGTTGCTATATCAAGCATGTTTGTCAATGTTAGTGATCAAAACTACGAGTCTTGATTTCTAGTCTACATAGCTAAGTCTTGGACTATGATAGAAAAGTGTAGTTGAGCTCAAGGATTTCATGGCGATTCATCATACAACGACGAAGATCTACTCAAGGAACCTTGGAACTTCATCAACAAAAAGGTATGTGGAGACTTGAACTTATCTATCACTCAAAAGTATATCTCTTCTATCTCCTACTTCTTATGAGACAAAAGTCGTATGCTATATAGATTGGATCATACACATTTGATATTTCGAGCCGAGTATACCTCGCCTATCTATATCTCGGAATCATGTGTTGGTAAATCGTTTCGCTTTGATCGGTTTTATCTTCACCTAATGACGAAAGTCATAATGTTTCAATCACTTTGAAAATCGCTTTGACGAGAAATAGTGTAACAACTATATAACGTCCTCTAAGAATGTTTCAATGGTTGGAATGAGAGTTTAGGTCTATATAACCAATGATGGATATAAGCATTCTGTGGTAACACATATGTGCATAAGTCCTATTCCTTAATCTGAAGTTTGAGAACTTTGTTGATTGAGAGAAACTGGAGGAATTGGCTTTGCCAAGTCCGCGAACTCAGTTTGCGAACTCAGTCCGCGAACTGACGGAAGTTCTCTTACCGAGAATTTCTGCTGGGATTTTCCAAAAACTCGTTTGCGTGTTTAGTCCGCGAACCTAGTCCGCGAACTGGCGGATGTCTCTTTGTCGAGATTTTCTGCTGAGTTTGGAAAACTCTGTCGGTTGTCTTAAGTCCGCGAACTTGTTTGCGTACTTGAGTGGTTTATGATCAAAAGATGTGCTCTGAACATGAAACTTAAATTACTAAGGAAAGCAGTATGCAAACCGTGGCTATAAAGTTTATGAGCCGATTCATCGAATCGAATCATCTTTGTTTCAATTGTGTCTTGTGTAGTTACATAAGATATCATATCAATTGAACAACTCTCTAACTAGTTCATTTGAGTCAATTGAAATAGTTATGGTGAAGAAGAACAAGGTTAATATGAAATGCTTATATGGTTAACCTTTTGGGTTACTATGTTGAACCAACATACACGTACACGTTTGGGCACGGTTTTCACAAACCCAGTAAACATATATCTCAAGTGTGTGTGAAAATCTAAGTTTTCAATCTAACGGTTAAGAAATATTAGCTTGAATCTAAATCAGGATTTCATCTAACGGTGAATATTGATTGCTTTGTACCTAAGGCAAAATCCTGATTTGAAGACTATATAAAGGAGACATCTAGCATTGGGAAAAACCAATCCCCACACGTCTGTGTGATACTAGTGCGCTCGCTAGAGTCGATTCTCCTCTAACCTTTGGTTTTCTTCTCTAAAACCAGGTTAACGACTTAAAGAATTCATTGGGATTGTGAAGCCAGACCGATATACTTTTATCGTAGTTATGTGATCTGATCCTGCATCTTCTATCGTACGAGTACAATCTTATTGATTGGCTTGAGATCGTGAGAGTTCTCCGATAGGCAAGATAAAGAAGACACAAACATCTTTGTCTCAATGTTTTTGATTCCTCGACGTCCTCTTGTTTATACAAGTAAGAATTTTGTGAGGTGAGTGATTAATCTAGGCTGTTCTTCTGGAATATAAGACCGGATTATCAATTGGTTCCTGTTCACCTTGATTTCATATCATAAGACGGAACAAAAACCTAGGGTTCTTCTGTGGGAGACAGATTTATCCTTTGATAGACTTTTCTGTGTGAGACAGATTTGTTTATTATCAAGTCTGCGATTTTGGGTTGCAGCAACTCTTGGTTGTGGATAAGATTTGCTAAGGGAATCAAGTGTGCAGTATCCTGCTGGGATCAGAGGCGTAGGAGTACAACTGTACCTTGAATTAGTGGGAGACTGATCGGGGTTCAACTATAGTTCAGTCCGAAGTTAGCTTGGATTAGGATAGTGTATGTAGCGGATTAATACATTGTATATTCAATCTGGACTAGGTCCCGGGTTTTTTTCGCATTTGCGGTTTCCTCGTTAACAAAACTTCTGGTGTCTGTGTTATTTCTTTTCCGCATTATATTTTTTATATAATTGAAATAATACAGGTCGTGCATTAAAGATCATCAATTGGAAATCCAACCTTTGGTTGTTGATTGATATTCATTGATCCTTGGACATTGGTCTTTGGTACCGTCCAAGTATTCCTTGTGTTTGATTAGGACTCGCTGATTTTTATTAGCTTGGGTAATATCAAAAACAAGAGAGAGATATTAACTCCTTGAGATACTTTTATCTAGATTGAGTCTGAATGTCTAGTTGATTCTCTAGCAAAGTATTTCGGAGGTAGTCCATACAGATTTCTAAGCGAAATATTGGGTGGTGTGTTAGACCCCCACTTTTTCAATTGGTATCAGAGCAGGCAAACACGTTTAAGACCTTCCAAGTCTGTGTTTGTAGCGATCTGACTCTATGGACAAGAGTACTATCTCTGATAAACGCGTCACCAGTAATAAATATTCTCTCTCATGTAAATCTATTAAAGAGAATTTTTTTTCAATCTCGAATATAGAGAAGCCTTGTGGTTCGACGAGACAGACAAACAATGGCATGAGTGTTCATGATTATCCTTCGAAAGAGACCTTCTCTCTAATGAATGTGATACAACTGAAGAGAGTAAATTTATTATAAATCTTGTTAGAATTCAAGCTGTTAGAACGAATTAGTTAAAACACCATGCCAATGTTCTACTTGGTATTGTAAGAGATTGCAAAGCCCATGGCAACGCTGAAGATCAGTCTTCATGCTTGACTCTTGAGGCCAGCCTCGAAAAGGATGCCTTGGATATTGAACGCCGTTTGAATAAACTCTCCATTCAAGGATGTTCAAAGCAATCTAATGTACCAAGAACTTCTGATGCTTTACATTCAGAAGTAAATACAGATGTTCCTAATGGTTCCCCCAATCACGAACTTGGGACATTCTGTAAAAGAGACAACTCTTCTGACTATGATATTAAGATTACATCATCCAATCATTCCAATGATCAAAAGGTATGTCTTGTTTGTGAAACCAAGAGTTCTGTTAGACAAAAGAGAAACTCCAAGTTGACTAAAGACTACTTATTTCAACTTCAACACACCCTAGATTTGATTCTCAAAGGTGTGACTGACATCCGTATGATTGAGCCAATTGTTTTTCGTACCTATCCTTTGTATGCAACCAGGAAAGTCAGTACAATGAGTTCCTCCAATGTCCAAGGGCAGAATAGACGTCTTAATAAACATCATCCTAAGGAAGTTCAACGCCTTGTCCCTAAATGAAACATTGTTCCCGTTGAGAAAATCATTCCAGAAAAAAGGAAATTTGATAATATAAGAAAGGATATTAAAGAGATAATTGTAAGATACAAAGAGCTTGTCAACAGATTATCTTCTTCCTCATGTCAAGGCACTTCTGGTAAAAACTCTAACTATGTCTCTTACTTGATGACAGTAAATTTTATGATAATTTCTCATGTCAAACAGGATCCCTCTCTAAGATTAAGAGGAAAAACAAACTTAACCAAATACATAAACCTCGTAATGAGCCTGTGGCTCGCACTTGTGCTAATTAATCACAAGATTCGAGAGCTTACTCATAAAAAATCCTGTTGAGTAAGTTGTGTTAAAAACAAGTATACTTGTTGCTTGCGTCTGTTAAGTTAAGCTATTTTCTTATCGTCCATAGCTAAACTTGTGTTGACAGATCCGCTAAGATCAAGTATTGGTTAAGTCAAAAGAAAATGTTGCATATAGTCTTAATTTTTGCTTTTAAGTCCCGTTTTCAAATGTTTGAAGGACTTTATTTCTTGGATATTTATTGTACTCGAACGGATTCCGTTCTGGCCCGAGTCAACAGTTTTTTTGAAACCCTAAATTGTTGTCCCCAAGGATGATATATCCAACCTCTTAGGGTTACAAGTCACGTAAGTGTACTCCTGGTGGTTCTTTTGGATTTTCAAGAATGTCTTCCTCCTCTTCTTGCTACGATTTCACAAAAGGATTTCTTGACAAAGGTGTTGAGGTTGATTTCAAGAAGAAGAGAACACTTGTGGATGAAGATCATCCCAATGCTTCATGCTTCTTTTCTTATACTCATGAAGATGATGAGAATGATGATATGATCTCTGTTCAAGTTGTTCATTACTTTCTTAAGTACTTTGGGGAAGCAAAACAACAACTTGTTGATACTATAAATGGTCTTGATAAGGTGAAAACTGAGTTGGAAAAGGTTGTGTATGACCTTGGTCTTATAAAATCTCAAATCAATGATCTTCGTAAAGAGAATCATCTCTCTGATAAAGCAGAGAAGGCTGTCGTTCACAAGCCCGAAGACTCCATGTCTCGTGAGGATCCTGTACTGCCCATATCCCTATTCGCTGTCAGGGAAACGATGGAATATGATTCTCTTTAGCTTGTCTTTTTAGATGCCTAGTATGTCTTTCTTTTTGGATTAGTTGGAAGAATAACTAGTGCTTTCAATAGCGATGATTGTGATTACACATAGCTATTTTTGTTTTCATCTTCTTGTGTTATTTTTTAGGTTTATTGGTTTTTAAATTCTAAAAAGATTTGGAGGATGATGATATTGCAGTATTAATCTTTTTGATTTTGTGATATTGCAATTGGTTATGGGATATGTATTGTTTGCGTCCGTGAACTTGAAAGGTCCCATATTTTGTCAAAAGTAAAGTCGTTCATAAATTAATATTCGTATTGATAAAAGGACGAATGGACTTTTGACAATTACAAAAGTTATGCCTATGCAGTCATGTATTTGATGGAAAATAAGGTAAAATATTTTGGGTGACAAGGATAAAGTCTATTATGTCATTATGCATATAGTGATGGAAAGATAGAATAGATCCTTGTATGTATTCCACGGTACTGATCTTCATTGATTCATTCTTGTATTACCGTGAGGCTCCATAATGTGTCTTATGTCGAGCACGATACAACTAAGTTGATTATTTTTTGATTAACTTTGTTGGTTGTTCCATAAGGTACTTTATGTCGAGCATCTTTGAACTAAATTAATCATCTTGGTTGTTTATTTAGTTATTTTCTCTCAAAGTCTTCTTTTGTCGAGAAAAACAATTGACAATTAAATTGATTATTTCGGTGATTAGTTTGGTTGTGTTTTCCAATTAGATTAATTATAGGATATCTTGTAATTAGTCTAGTTGAGTATTCATATATTCCACAAGTCCTTGTGTTGAGTATATGAACGGATATTCTAATCATGTTCTATTGGTTAATGTAGTCGTATATTCCGTAAGGTTTTCCTTATGCTGAGTATGTGAACGATTAAGTTAGTCATCTCCATATGATTACCTTAGTCGTAGCTCCGTAAGTTTACTTATGTTGAGCACAATCAATTAAATTGATCACTTTTGTGGTTTTAATTTAGTTGCGTATTCCAATTAAATTAATCATGGGTTTACTTGTGATTAATTTGATTGAGTTTTGGATATAGAAAATCATTCCTATGGTTTTTGGTGTCCAATTAAAAATCCTTCTTTTCTTTCGAAATTAAAGTCGCTCTTATTGTTCTTTCGGGAATGACATCAAATGGGGGAGAGTTCTTTTGAACTTGTGCTTAATGGTAATATCTTGCGGGGTGTGCGGCTGTGGAATTTTATAGGGGTTATCTTGTATCTTAAAAATCCTTGATGAATGCATTTAACTTCGGCTTTATGATTGCATCTAAATTAAGTTGGTATGTATTTTTTCTTTTAGTCTATGAAATGTCTCTTCTCAGAAATTTTATTAGGATCCCGTTCTTGTACCTTTGCAAATTTTATTGACAAAAAGGGGGAGAATTAATGTGTAATTCTACTACATATACATATGGTTTTCGGATCATTGTGTAAGGGGGGGGGGTGGTTTCCATGTGAGATGGAGTATTGACTAAGGGGGAGTGATACATATCACCGTAGTATTATTGTTAAAGTCGTGATGCAAATGGACTTTGATGTTACATAATAATACTATGTCACTGCATAATGATGATCGAGAATCTCGATTTCTCTCATTGTTATAGCTACGGATCTTCAACAACGGTGATGCTAAACTTACAACCTTTGGGATCATTGGAGTACTTGTAAGGACGAAGATTTCAGGGAACGTTGAAGATTAGACTATGGAATAGGAGCCACTAAAGATTATCTTTTCTGTATTCCATATGTATTAATAGTTTTGTTACTAAAATTGACAAAGGGGGAGATTCTTAGAGCATAGCTCGGTCGACCTAGCATGCGTTGCTATATCAAGCATGTTTGTCAATGTTAGTGATCAAAACTATGAGTCTTGATTTCTAGTCTACATAGCTAAGTCTCGGACTAAGATAAAAAAGTGTAGTTGAGATCAAGGACTTCATGGCGGTTCATCATACAACGACGAAGATCTACTCAAGGAACCGTGTAACTTCATCAAAAAAAAGTTATTTGGAGACTTGAACTTATCTATCACTCAAAAGCTTATCTCTTATATCTCCTACTTCTTATGAGACAAAAGTCGTATGTTATATAGACTGGATCATACACATTTGATATTTCGAGCCGAGTATATCTCGCCTATCTATAACTCGAAATCATGTGTTGGTAAAGCGTTTCGCTTTGATCGGGTTTATCTTAACCTAATGACGAAAGTCATAATGTTTCAATCACTTTAAAAATCGCTTTGACGAGAAATAGTGTAACAACTATATAACGTCCTATAAGAATGTTTCAATGGTTGGAATGAGAGTTTAGGTATATATACCAATGATAGATATAAGCATTGTGTGGTAACACATATGTGTATAAGTCATTTTCCTTAATCCGAAGTTTGCGAACTTTGTTGATTGAGAGAAACTGGAGGAATTGGCTTTGCCAAGTCCGCGAACTCAGTCTGCGAACTGATGGAAATTCTCTTACCGAGAATTTCTGCTGGGATTTTCCAAAAACTCGTTTGCGTGTTTAGTCTGCGAACTCAGTCCGCGAACCTAGTCCGCGAACTGGCGGAAGTCTCCTTGCCGAGATTTTCTGCTGAGTTTGGAAAACTCTACCGGTTGTCTTAAGTCCGCGAACTTGTTTGCTTACTTGAGTGGGTTATGATCTAAAGATGTGCTCTGAACATGAAACTTAAATTACTAGGGAATGCAGTATGCATACCGTGTCTATAAAGTTCATGAGCCGATTCATCGAATCGAATCATCTTTGTTTCAATTGTGTCTTGTGTAGTTACATAAGATCTCATAGCAATTGAACAACTCTCTAACTAGTTCATTTGAGTCAAATGAACTAGTTATGGTGAAGAAGAACAAGGTTAATATGAAATGCTCATATGGTTAACCTTTTGGGTTACAATGTTGAACCAACATACACGTACACGTTTGGGCACGGTTTTCACAAACCCAGTAAACGTATATCTCAAGTGTGTGTGACAAGCTAAGTTTTCAATCTAACGGTTGAGAAATATTAGCTTGAATCTAAATCAGGATTTCATCTAACGGTGAATACTGATTGCTTTGTACCTAAGGCAAAACCCTGATTTGAAGACTATATAAAGGAGACATCTAGCATTGGGAAAAACCAATCCCCACACGTCTGTGTGATACTAGTGCGCTCGCTAGAGTCGATTCTCCTCTAACCTTTGGTTTTCTTCTCTAAAACCAGGTTAACGACTTAAAGAATTCATTGGGATTGTGAAGCCAGACCGATACTACTTTTATCGTAGTTGTGTGATCTGATCTTGCATCTTATATCGTACGAGTACAATCTTATTGATTGGCTTGAGATCGTGAGAGTTCTCCGATAGGCAAGATAAAGAAGTCACAAACATCTTTGTCTCACTGTTTGTGATTCCTCGACGTCCTCTTGTTTATACAAGTAAGACTGTTGTGATGTGAGTGATTAATCTAGGCTGTTCTTCGGGAATATAAGACCGGATTATCAATTGGTTCCTGTTCACCTTTATTTCATATCATAAGACGGAACAAAAACCTAGGGTTCTTCTGTGGGAGACAGATTTATCCTTTGATAGACTTTTATGTGTGAGACAGATTTGTTTATTATCAAGTCTGCGATTTTGGGTTGCAACAACTCTTGGTTGTGGGTGAGATCTGCTAAGGGAATCAAGTGCGCAGTATCCTGCTGGGATCAGAGGCGTAGGAGTACAAGTGTACCTTGAATTAGTGGGAGACTGATTGGGGTTCAACTATAGTCCAGTCCGAAGTTAGTTTGGAGTAGGCTAGTGTCTGTAGCGGCTTAATACAATGTGTATTCAATCTGGACTAGGTCCCGGGGTTTTTGTGCATTTGCGGTTTCCTCGTTAACTTCTGGTGTCTATGTTATTTCTTTTCCGCATTATATTTTTTATATAATTGAAATAATACATGTTGTGCATTAAAGATCATCAATTGGAAATCCAACCATTCGTTGTTGATTGATATTGATTGATCCTTGGACATTGGTCTTTGGTACCGTCCAAGTATTCCCTGTGTTTGATTAGGACTCGCTGATTTCTCTTAGATTGAGTCTGACTGTCCAGTTGATTCTCTAGCAAAGTATTTCGGAGTTAGTCCATACAGATTGCTAAGCGAAATATTAGGTGGTGTGTGAGACCCCTCTTTTTCACTTTATATAACCACTTTTTTTGTAAATTGTAATTCTCTACAAAACCAAGAATGCCCCTCTTGTAGTTGGATTTTTTGTCAAAATGAACCAAAGGTCGCGGGTTCGAATCTCCGACACCTCAAAGTTTAAGTTTTTATTTTTTTTCCTTCTTTTTCCTTTCAACAAACTCTCCGTCAAATTTTAGTTTTTTTTTTCTTCTTCTTCCTCTCGGTTTCTTCTCGATTTCTGCTCTCTGAACTTCTGGTGATTTTGGTTCGAGTTCGAGAACGCAAAGAAAGGATGGGTTTTACCTGAATTAGATGTCGCAGCAGTTAAATGTGATGAACGGAGAGTGTTTTGGTCTGTGTTAGGGTTTTAAATTGAATTAGAATCGAGAGAAAAAGGGGAGGCGTTGTTAATGGAAAAAACGAGAGCATGCAGAGAGATAAATTGAGAAGATGAAGAATAGAGATCTTCCATAGATGGGGAATAGGTTTGTGTTTGAATCACTTGATTTGGAAGAAGAAACCAGAAAAGAAATTGATGGTGATGTTCTCAGTTGATGAAGAAGATGAAGAGGTTTATATGAATGTTGGGACATGGGTTAATGGGTTCTCGAATTCAAGCAATAAAGGTGATGAATTTGGGAAGAACTGTGAGTTTAGTATTCTGAAATTGCAATTAGGATTTTGAATTTGATTCGAGTTGATGATGGCCGCTGTTGTGAATTGAGATAGCTGTTGGTCTTGAAATTGAAGACATATGAGATCTGGTGTTGATTTGAAGGGGTAGGTCATGGATTTGAAGATGTGGTAGTGCTTCTGGTGATTGGTTGTAGATGAAGTTGCACTTACAGAGATGTGGTTTTGGACAGTGACTTGAGCAAGTGGTGAAATAACAGTTGACAGTGATGCAGCTGTAGTTGGAAATGGAATGCTTTGTTGTTGCTGCATATGGCTCAGGTTGTGAGAATTCAAGACATAAATTGAAGATGATGGTACTGGACTCAACAATAAATGGAGTTGGCCTTGCAGGAATTTTGTTGCTGAGTCAAGTGGTGATTGAGTTGGTCTTGTAGCTGAGTGCAGAAGGCTGAAGGGTTTGAGGGTGCTGTGATAATAGGTTGTGTAGGCATGAAGCTACAGGTGTTGTTCGCACCAAGTCAGAATTGCAATTCTGGTGGAGATACTGCAATACAGTAAATGGCACGTGCATCTAGATGTATGTTTAGGACTGCACAGGGATATGGAGAATGAAGCGGGAGCTGGTTATGAGGTTGTATTCAAGGGGCTGAAGTTGGTGATTTTGGTGTGTTGGTTGCAGATGATATTATGAAGAGTTTTGTTCAAATGGGTGTTTCGAAATCAATTGACGCACTTGAGGTTAGTTTTCAGTGTTCATTTCTTCAGTTCAGTTTCCATTCCATATGTATTTGATTATGTGATAAATCTTAGCTATTTCGAAGCTTTACAAATTTATTTGATTGATTGTTACTGTGCTAATAATGAACTAGAAATGTTAGTGATTATGAAGAAAATAAGCACATTGTACTTAGCAAGTTCTGCCGAGATGATTTCTGAAGTTGAACCTATAAGAAATGTTGGTGGATTAGGCTTACCCATTGGGTGAACACTATTTCGCATGTGCTTAATATCCGAAAGCTTATAAAGTAGATGACTGTCAGTTGCACAAAGAAACCCAATTATGATGAATACTGTTTGATTTTGATATCCCTTTTTTTCATGCGTAATTATGGGTGTCATTAGATTTGTTGTCTATCAAAAACTGATATAGGAATTCTTTCTAACGTCTGTGCACTTATCACAATTTCTATATTTTTGTATCATGTAGCTTCAAATGGGTTGTGGCGCGTTTGAAGTAGTAGTAGGTTTAATAGGTTTATCTGGGCAAAGGTCTGCGTTTCCAATAGCCAGACTGAAGAATTTGCCTCTCAAAACATAGCTGAACAAACTCTAATTAGTCATTTGAAAAGTCAAAGTAATTGGTGCCAGAAAATTTGTGCAGTTCGTTTTGCTGGAACTCAGCCACTGAATGTTGTTGCATTTGTCCTTGATGGGCTCTATTATGGGGTTTCAGACTTTGCATATGCAACATACTCCATGGTACGCATTTTTTATTTGTTTTCTCTACATTTCGAACTCTCTATTTATATAGTTCAAGAAAATGTAACGTTTAATAAGGTGACGATCCTGTACAGGCTTTTGATTGGACTGGCTTCATCATTGTTCATACTGGTGTCTGTTCCGGTGTATGGTTTAGCTGAAGTTTGGATGGGATTATTTCTTTTCATGATCTTACGAGTATTTGCTGGGATTTGGAGGTATGCTTTATCTCGATGCTCAAACTCTAATTAGTCATTTGCACATATTATATATTTTGCAGTAGTCCATCCAAGCTGTGAACCGAACGGCGACGAAATTAAGAAAATATACTAGTTTGTTGTTTGGGCGGAAGGTAACCACAAAATGGTAATTAACCCATTTCATAATGTGTGTTCTCAGACTGGGAAGCAAGAGTGGACCGTGGATAACTGTTTGGTCTCAGATAGAGCAGAAAAGTAACTGAAGTACTTTTGAACATTCAGTAGTAGATGAGAAGGTAGTTCAGCTCAAATTCGTGAACATGTGTAACTTATTTGTTTTACTTCTGAACTAAATTTTAATAGGTTTTCAAAAATCTGAAATGTTAGTGATTATGAACACGTCTAATTTTTTTTTCCTTTACAAATCTGAATCCATGCAATCACGTAGCGGTGTCGTTTCGTCAACTTCTTCGGTCGGTCCTCCCACCGTGTCAACGGTTGTACTAGTTATTCTTAACCAAGATTGTTAAGGATCTATGAACATCCATCGATTGACTCATATTTCAAAAGATTTATCAAGACAAGCTTGACTCAAAATTTCTTCTTTGTAATATTAAATCTACTAAAAAAATCATACGACATAATCTCGTAAGATAGAATGGTAAATGTCATGAGTAAATATGATGGTTTGGTATTCACATATCTCTTTGTTGATGAAGTTCTCCAAATGTCTTCGTTTGTTCTTTGTAGTTGCAAGAAATCCTACACTACACCCCTCATATGATTTCATTGTTGATCAACTCATTTTTAGGTTTATATTCTAAATTTTATTGATTAATTTTTGAATGTTCTTACAAGAAAGATAAAGAAGTCAAGAATGATCTCTGCTCTGAACTTTCTCTCTCCTATTTACTTGTTTCTTACTCAAAAAAGATCTCTCCCTTCTTTACAACTCGAATGACTATTTATAAGGAAATACATGGTGGATGACAGTTAATCTGTCCTTTATTTTCGGATATGGTTTGCGACATTCTCGCAACCTTACAGATGTTAATTTCTCAAACTCTCTAATCTTCGCAAGACTATCACATCTTTCTCGTGACCTTAGATGACGTCATTTATTCTATCATTTCTGAAACTGTTTTGCGACGCTGTTATGCTGTGTCATTGATAACTTCGCTGAAATATTGTCATTGCGAAATTCTGATCCTACATCTTGCCTCTTCTCATATCTTCTCTGCAAAGTAGATAATGATGTGAGAAATGCCGCAGCTGCTTATCTTTTCATATTCCACATTTATCACACGTACTCTCTCTTCCATTTATTTCTTGACACGTCTTCTGTAACCGCTACTTTTCAACCGCTCACGTCTCTTCGTCTTAATGATGTTTATTTCTTCGAGTAAAAAATCTTCTTTATATACTCTTCTTACCCCCTTTTTCCACTTTTCTTTTTACTTTCTCTTCTATTTTTATTCTCTCATCTCTGCAACTCTATTATTCTTCTACAAATTCTGTTGCTGTAATTTTTTCTTCCTTCAATCCTTTTACTTTCTATACATTCCCATAATCTATATTCAAACAGGCTCCAAGTGGTCATAGATATGAGAAGAATTTACAAGATGTCCAAAAAGATCTTGCTGATAAAGGTTTCACACTCTCCGCCATTCTTGGTGAGAATGCCAAATCAATTCTTTCTGTCAAGCTTTTCTCTGATCAATATTGTGATTATCAATAAATCATAATTTCGCTAGGTCAGATTCTCGCAGGTCTCCTTATTCCTCTTTATAACCCAGATCTTCCTTTATTTTATGAAATTCTCGCTCATTCGGGACTTTCGCGAGCCATCTTCCAACTAAGTGGGGACTGCATCCGTCTGATGCTAGAGTTCGCCAATCTTGGTGCTGGTAGAGGATCTCTTTACTCTAAAGAACTTAGGGATCCAAAATTTCGCAAACCTAGAGATAGTTGATGAGAAGTATATAGTGGCGAATTTCTTTGAGAACTACGAACTTATCTCCATGAAGAATTTCACAAGGTAATATGGGAAGAAATCAAGATGCCACCTCTAAATGCAAGTGTGGAGAAGATATGGGAAGCTATAATTTTGATGGAGAATATACCAACAACATGGAACATGGGAACGGAACCACCTCCAAACCACAGAAGTCATGAATTTTATTCTTATCATCATTTTCATGGACATACCACAAACGATTGCAGAAATGTAAAGAGAATTATTTTGAGAATGATAGATCAAGGAAAACTAAACGACTTTCTGGTAGGGCATCCGCAATCTCAACCATTACCACCACCTCCAGAACATCACAAAGTGAATACGATGAAAAAGAAAGAAACATTCTTCATAGAAGTTGGTGCAAAAGCAAAAAATCTATTCTGTCACACTATTGTACATTCATATAAGACAATTGAAGATTTTCATGATAATGTTTTGAGTAGAGTGTTCGCAAGAGATAATAATGGAAGAGAAATTATGAATATTGCGAAAATCTCGCCACTAGAGGAATGGCAGAAACATATCATTTCTTTTACTGCAGAAGAAATTCCCGAAGGAGAAGAGGTGCATGACAATCCATTGTTAATAAAATTAGAAACTAATCCAAAACCGAAAGAAGATGAGGATGATGAAGCTGAAGATTCATGGGCAATCAATAGAATTCTAGTCGATACTGGAAGCTCTGTGAACATCTTATTTTATCATACTTATAAAACCATGGGTGGAAGAGATGATGATCTTATACCATCAACATATAAGATATATGGTTTTAATGGTACTGCTAACAAGCCTAAAGGGTAGGTTACTATGCAAATTCCATTGAAGGGAATATCTTCCGAAATCTTATTTTATGTCGTTGATGTAGAATCACCCTACAATGCGTTAATTGGTAGACCTTGGCTACATGGGATTCTAGGTGTAGCTTCAACTTTCCACCAGTGCATCAAATTCCCTCACCCCAGCGGTGTAGGAATCATAAAGGGAGATTGGGTTGAAGGAAAGAGGTGTTACGAAACTAAGATATAATCTTGCGAAGGAAGAGCAAACAAGAAGGAAAACTGGCGACACAAAATCAAAGATACACAAAGAAGTGAGAGGTTGATGGTGGATGCAATCGAAAGAAAAGAAGAAGAGATATTGCAAAACTAATGCTAGTTCAGAATAAAAATGATGAACATACCATTACCAAGGAAGCAGTAGCAGAAAATAATAAAGAAGCAGAGGATGAAAAAGGTAATAAAAACAAGAAATGTATGAATGATTAAGTTGTTGCGATAATCTCGCAATAAGTAAAATTCTCAAAAATACATTTGATTGAACAACAAAATTGAGATTGCGAAATTCAGATACAATATAATGATTTGCGAGACTCTCGCAGAGATAATGAATTTTACAGAAAATAATCAGAGAAGAATGACAAAAGAGAAAGAGGCGAACCTTTATGGCGTACACCCTAGTTCACGAATACAATTTCGCAAGAGGCAAATGTAAGACCTAAAGTGCGTCATATAAGGGGGTACCTATTGCATGACTCAGGAAAAGGCTACACCGCCACTGGAACCTGAGTCATGGAGGTTTGGGGTCAATGAAGCCCATCCGGGAGAGGCACCTTGGATTCTCAACTTAAGCATATGACTTAGGTTGGGCGACTAAGGTAATAAGGACTCTCCCAAGGAGTGCAGATATGATCAAGGCGCCGAGGTACGCGGTTGAGTCAAGAGTGCCAGGGACGTTTGAATCGTACCTTTCCATTCTTGACAAGTCTTGGATTATAATGCACTCGGCCTGAAGAAAACCCCACTTAGGGTGCAGTCTCGTAACCATAAACCCTATAGGTAAAAGGGATAAGAGGCTGCGAAAACAACTGGTTGTTGTTAAGACTAGATGGGAGGAGCTAACCTTGTATGGTAGAAGTACGCCTCCTTGAAGGGGCAACCAGGGGGAGATAAGGGCGGCACCCTCCATTAGGGAGCTGATAAGTGTCTTAAGACGCAAATTTCATAAGGCTTTTTATTCGCAAGGATATTAAGGCTTGTCATATTTGTGCAACAATCCTGAAGAGGCAATAATACAAAAGAAAAAGATAAGACGAGATCAATGGGTTTTCGCATGAAAGTGCGAAGACATCGCAGGACGGCAATGTCATGGGGCTTTATTTTCGCAAGAATATTTAGGAATGTCATATTGTCGCAACATTCCTGAAGAGGCCATAATACAAAATAAAAAGTTAAGGCAAGATCAATGGGTTTTTGCATGAAAGTGCAAGGACGTCCTGCGATTTTGTCGCAATGACAAGAGGTGGCGTAATAAGAACTTTAATTAGGAAGGCAAAATAAGACCACATAGGGATGAGATTTTGAAAAGAAACAAAATTCACTTCGCAAAAGGTTGCGAAATTATACAATAAGAATTTTTTTTATGAAATCTCTCATTTGGATTCAAATAACATAGGCAAGTATGGGAATGTATGAAATTAGAAAATGTTATTTGTCTCCATATGAGAGATTTACTCAAAAATTCAAGAATTAATGATTATATCGATTAACTGTATTGCAGAGAAGAATTGTTTTAATTTACGCAGGTCAAAATGAAAGAAACACAAATATACAGAAAGAAGAAATAAATGTACAAGTATTACAAAGAATCAAAGAAAGAAATAAAGACTATTTCTTGGTTAATCCTTCATTATCTTCATCAGAATTTTTTCCTTCTTCATCTGCGTCAGAATCGTCATCACCATCAGAACTTCCATCACTATCAGATTCTTCATCATCAGCTTCGCTATCAGAGATAATCAAACTGGGAGTATTCTGTGGGATTTCTTCTAAAAGACAAGGATAATCAGAATGTGGGATATTATGATCATCACAAACCATTTGGATATTATGATCATCACAAACCATTTCCTAATGCCTTGGCACCTTGATCAGAGATACGATCCTTATCATCTATGAGACCGCTAATTTTGGTTCTTAACTCATTGGTTTTCTCTTTGGAATCAATAAGGAGACGCTTAAATCTGTTGGCTAAGCCTAAACTGGATCTATGATCAATTTCTAAGAGGAGAAATTTCGATCTAAGTTCATTTAGAGAAAGATATGAAATTCTATCATTTGAGAACCTATTTAAGGAATTGTTAAGACAATCAAGAAGGGTATCATTATCCAAGGCATTAGGAAATGAGCTAAGAAGGGTAGCTTCATCAGAAAGACCATAAATGTCTGCAAAAAGGATCATTTAAATAAGATAAAACAACAGGATGAATGAATAAAGAGAAAAGAGAAAAGTAACATACCGTAAAGCTGATTATTAGCTCGTTGGATATTATGATCATCACAAACCATTTCGATGGTTTGATTGCGAAAATGCATAGCGTCATTCTTAAAATTCGCAACGGTGATCTTGATTTGATTCTTTAATCTAGAATACTTGTCGTTGCGAGAAGAAAGATTCTTTGCGAGTTCCTCCTTTTCAGCTTTAAGTTCTTCAATCTTTTCACGATATTTATTTTCAGAATCTGCGAACAAAAGACAATCAATTATTAACTTGATGAAAATTCATAAGAAGCAAAATATTAGTAAAGAAGAGCAATTAGAAACCTTCTCTGTCAGAAATCATATCTCTAATCAAGGCTGTATGTTCAACTTGGAGACTAACATTTACACCTAAATCTTTTCTAGCATCATTTAAAATTTTCCCATCCCAGATAAATTCATCCTCACTACTTATGAGAAGACGAGAACGAATTTGATTTTCCCTTTCGCAGAGTTCAATATTCTTGCGGTTAGCTTCATCTCGCTCAAGTTGAACTTCAAGGAGAGCCTATTGGAATTTCACCAAAGCCTTGGCACCTTGATCAGAGATACGATCCTTATCATCTATGAGACCTCTAATTTTGGTTCTTAACTCATTGGTTTTCTCTTTGGAATCAATAAGGAGACGCTTAAATCTGTTGGCTAAGCTTAAACTGGATCTATGATCAATTTCTAAGAGGCAAAATTTTGATATAAGTTCATTTAGAGAAAGAGATGAAATTCTATCATTTGAGAACCTATTTAAGGAATTGTTAAGACGTTCAAGAAGGGTATCATTATCCAAGGCATTAGGAAATGAGCGAAGAAGGGTAGCTTCATCAGAAAGACCATAAATGTCTGCAAAAAGGATCATTTAAATAAGATAAAACAACAGGATGAATGAATAAAGAGAAAAGAGAAAAGTAACATACCGTAAAGCTGATTATTAGCTCGTTGAAGACTAGAAATTTTGTTCTTATACGAGGAAGAATCAATTTCTAATTGTCTATTTTTCTCGCGAAGACCTTTAACTTCAGCTTCTAATTCTTCATTCTTTTTGCGAAATTGCAGATTCTTCTTTTCAAGATTTTCGCGTCTTCTCTCTAGATCTGAGGCAACAACAAAAGAAGCTTTTCCATCCTGCGAAAAGATATAAAAAATATTAATATAGAAATAGATTTTGATTTATAACAATGAAGAAGTAAAAGGATAAAAGTATACCAGACTATTGAGAGAATGCAAGAAGTCGGGAGTCACTGATCTAGAAACTCCACGAAGAGAGCTATCACCATCTAGTAAAGGGACATCAAAAAGGGTAGCGAGAGCTTTGTAGGTATTTGCGAATTGTCTATCTCTCATTCCTTGTAGTGAATCAGAAAATAGGCCAGAAAGCTTAGCCATAGAAGATTCAGGTGGAGAATCTTCAGTTGCAGCAAGATCATCGTTATCCTCATCACCCTTGTCACTTTCGGAATTTTCGTTAGGAGGAACATTTGAAGGAGAAGAAGAACGAACTTTTCTTTTCTTTGGAGGAGGACCAGTTGTTTTTCCCTGCGAAGAGCACCTTTACCTTTATCACCAATCTTCGCAGCATCAACAGATTCTTCTACTTCAGCAATAATCTTCACACACAGATAGAAATAAGAAATGGAAGAATGGAAGTAACAGTACTATTTAAAGTTATAAGAGAAAATTTCTTACCTCATCTGTGTATGAGCGAAGAGCTAACAGAGTACTAGATTTCCCAGTCCTGTTATAACTATCCTTCAGTTTTTGGATCTGCGGAATGTTGCAAGAGTTAGCGAACAGAATAGTAAAAATCAATAAAGAAATATAAAATGAGTTAAAGGGGAGAAACATACCTCTTTATCCTTCTCGGGACAAGAGAAAACCCAAGGTTGATATGCAACGAGATTCGCAGGAAGAACGTTTGATCCAACAATGTAGGTTCCCTTTAGCATTAAAGGAAAACACACCATTTATCATCTTTGGATTGGCGAGGAGTTGTGTTTTTACCAGAATGCTAGTCAATATCTTGCATAAGAATTTTGGCTTCATCAATGTTATCTTTCCTTTTTAATCGAATACCTCAGCGAGTATTCTCTTTCTTCATGGTGATAAGTTTGTAGTTCTCAAAGAAATTCGCCACTGTATACTTCTCAGCAACTATCTCTAGGTTTGCGAATTTTGGATCCCTAAGTTCTTTAGAGTAAAGAGATCCTCTACTAGCACCACGATTAGCGAACTCTAGCATCAGACGGATGCAGTCCCCACTTAGTTGGAAGATGGCTCGCGAAAATCCCGAATGAGCGAGAATTTCATAAAATAAAGGAAGATCTGGGTTATAAAGAGGAATAGGGAGACCTGCGAGAATCTGACCTAGCGAAATTATGATTGATTGATCATCATAATATTGATCATAGAAAAGCTTGACAGAAAGAATTGATTTGGCATTCTCACCAGGAATGGTGGAGAGTGTGAAACCTTTATCAACAAGATATTTTTGGACATCTTGTAAATTCTTCTCATATCTATGACCACTTGGAACCATGTTTGAATATAGAGTATGGGAATGTATAGAAAGTAAAAGGATTGAAGGAAGAAAAAATTACAACAGCAGAATTTGCAGATGAATAACAGAGTCGCAGAGATGAGAGAATAAAAATAGAAGAGAAAGTAAAAAGAAAAGTGGAAAAAGGGGTAAGAAAAATATATAAAGAAGATTTTTTACTCGAATAAATAAACACCATTAAGACGGAGAGACGTGAGCGGTTGAAAAATAGCGGTTACAGAAGACGTGTCAAGAAATAAATGGAAGAGAGAGTACGTGTGATAAATGTGGAATATGAAAAGATAAGCAGCTGCGGCATTTCTCACATCATTCTCTACTTTGCAGAGAAGATATGAGAAGAGGAAAGATGTAGGATCAGAATTTCGCAATGACAATATTTCAGCGAAGTTATCAATGACACAGCATAACAACGTCGCAGAACAGTATCAGAAATGATAGAATAAATGACGTCATCTAAGGTCACGAGAAAGATGTGATAGTCTTGCGAAGATTAGAGAGTTTGCGAAATTAACATCTGTAAGGTTGCGAGAATGTCGCAAACCATATCCGAAAATAAAGGACAGATTAGCTGTCATCCACTATGTATTTCCTTATAAATAGTCATTCGAGTTGTAAAGAGGGGAGAGATCTTTTTTGAGTAAGAAACAAGTAAATAGGAGAGAGAAAGTTCAGAGCAGAGATCATTCTTGACTTCTTTATCTTTCTTGTAAGAACATTCAAAAATTAATCAATAAAATTTAGAATATAAACCTAAAAATGAGTTGATCAACAATGAAATCATATGAGGGGTGTAGTGTAGGATTTCCTGCAACTACATTCTTCAGTGTTCAATCTTCGAGGATTATTTAGTGATGTCTAATGCTCAACTACCATACATTAAATCCTAGTCTGGGACTTGATTTTAGTAGAATAGAAATTAAGATATTGTTTTGTGCATCTAACATTCACAACAAAGCTTGAGATAACAAAACTTGTAAGTTCGACCGAGCAGTGCTCTAACAGTGCATATATATGCAAAGTTAATTTAATTATCCATAATTTTTTTAGTTTATGTAGTTAATTATACTTAGCGTTAAAAATATCTTCCACGACGAAAAATAACAAAAAAATATTTGTTACCCCGTTGAGAATGCCACCGGAAGTTACATTGGCCAAAGTAGGTCCTGCTAAAAGGATTATGTATCTGCAGGTTTCTATGAATGGTCTATTAGATCTCCTATACTACATCAAGTGTTTAAAATTAGGTTTTCGACTAGTTTCAGAAAGTCACTTCTTCTGATGGTTCATTTCAAGTGTTTAGAGTTATGTTTTGCCATAATTTTCTCTATGTCTCTCTCTTTATCTTTCTGCTGTTTTTGATACAAATGCGATTTTATGTGTGTGAAGATTTGGTACGGATGGCGTGTTATACCCCTTACACGATAGACATCCACAATAGTAATGGAGACTCATATTGGGTTGGCCTGTCGTCTTTGTTCTTTTATAGTGTATTCCATACAACAACATGTTATGGAACAAATCACTTGATGCACAACTAGAAGTTTGTACATAGACGCCAATGATAAGTTTTAGTTGATGACCAATTTTTCAGTAACCCCATTCAAATGCAGTTTACTTTTATAACTACTAATAGGAACACATGTAATATGGACATGCTGTAATTGTAATCTAACAATATTTTTTAAGAAAATAATTTTTTTTTCTTAATAATAAAATTTCAATATTCATATTTATACTCGTTACACAGATAAATCAAAGAGCTTTCCAAATTTATAAAGTTTGCAGAGATTTGTATTTTTAAAGATAAGAAGGTTTTAACTTTTTCTTTCAAACTGCTTTCACCCTCGAGTACATGTCTAGTGGTACCTGATATTATATGTTATATTAGGATAAGATAAGATAAACATGATAAATATACAATGAGTAGTTGCAAAAGCGCGTGGCGGAGTTGTGATATGAACCAAATATCCTGTGATTGTACTCAAGAGAAACATTAAATTGCAATCTCAAACCAACATACCTTGCACAGTCTTCACCCGCTTTCCTCCTGAACCAACATTGGTCACGCAAAGGCTATGTTTGTTAGTTGTGGTCTAGCAAAAGAGAAGAGTTGCTACCTCATGTATGATGACAGATGGATTCGAAATGAAAATATAATTCAAAAACCGTCGGATAGAGGGGACCAAGTTCCAAAAATGGTAAAAGAGCTTATCACTCCTAATAACAGTTGGGATATAGAAAAATTAGATGAATATTTCAATCCTGCGATTAAAGAAAAAATCCTTGCAATCTCAACTCAAAGCGAAGAGAAAGATAAAATAAAGTGGAGGCACCACTGCTCAGGGGCATTTTCAGTGAAGAATATCTATAATTTTCTTAACAACCAGGATCAAGAAATTGACACTATGATTGATTTCCCATGGAAGAAATTATGGAAAATTAAAACAATTCCAAGAATTAAATTATTCGTTTGGAAATTAGTGCAGAAGGCTCTACCAACTTCAAGTAGACTTGCAGCTCATATGAACAGTATTTCTGCGGACTGTCAGATGTGTAACGCTCAAGTTCAAGAAAACGAACAACATTTATTCAGATTTTGCCCTTTTGCGAGAGCCATTTGGTTTGGGGTTTCTTTAAGCTTTATTAACAACCCACCTTTTTCTGACTCAATATGAAATTGGGTTAAAAACTGGATAGAAGAGCCGAATTATACTCAAATTTCAGACAAAGTTGCTACTGTTCCCTGGTTTATTTGGAAACACAGATGCTCAGTTGTCTTCGAAGGAAAGGATCATAATCCGACAATGCTGATAGAGATGATAAACAAATATTTACAATCAACAACTTCAATATCAATCACGAGAAAAACTTCGGCTAGAAATGGAGTAGTATCAACTCCAAATTGGGCTTCATTAAACACAGATTGGATAATTTTTATAGATGCAACTTTCAAGAAAGAAGATCTATCAATGGGTTTTGCCTTTATCTTATATTCAGGTTCAGATAAAGCAATGACAACAGTTCATGCAGAAGCAAAGGCAATGCTTAAATTTACATTTTGGTTAAAAAATAATATTCTATCTAGTGTTTCAATTGTCACAGATTGCAAAAGTATTGCTGATTTCATTAACAAGAAGTGTAAGGAAGTATCTTGGGAAGCTGAAAACACAATAAAAGAGGTTGAAGCGAATCTGGATTCTTTTCCTCAAGCCAAGGTTAGATATATTAATGGAAAATACAACTTCGCGGCGGATACTTTAACTAAGGAGGCAAGAATCAAGAGCCTCCAACATTTATCTTTACACATTAGGGAAAAAATTAAGTATTTTATCTAATATTTTTGAGAAAAATGATGTTGTAAACCTTTTGTACTATATTACTTGATTTACAAAATTTTATTTTTCATCAGAAAAAAAAAAACTTGTTAGAAATATGTTCCATGAGGGATATCCTACATTTTTCCTCAAGTGTGTAATTGATAAATATTGTCATAGATCTCTCTCTCAAAAACTTCTCTTTCTTCTCTCCTCTAGATAGGCGATTTCCGGCAGGGGAGAAAACTTTTTCCGACAAGCTTAACTGGTCAGATCTTCTCAGATATGAGCAGTACCAGTACTAATCCACGCATATTAGTTTAGATATATACTAGATTTGTGTTGAAAATAAATCAGAGAAAGAAATTCAAAAACCTAAACCATAACTCATCTTCCCACTAACACCCTAAATCAACCGCCATGGATTTACCCATATCATCGGCTAAATCCTCGATTCATCGGTCCTTTGAATTCAATTGGGTTGTCTGCTTGCCGATTTTGCAATACCGCCTTCATTCCTGAAGATTTGATTTTGATGCTGCTTTAGGGATTTTGGATTTCGTCGGAGATTCCAAGGCTTGAGCATTATTCAATAACCTACCCCGCCTAGGTTTCATATCTGATTTTAAGAGGTAACCTTTCAGATCCATAACCTCTTAATCTCCTCATTAGAGAAGTCCAAGATTCAATTGTGGCTTCTATCCATATTCCTTTAATCTCATACCTTGATGTTATATCTAATCATTAGTCTTTAGTTAGGCCATGTTATGCCCAGAAACTACTGATTTTTATTGATGTTTTCTTTTAAACTCTGCGTACCTATATCAGATTGAACTAAAAATCTCCTTTTTATTTATTTAAAACTTGATTTTCAATACCCTGTTTTGCCTTTGGTTTAGGTTGTACTCAATCTTAGCTTTTGTGTTTGACTCTCTACTTAGTTTTATTGGGCTAGTGAAGCACCCTGTTTGTGTCCTATTTTCTCCTAATGTTCATGTTTGATTGTTGAAAGGCATGTATCCCTCACCACCAGATTAAGTTCAGTTTTACTTGGTTAGTTGTGTTGGTGGTTTCCTTTAATTTCATTTTGTTTTAATCTCAATGCCTTGTAACTTTTGATTGGTATTGTTTTGTGTAATGTGTTTTGGATTTCTGTCTTGATTGCGAAAGTTTAGTTGTTCCCCTCTGCTTGTTGTTGTCTACTTAGGATTTGTTGCTTTCCTGGTAGGTGTTTTTTCTGATCTAGTGTAGGTTCTTTGGAAGTTTTTTAATGGGGTTTATCTTTTCTAGTCTCTGGGATAACATTGTTGCACCTCAACCTTTGAAACATCAATCTAGCATCATTGTCTTTCATGCTCAGCATTTTACAGTTTATGCACCTTTTTTCGAGATTCGCAACCAAAGCATTCCATCTCCCATCCTTAGCTAGATTGGCATTCTAGCCTGCAGCCTCCAAATTACTCTAATCTCAAGTTTGGATAATTGTCAGTATTGGTGCATAACTTTTGAACTAGTAGAAAACCAAGGAATGTATTGCAACACCATGTCTACTTTATATATCACAACAGCAAGCACAAACCCAATTTGATATGAAAATGGGCCGATGAATCAATCACCTTTTGTTGTTATTTTCTGTCGGTTTCTTTGTACTTTACCTCTCAGCATACTTCAAGTGTACTTTACATTTCAGTATAGTTCAAGTGTAGGTCGAGTTTGATCAAAAAAAAAAAAGTGTAGGCCGAGTCTGTATTTTCTTTCGCTGCTTTTTTTTTCAGTTTGATAACTTAGTAACTACTTAGAGTAGTAGTTTGTTAGTAGCTTATTAGTTGTATCTCTGTTTGTTTTCTGGTTTTATTCTAGTAACAATTGTAATAGAACTACTAGATTTTACTAAATCCTCGGAATCAGAAGATTGAATACTACCTCTAGCACATTCACGGCTATAAACTCAGGTTGAAGATATGATTGGAGAACAAGAAGACAGATTGTTTATTATCTCGTATCACCTGCATCGACACCCATCACCAACACCCAAGTTTCTATGGACTCAGACATGTCCATCAACAATACAACTTTTCTTGTGGAAAGCATTCGTCAAAGACCTATGGACCCTTGACAACCTCATCCAACTCCACCCCTCCATTTGCAACACCTATCCACAATGCAAGCCTAATCCTGAGATTGATTCTCATATTCTACTTCTCTATCATGTTATTGTAATTTTTGTATTTGAATCTTCCGGTATTAAATATCCTCTTGTAATGGTCCCATAGTAGTTCAATAAATATCATGCTTCAAAAAAAAATAAAAAAAATCTTGTCATGCGCGACCAACTTTTTTCCCAAAAATGTTTGGCGAAAACCTTAAATCTTGACGGTCAAGATGATAGAAATCTGTCCGTCAATACGTAGGATTTTCGACTAAAGGTTACATTGACGGTCAAGATGATAGGAATCATCATAACACGTGAAAGTAAAATACATGGGGTTACACCATAGTTAGAAAAGTATAAAGAAGTCCACACTTTCTCATTTTCCATTTTGTTTTTCCTCTTCTCTCAATTTCGTTTTTCAGATCGATAAAAAAAGAGAGAAGATGACTGCATTTTTCAGAAAACTTGCAAAATCAGCTCCAGTAGCATTCAACAATGTGTTCAATGAAACACCAAAATCGAGTTATGGGAAGAAATTCCGAGTTCCAATTGGAGCTGTTGCTGCTGTTTCTGGTGGACTCTCATATTACTTATACTTCTCATCACCAACTGTGGTAATCAATCAATCGATCTCTGTGGTTTTGTTTTCGGGTTTTCTATTTTCAATTTGATTATACGATTGTTGTATTGAGTATGGATTTTGTTTTCTTTCTCCTTCCTGAGATTTGAGGGTTTATAGGGTTTTTATTAATCCATTTTTTTGTGTATTTGGATTGTTTTGTAGGCTCATATGGATGAGATCCAAGAAGAATCAGGACCTAAAATTGGTAACCATATCAATATTTTCATTGCAAAACATGTAGCTGACTTTCTGGTCATGATTTGTACCTTACGTGTTCTTGTTTTGATTTTCAGCATTGAATCCAGATAAGTGGATTAAATTTGAGCTGCAAGATACAGCAAGAGTCAGCCATAACTCTCAGCTATTCAGGTAATTTGAACTTTTTCTTCTTTTTTGCTTGTGGTATATTGAGTTTAAGGATTTAGTGTAGTCACCTATCCAGATAGGTACCAACTCCCCGGTACCTCAGTGATTGTCACATTGTACTACAGCCATCCACAAGGTTTGGGTTCGAGTCTTGGTACCATTCTCATCATCATTATGTATCCAGATAGGTGGAATTGAATTTGAGTATCCTAGCCAAAGGTTTGAACCCTCGGTACTAGTACTTTGGTTGGGGGCTTATATTATAAGTGGCTTTTGAGAATTGCAGTATTGTGTATATTATGGTTGATTGTTTTAGGGTTTTCAAGTGAACTTAATTTTGACATGATGTGAAGGGTGAAAAGTTTTTCGCACATTTTTTTTTTTTGAGAATTGCAGTACTGTGTATATTATGGTTGTAATTTTAGGGTTTTCAAGTGAACTTAATTTTTGACATGATGTGAAGGGTGAAAAGTTTTTCGCGTATTATCTATTTTTTGGAGGTTTATGCTTGTAGTTTATATTTGCAGAAGCTGTGATGTTAACTCACTTTATATTATGGGCAGGTTTTCGTTTGATCCTTCCACTAAATTGGGCCTTGATGTTGCTTCGTGCCTTCTAACCAGGTATTTGCTATTGTTCCCTTTTGTGAAATTTATTTGTGAACCTTGAAACTTATGATTTGTTCTCAGAGTATTGAAGGCTCTGTGTCATTGACTCACACTCAGGTGTTTTTCTACTTTAATTGCCTCTGACGCGTTCTTGTCACTACAGGGCACCTGTAGGACAGGATGATAAAGGGAAAACAAAATATGTAATTCGCCCGTAAGTTTTTCTCAGATTTTATTGCATCACTGTGTGGCTTTAATCCTTGAATATGTTTATGGAAATTTGGGGTATTGCTTTCTAGACACTTGTTTACTCTTGTCTCTCGCGATAACATGCATGTGACAAGGATAAGTCTCCATCCAATAAAACTTTCATATTGCTTGTTACAAATTTGTTTGTCCCCAAATGTTCTCCTTTAGTTGATTCAGTGTGCATGCAATGTCGCTGATATATTTACCGCACTGTCTTCAGGTACACACCGATATCAGATCCCGATTCCAAGGGTTATTTTGATTTATTGGTTAAGGTAGGCGTTATTTTGATTTATTGGTTAAGGTAGGCAATGAATAATGGTAGGCTATTGTATTGTCCTCTCACTCACATCAAAAGTAGTCATTGACTGGTTGTTTCCTTTAAATTGTGCAGATTTATCCAGAAGGGAAAATGAGCCAGCATCTAGCTAACTTAAGACCAGGCGATGTGATCGAAGTAAAAGGGTAAACGCACTTACCATTATTTTCTTCGAGGAACTATCACGGTGTCTATGAAGTTGAGTTTTCAAAATAAATTCGCTTGTGTATTTTTTTTCACTATTTTCAGGCCAATTGAAAAGCTCAGATATACACCAAACATGAAGAAACACATTGGCATGGTAAGGAATCAATAACTAGTATATTTGTAACCAAAAACACGTTATGTGAGAATGTGTAGTTGCCGCTTGCTTTAATATATATGGTTTAGCATCTTATTAGCTGTATAACGTTCATGGTTAGTTGTAACTTCTATCAGATTTTGGTGATGTAATTTGTTGAAACTCATAATCTGACCCTTTCAGTAATTAATTATTGAATACCAAAATATGATAATTACAGTAAACATCATCCCGAATTACTGCTTGTAGAATTTAGCATGGACTTTGTCTTGCAACATCATCTAATGTTTAGAACTTTATCTTCAGATAGCAGGTGGCTCGGGCATTACACCGATGTTGCAAGTGATTGAGGCTATTCTAAAGAATCCCGATGACAAAACTCAGGTAGCTGGTTATTTTTATTTGTCATTGTAACCACTAAGTGTCAACTATATCGAAGTTCGTAGAATATACTGAGATCTGACCGTCTTCAATTTGATATTTTGCTCTTTCAGATATCTTTGCTATATGCTAACATCTCTCCAGATGACATACTACTAAAGCAAAAACTTGACATACTCTCAGCTAGCAATCCAAATTTGAAGGTGATTTTCGTATCTTTAGTGGGATTCTCCTGCTTTCAGTTTTCTGGCATCCCTGATGTTGTTAGCAGTTTAATGAGAAGAGACTAATTTTTCCTTTTGGAACCAGATATACTACACCGTAGAGAACCCAACAAACAACTGGAAGGGAGGGAAAGGCTATCTAACACAGAACATGGTTGAGAAAGGCATGCCGAGTCCAAGTGAAGACACGCTCATTCTAGTAAGTTCTCCATCTATTTCTCATCATCCAAATTTGGAATAGATTTCCAGCTTGATACTTGACATGATAAAACCTAACCTTCAAGGGTTTGCTTTGCTCGAGTGTCAGGGAGAAAGACATTCTTGTCAACTCTCTGAAGACTGTTTTCCTGTTTTCCGAGTAACAAAATATTATCTCTCTGTCTAGTCCTGATGTTGACTTGCCATAAGCTAAAGTTCCAATTTTACATGCACTTTTGCAGACCTTTTTCTATAACTGATTGTAATAATGTTATAGTCAACTGCTCATCTAGCGGAAGTCATACTTAAGACTATGGTATTCATCAAGCATTGTCGTCAACTTACTAAAAAACCAACTAAGTCAATGCTCCTTTATATAAACAAATCCATTTTGCAAAAAAATTGTTAGTAGTAATGAAATTGGTTCAATATGTAGAGTTAACTTGAACGAGTACAAGATTTAAAGTTGAATATGGCAATGTGCACACTGATTATATAAGCCATTTGCCGGACCTAATGTTTATGTCATATGCTTAGGTGTGCGGCCCCCCTGGAATGATGAATCATATCTCTGGAGACAAAGCAAAGGACTACTCCCAAGGCGAGGTAAAAAATATTTCTGTTTTGCCAAGTAACAAATATGTCAGACTGCCATTATTTGATCTTTTTTAAGAGTGATTTTACTTTCACAAGATTTGTAAAGAGATGGAAGTAGTAAAATTCTGTGTCTATGGAAGTTTGCGGAAACGACAAATATTTGATACAAGGGGGTTTTATGTAGAAGTTAGAATGTTTTCAGAGTGTACTTTTTACTTAAAAGTAATAGCGTGCAAGAGTTTGCATATTTTCGTTATATTGGAGATATGCTATCAAATATTTGACTTCTATTGGTTTGTTTGACCGCCCTATTGTGCAGGTCTCTGGCATACTCAAGGAACTTGGTTACACTGAAGAGATGGTTTACAAGTTCTAATGGATATTTTAAAGCATCAGATTGGAAGCAATAAACGTTTTACCAAGTTTGTTGATTTTAATGTGAAATCTACTATACCTTCTCACTACCAAGAATTTTTGAATCGCGTATGTAAGTGAACACCTAATATTGAGCAGTGATATATTTTTCAGTGGAGAGAATAAAATGTCTGAGAGTACCTTCATGATATGTTCGCTGACATATCCACCAAGTTCTTGTCTTCATTTTCTTTTTTCATTCTTTTGGGAAAGAAAAACATATTTTGTGCAACTCAAGTCAGGTTCATGAAAAATCAAAATTTCGGTGTCATATTTGTTGAAGAGTTTTGATACACACACCGAAAGGATCTCCCGTGATCTGCACCGCGGAGAGATCTAAGGGCTATTAGGGCAGACCTGATGGAGAATTGCAGGGGGTGGGGTCCACCACTGTTTTTTTCTCTCACACCATGCGCTCGGTGCACATCACGGGAGACAGCTTCGATGTGTCTATCATTTTTGTTTTGTTTGTTGAACTAGTCTCATCTCATTCATGATCTCATGAACTTCATTTTCCTAGCATTAGATCTATAGACTTTCAGACAATCAACTGATTTTTTTATTATTATATTGATACTAAACTTTAACAAACACTCAGTTTTCAAGTAAGGAGTGCATTCTCTCTTATTATTTCATCAACGAATCACCAATTTTGGTAATACAAGCTAACATCTTATTCTAAGTGTTTACATTGTGCATTTGTTGCCGCAGTAAAAATCAATACAGTGTTCCACTTCATCTCCACGAGGGTTTTGAGGAGTGCTTTTGTGGATGCAGCTTGAAACAGCACAACCAAATTTGCAGTAGGTAAATGCGACCTTGTTAGCAGGAGGATCCCCTTTAGATGAAATCTTGTTACCATGATCCCCTTTGAATATACATTTTTTCAAACATCTAAAAGGACATGAGTACGTCCTTCCATGAAGTTCACAATCGCTCACACAATCTGAGAAACATGCTTCACTATTCCCTACCAACATGGCCAATAGTACCATCATCACCATAATCATTTTGACATTCATTTTTCTTGTATGGAAGAGTTTCTATATGTTAATGATCAAGACAAATTATCTTCTTCACTCCCTCTTTCTTAAAACTCTGATGGAAGAGATTACAGTTTCGAGGTCTGATTTATAGTATGGACATTTAATTTAAAAATCTTCATGATTAATTAACAGAAATATTTTGATTTTGGTGCCTGTAAAATGGCATGTTTTTGCGTTTGGTGCTTAACTTTGTCCAAATTTGAGTTTGGTGCCCAGTCAATCGTCTTAATTTTGTTTGACCATCTAAATTTAGAGCTAAAGATGTGAAATGACTAATTAGAAACAAAATTTTAATATATTTACTAACTCTACCCACTTCAATACCATTAACCCTTCTATAAAAAGTTAGTTTTTAATTAGTCATTTCACATTTTTAACTCTAAATTTGGATGATTAAATGGTCAAACCAAGTCAAGTGTTTGACTGGACACCAAACTCAAATTTGGACAAAGCTAGGCACCAAAGCAAAGGTATACCATTTTATAGGCACCAAAATCAAAATACCCCTAATTAAAATCATAATCAATGATAAAGATTTCACTGTTGCGTTGTCCGGTCAGCCTTATCTATGGGTAAGCTTCAACTTCCGGATACACCACTTGAATAACCAATATGATTAACTTGCACATTGCGCTTGAGATTTATTGTAATTTAAAAGTCAATGTCTTTCGACTTGTTCGAAACTGCATTTATAAGAAGACAGATATTACTCTTACATCGTGGGTCATCAAATCCGTCAAGTTTCATCGTTTTACTGTGAGGACCAAGAAGCAGTGACAGAGCCAAGACATTATTGTACTATGGTCAAACAAAACTTTCCGATATTAGTAATTTTTTTCTTCTATATTTTTACCATTAGTTTAGATGCAAGAGCTACTGGACTTTTAGTAACTCCATTAGTGCATTGGAAGCCAGTCTCATCTCCTCTTATGATCCAAACACAGGTTGGTGCAAAGTTTATGTATCAATATCATTTCTGGTTTGGAGATGGTGAAAGATTATCTAATCTTTTTTACTCATAATAAAAAGAATTGAAGAGAGTATCATTTTAGAGTTAATATAGGGACAGACTCAGAATTTAAGAGATTGAGCATTAAATCCTGAAGCAGGTGAATGCATGGCAGTACGCGAGGCTTTGACGTGAGCGAGAGATATGCTCTCTAATATTCACATTGAAGCGGATGCAAAGCTTGTCATACAATCAATTACTGGTTCCTCTCTACTTGTTCAATGGGAAAATAGGAATGCAATAAAGGAGATAAAACACTTAATATCAAAATTTTCAATATGTAATTTTACTTTTGTCAGTAGGGATAATAATCAAGTGGCATATGTTATTGCCAAATCCGTTAGAGAGAGGGATTTGGCATTAGAAACCTATGGTGATTTTGACAGTGTAATCTGTACGTCTTTTAGCCACAGATCAAACTTCATTACTCATTAAGCAATTAATTATCTTTTCGTATAAAAAAAAACAGGGACATGTTAATACCCAAAAATCGTTCCTGAGTAAAACAATGTACCGTTGAAGTACTTTCTTTAAGTTCGAAAATCAAAATCGTACAAAACGAGCCTAAACCAAGAAGTTGGTCGTTCACGTTTTGCTTCGGTTACAAAGAGAGAAAATGGGTTGATCTTAGGAGAGGGAAAGCAAAGAAAGTTGCGGAAATCAGTGGTGATTGAATTGTATATGTGAGGTTGTTGAAGTATGAAAGAAGAAGAGCTTGAGAATTATAAGCTTGTTCTATTCTTCTGTATAGGCAAAGACGCCTATTTATAGTCGTAGAGAACACTCACTGTCTCCTCGCAATTAGTGGAGATTGTGGAGAGATGGAGATAGTTGCATAATGGCATGGTTACGACTATTATACTAGGGAACGTTTCTGGAAACCCGTAAACCATTACTCTATTACTTAGCCACTTCCTTTAACCTCTCTCAACTTTTACAACTACTTGTAACTTCCTTATCATGGGGTGTTGCCATGCCGCATGTTGCTGTAAACTACCAGACCAATACCCATGAATAATTCCCCCATGTAACATATTTTATATCTCGTAGGAATTAGTAAAGTTATGGACTGTCTCTTGTCTTGTCCAGGTTGTCATGATGTACTTAACTGAATAATCATCGTCTAAGCTAGCCAGACTTTATCGAAGTGACGTATCTTGAAGAGACAACTCAGATGTAAGGTTACGTGTGACTAATAAGAAGTTTCGCCGCAAGATGGCATTGTAAACAGGCCCATATATATCCACTTAGTATGCTCATGGCGTATTTATGGCCTATTTGTGGCACATTTGATTATGCTAGCAATAATAATACGCAAAGGTGTTGTAGCACACCAAGTTAATAGCTAGCTAAGTAGTGGCGCGGGACACGACCTACTTGATAGCTAGTCGAGTTGGCATGGACATGGGTGCTAGGGGATTTAGCTATGCTGGTTCACGGATGTGGCCACAAACTTTGGTGAGACGGACCGTGGCCATGGACAATGGACGAGAAATTAGGTGATCATGGATATGAGCATAACAGGTAGATAAGCTAGGTGATCGTGGCCACGGGCATAGTAGGCCGAGAGATAAGCTAGGCCGAAACACAAGATGGCTTGGCCAGCTAGGATAGGCCAGGCTTAGGACGATTAGCAAGGAGGCTGTGGCTAGGCTAGGCCAGGCTAAGCCGACTAGCAAGGAGGCCATGGCTAATTAGAAGTTAGGCCGATTAGTAAGGAGGCCTTGACTAGACTAGGCCAGGATAAGACGACTAGCAAGGAGGCCGTGGCTAGTGAGAAACTAGGCCGATTAGTAAGGAGGTCGTGGCCAGGCTGGGCCAGACCGGGAGACAGGGAGGCCGCGACCACAGTCATGGCTAGGCTCAGAGATAAGACGGTTGTGGCTAGCTACGCTAGCCCGTAAGACAAGATGGTCGTGGCCATCTAGGCTAGGCTTATAACAAGGTAGCCGTGGCCAGTTAGGTTAGGCCAGGACGAGAGACAAGGAAAGGGCATGTCCAGGCTAAGAGACAAGGCGGTCGTGCCCTGGCTAACTAGTTGGTGTTAGAGCATAGCTCGGTCGACCTCGCATGCGTTGCTATATCAAGCATGTTTGTCAATGTTAGTGATCAAAACTATGAGTCTTGATTTCTAGTCTACATAGCTAAGTCTCGGACTAGGATAAAAAAGTCTAGTTGATCTCAAGGACTTCATGGCGATTCATCATACAACGACGAAGATCTACTCAAGGAACCCTGGAACTTCATCAACAAAAAGGTATGTGGAGACTTGAACTTATCTATCACTCAAAAGTCTTTCTCTTCTATCTCCTACTTCTTATGAGACAAAAGTCGTATGCTATATAGACTGGATCATACACATTTGATATTTCGAGCCGAGTATATCTCGCCTATCTATATCTCGAAATCATGTGTTGGTAAAGCGTTTCTCTTTGATCGGGTTTATCTTCACCTAATGACGAAAGTCATAATGTTTCAATCACTTTGAAAATCGCTTTGACGAGAAATAGTGTAACAACTATATAACGTCCTTTAAGAATGTTTCAATGGTTGGAATGAGAGTTTAGGTAAATATAACCAATGATGGATATAAGCATTGCGTGGTAACACATATGTGCATAAGTCCTATTCCTTAATCCGAAGTTTGCGAGTCTTGTTGATTGAGAGAAACCGGAGGAATTGGCTTTGCCAAGTCCGCGAACTGACGGAAGTTCTCTTACCGAGAATTTCTTCTGGAATTTTCCAAAAACTTGTTTGCGTGTTTAGTCCGCGAACTCAGTCCGCGAACTGGCGGAAGTCTCCTTGCCGAGATTTTCTGGTGAGTTTGGAAAACTCTGCAGGTTGCCTTAAGTCCGCGAACTTGTTTGCGTACTTGAGTGGGTTATGATCTAAAGATGTGTTCTGAACATGAAACTTAAATTACTAAGGAATGCAGTGTGCAAATCGTGTCTATAAAGTTCATGAGCCGATTCAATCGAATCGACTCATCTTTGTTTCAATTGTATCTTGTGTAGTTACATAAGATCTCATAGAAATTGAACAACTCTCTAACTAGTTCACTTGAGTCAATTGAACTAGTTATGCTGAAGGAGAACAAGGTTAATATGAAATGCTCATATGGTTAACCTTTTGGGTTACTATGTTGAACCAACATACACGTACACGTTTGGGCACGGTTTTCACAAACCCAGTAAACGTATATCTCAAGTGTGTGTGACAAGCTAAGTTTTCGATCTAACGGTTGAGAAATATTAGCTTGAATCTAAATCAGGTTTTCATCTAACGGTGAATATTGATTTCTTTGTACCTAAGGCAAAACCCTGATTTGAAGACTATATAAAGGAGACATCTAGAATTGGGCAAACTAATCCCCACACGTCTGTGTGATACTAGTGCGCTCGCTAGAGTCGATTCTCCTCTAACCTTTGGTTTTCTTCTCTAAAACCAGGTTAACGACTTGAAGACTTCATTGGGATTGTGAAGCCAGACCGATACTAATTTTATCGTAGTTGTGTGATCTGATCTTGCATCTTCTATCGTACGAGTACAATATTATTGATTGGCTTGAGATCGTGAGAGTTATCCGATAGGCAAGATAAAGAAGTCACAAACATCTTCGTCTCACTGTTTGTGATTCCTCGACGTCCTCTTGTTTATACAGGTAAGACTGTTGTGAGGTGATTGATTAATCTAGGCTTTTCTTCGGGAATATAAGACCGGATTATCAATTGGTTCTTGTTCACCTTGATTTCATATCATAAAACGGAACAAAAACCTAGGGTTCTTCTGTGGGAGACAGATTTGTCCTTTGATAGACTTTTCTGTGTGAGACAAATTTGTTTATTATCAAGTCTGCGATTTTGGGTTGCAGCAACTATTGGTTGTGGGTGAGATCATCTAAGGGAATCAAGTGCGCAGTGTCCTGCTGGGATCAGAGGCGTAGGAGTACAACTGTACCTTGAATTAGTGGGAGACTGATTGGGGTTCAACTATAGTCCAGTCCTAAGTTAGCTTGGAGTAGGCTAGTGTTTGTAGCGGCTTGAGTCTGTGGACAAAATCTCATACGCATACCAAAATGCCTGCTAAATCTGTCAACTTTCTCAAGTGTCTCGAAAATACCTCAAAGGATCACTCCTTAGTTGATTCTTCCGAATCCCGAGGTAGGAAGACTGTCTCATCTTGCGTCTGCCACTCTTCCCCCAATGAGACATTGGACATAATGGCTAAAGCTGAAATGGACCTCACCAGAATTTCAATTTTTTTACAGAGTTTGTTGATCTCAAGGATAATGTATAGCTCATTGATGAATTCGAGAAGTCTATTGATCGTGAACAGGTACTCTACAACATTATAGGGTCATTTCCTAAGGAAATTGAGAAACTTCTTCAAGAAAACATATACAGTGTGAAAAAATTTGTGATCTTGAAAAGCTGGTTAAAGAAGGCTCAATTAGAGAAAAATGTTTGATCAAGACGCATTCATCCGATCTAGAACAGACTTCGTGTTGAGAAGCCCATAGACATCGCAAATCCTTGGAAAAGGAAAACCCTGTCTTAATGAAAAGTCCTTCTGCACAAACTAATTCTCACGAGTTACTGTACAGAATGAAATTTTCTCTAGATGAAGATTGTGTCAAGAAAAGTTTTCATAACTTACAATTTTCTCCGGTGGCTATGAAGTTCAAACAAGTGCCTGTTGTTACTTCTCCTCCACGTACCTGTACCTTCTGTGGAAAAGGAAATCACTATGCTATCCATTGTTTTGCAAGAAAGAATCAAGTCTCTAAACTTCACAAATTGCTTCTTTCTACTGTCAATGGAGTAAATAGTCAGACGACTGCTGTAGTAAACCTCGCTTCCACACAGAACCAGGCATCTTATAAAAGTGATCTCTCTCCTAGAAATCATTACAGGACATTGGTAAACTCTAGTGGTATAAATCGTACTACCTATGAAAGCATGTCCTGTGCTTATAAGAACAACTCTGGTAAATTTAAGTCTAGTGTATGGAGACCAATTTCGGAAAATCCGCTAGAACCTAGTTCTAGAGGTCCTAGACTTTGTTATCAGAAAGATTCCTCACCTGTGATTCCCAGAAGGACTGTGAGACATTCTCCTGTATCTGGAAACTGCCAAGGAAGGACAAGAAATGCTAAGTTCAGATATCCTGGAGGAAATAACTGTTATTCTCTCAGAACCTATGGCGAGACTATGTCTCCCTCTGCTACCTAGTAGCAGAAAGTCTATTCTTGTGTCTAACTTGGGAGATACAAGAATGAGGATTTGTGAGATGCTCAAGTATTGTGCTGTCTTTCTCCAGTTTGTATATCTTATGATGTAATGTTGTTAGTACTTCTTTCTTTTGTCACTGTGATCTTTTGGAGATAAAGTATCTTTGAAAGCAACATTGTATGTAGTTTTCCTATTTTGGTCCATTTGTACTTTGACTGGCCCACGAACGTCCATATCTCCTCAAGGAACTTCAGGGTTTCCAGCTAGGGTACTCACGAACATATATAAGTCTTATATGTGTTTCTTTATTCTTCAGAAAGGAACTCTATGGAATCTGTTCCCAAAGAAGAAGTTAACCTTATGGTTGAGGATGATCTCAAAGGATGTGACTCTGGTCAAGATTTTATTCTGAAGAAGTTGGTTGAAAGAAAAGAGTATAACTCTTGGATTGGAGAATCTGTCAAGGATCTGTTTCGTGTTCAAACTGAAGTCAAGAACGATCTTGCTAACCTTCAACTGCAGATAAACCAGCTTATTGATGGACAGGAAAAAATCCTTGGTACTCAGAATATCTTGATCATGAATCAGAAGAAAGTTATCCTTGACTGCGCAAAGGCTCGCCATTATGCTCGCACTATTGATCGAAAAGTTAACATTCTAACTTTTGAACATGGTGTCTCTACAGTCAACAGGATCAAGGATATCAGTGACTCCTATTTTGATGGACCATTTCAGAGGTATGAAATCATCAAGGAAAACTGAGTTTATTTTTGTTGCCTAGTATGTCTTCTTTTTGGATTAGTTGGAAGAATAACTAGCGTTTTGAATAGCGAAGATTGTGACTACACATAACTATTTTTGTTTTCATCTTCTTGTGTTATTTTTTAGGTTTATTGGTTTTAAATTCTAAAAATATTTAAAGGATGATGTTATTGCAGTATTAATCTGTTTGATTTTGAAGTATTGCAATATTTTTATGGGATATGTATTGTTTGCGTCCATGAACTTGAAGGCCCCTTATGTTGTCAAAAGTAAAGTCGTTCATAAATTGATATTCGTATTGATAAAAGGACGAATAGACTTTTGACAATTACAAAAGTTATGCCTATGCAATCATGTATTTGATGGAAAATAGGGTAAAATCTTTTGTGTGACAAGGATAAAGTCTATTATGTCATTATGCATATAGTGATGGAAAGATAGAATAGATCCTTGTATGTATTCCACGGTACTGATCTTCATTGATTCATTCTTGTATTACAGTGAGGCTCCATAATGTGTCTTATGTCGAGCACGATACAACTAAGTTGATTATTTTTTGATTAACTTTGTTGGTTGTTCCCTAAGGTACTTTATGTCGAGCATCTTTGAACTAAATTAATCATCTTGGTTGTTTATTTAGTTATTTTCTCTCAAAGTCTTCTTTTGTCGAGAAAAACAATTGACAATTAAATTGATTACTTCGGTGATTAGTTTGGTTGTGTTTTCCAATTAGATTAATTATAGGATCTCTTGTAATTAGTCTAGTTGAGTATTCATATATTCCACAAGTCCTTGTGTTGAGTATATGAACGGCTATTCTAATCATGTTCTATTGGTTAATGTAGTCGTATATTCCATAAGGTTTTTATTATGCTGAGTATGTAAACGATTAAGTTAGTCATCTCCATATGATTACCTTAGTCGTAGCTCCGTAAGTTTACTTATGTTGAGCACAATCAATTAAATTGATCACTTTTGTGGTTTTAATTTAGTTGCGTATTCCAATTAAATTAATCATGGGTTTACTTGTGATTAATTTGATTGAGTTTTGGATATAGAAAATCATTCCTATGGTTTTTGGTGTCCAATTAAAAATCCTTCTTTTCTTTCGAAATTAAAGTCGCTCTTGTTGTTCTTTCGGGAATGACATCAAATGGGGGAGAGTTCTTTTGAACTTGTGATTAATGGTAATATATTGCGGAATGTGCGGCTGTGGAATTTTATAGGGGATATCTTGTATCTTAAAACTCCTTGATGAATGCATTTAGCTTCGGCTTTATGATTGAATCTAAATTAAGTTGGTATGTGTTTTTTCTTTTAGTCTATGAAACGTCTCTTCTCGGAAATTTCATTAGGATCCCGTTCTTGTACCTTAACCAGTTTTATTGACAAAAAGAGGGAGAATTAATATGTAGTTCTACTACATATACATATGGTTTTCGGATCATTGTGTAAGGGGGAGTGGTTTCCATGTGAGATGGAGTATTGACTAGGGGGGGGGGGGTGATACATATCACCGTAGTATTATTGTTAAAGTCGTGATGCAATTGGACTTTGATGTTACATAATAATACCATGTCACTGTATAATGATGACCGAGAATCTCGATTTCTCTCATTGTTATAGCTACGGATCTTCAACAACGGTGATGCTAAACTTACAACCTTTGGGATCATTGGAGTACTTGGAAGGACGAAGATTTCAGGGAACGCTGAAGATTAGACTATGGAATAGGAGCCACTAAAGTTTATCTTTTTTGTATTCCATATGTATTAATAGTTTTGTCACTAAAATTGACAAGGGAGATTGTTAGAGCATAGCTCGGTCGGCCTCACATGCGTTGCTATATCAAATATTTTTGTCAATGTTAATGATCAAAACTATGAGTCTTGATTTCTAGTATACATAGCTAAGTCTCGGACTAGGATAAAAAAGTGTAGTTGAGTTCAAGGACTTCATGGCGATTCATCATACAAAGACGAAGATATACTCAAGGAACCGAGGAACTTCATCAACAAAAAGGTATGCAGAGACTTGAACTTATCTATCACTCAAAAGTCTATCTCTTCTATCTCCTACTTCTTATGAGACAAAAGTCGTATGCTATATAGACTGGATCATACACATTTGATATTTCGAGCCGAATATATCTTCCCTATCTATATCTCGAAATCATGTGTTGGTAAAGCGTTTCGCTTTGATCGGGTTTATCTTCACCTAATGACGAAAGTCATAATGTTTCAATCACTTTGAAAATGGCTTTGACGAGAAATAGTGTAACAACTATATAACGTCCTCTAATAATGTTTCAATGGTTGGAATGAGAGTTTAGGTCAATATAACCAATGATGGATATAAGCATTATGTGGTAACATATATGTGCATGAGTCCTATTCCTTAATCCGAAGTTTGCGAACTTTGTTGATTGAGAGAAACCGGAGGAATTGGCTTTTCCAAGACCGCGAACTCAGTCCGCGAACTGAAGGAAGTTTTCTTACCGAGAATTTCTGCTGGGATTTTCCAAAAGCTCGTTTGCATGTTTAGTCTGCGAACCTAGTCCGCGAACTGGCGGAAGTCTCCTTGCCGAGATTTTTTGCTGAGTTTGGAAAACTCTGCCGGTTGCCTTAAGTCCGCGAACTTGTTTGCATACTTGAGTGGGTTATGATCTAAAGATGTGCTCTGAACATGAAACTTAAATTACTAAGGAATGCAGTATGCAAACCGTGGCTATAAAGTTCATGAGCCGATTCAATCGAATCAAATCATCTTTGTTTCAATTGTGTCTTGTGTAGTTACATAAGATCTCATAGCAATTGAACAACTCTCTAACTAGTTCACTTGAGTCAATTGAACTAGTTATGGTAAAGAAGAACTAGGTTAATATGAAATGCTCATATGGTTAACTTTTTGGGTTACTATGTTGAACCAACATACACGTACACGTTTGGGCACGGTTTTCACAAACCCAGTAAACGTATATCTCAAGTGTGTGTGACAAGCTAAGTTTTCGATCTAACGGTTTAGAAATATTAGATTGAATCTAGATCAGATTTTCATCTAACGGTGAATATTGATTGCTTTGTACCTAATGCAAAACCCTGATTTGAATACTATATAAAGGAGACATCTAGAATTGGGCAAAACTAATCCCCACACGTCTGTATGATACTAGTGCGCTTGCTAGAGTCGATTCTCCTCTAACCTTTGGTTTTCTTCTCTAAAACCAGGTTAACGACTTGAAGACTTCATTGGGATTGTGAAGCCAGACCGATACTACTTTTATCGTAGTTGTGTGATCTGATCTTGCATCTTCAATCGTACGAGTATAATCTTATTGATTGACTTGAGATCGTGAGAGTTCTCCTATATGCAAGATAAATAAGTCACAAACATCTTCATCTCACTGTTTGTGATTCCTCGACGTCCTCTTGTTTATACAAGTAAGACTGTTGTAAGGTGATTGATTAATCTAGGCTGTTCTTCGGGAATATAAGACCGGATTATCAATTGGTTCCTGTTCACCTTGATTTCATATCATAAGACGGAACAAAAACCTAGGGTTATTCTGTGGGAGACAGGTTTATCCTTTGATAGACTTTTCTGTGTGAGACATATTTGTTTATTATCAAGTCTGCGATTTTGGGTTGCAGCAACTCTTGGTTGTGCGTGAGATCAGCTAAGGGAATCAAGTGCGTAGTGTCCTGTTGGGATCAGAGGCGCAGGCGTACAACTGTACCTTGAATTAGTGGGAGTCTGATTGGGATTCAACTATAGTCCAGTCCGAAGTTAGCTTGGAGTAGGCTAGTGTTTGTAGCGGGTTAATACAGTGTGTATTCAATCTGGACTAGATCCCGGAGTTTTTCTACATTTGCGGTTTACTCGTTAATAAAACTTATGGTGTCTGTGTTATTTCTTTTCCGCATTATATTTTTATATAATTGAAATAATACAGGTTGTGCGTTAAAGATCATCAATTGGAAATCCGACCTTTGGTTGTTGATTGATATTGATTGATCCTTGGACATTGGTCTTTGGTACCGTCCAAGTTATCTCTCTTTGATAAAGACTCGCAGATTTCCATTTGCTTGAGTAAAGATCAAATCGAGAGATTAAGATATAAACTCTTTGATATATCTTTTTATTGATTGAGTCTAACTCTCTAGTTGATTCTCATAAAAAGTATATTGGATTTTGTCCATACAGATTGCTAAGCGAAATATTGGGTGGTGTTGTTAGACCCCCGGTTTTTCAGTTGGCTAGCTAGGAAGTTGGTGGTCGTGGATAGATTATGAAACACAACCACATTTGCTTGGCTACGGGCCAGGTTAGCCTGGCTTTGGAGCGCGACCGTGTTGGCACTGACACTCAATTTGTAGAATATATAACATATTCAAGGAATTCAGCTGTGGAAGTTCTGCGACTCGAAGTAATGTTCAATATGATTTCGTACTAAATAGTATGCTTATATTAATACTTTTATTCCAAATGGCGTAGTATCTCATTATGAATATTTATAATTTGCATCATCAGTGTAGACTGGTCAATGCATGGCAATTCATATGGTCATGCATAAAATAATGAGAGTTCAGCTGGGCGAAGCTCTAAAATCTTGCAGGCATATTGGAGGCCAGTGTGACCATTAACTGGATACACATTCTCAATTATCTTGCGGAATATGATGTAGAAGTACGAATCTATAATTATGATGCCGGGTCAGGAATTTATAAGTTAGCTAATGGAGCTGTCCAAGTCATGTGGTCGTGATCAATTTGTTAACTGATTTGGGCAGCCAAGATCTATTTCTTAAGAAATATAAGCGCTTCGGCCAGCCTACTTCCACTGAAATTTAAAAGCGGAGCTTGTAACTTCGATGCGCTGCAATTGGACGATATGATAGAGGGTCTCGCTGACATCAATATGGAGCAAGGACGGTCGGCCATGGGAGGCGCAATCTAGGAAAAGTCGACCGGCCAAGTGGCGCGTCCGTGCCCCTTTAGTCGTGGTTTCCCTTTTTCCCTATTTTCTAACTTTTGATAGGATTTTGCTCCTACTAGCTATATTCCTAGCTTGCCTAAGGTTTAGTCTTGACCAATAGGGATCAAGATATCGTGCTTGCTCCGTTTTAGGGCAAAAAATCCATTTTTTTGTGATTTGACACAAAATTAGGTTAAAAATTGAATTTTGTGAATTGACATAAAATTAATCAAATTTGGTGAATTTTGCACGTTGATACAAAATCACTAATTTTTCTTCTTGCAAGTAGTACAGATCTAGTCCTATCGACACAACGCGTTTCTGATCAAGTATCTTCGTGCATATCTTAATTCAGACACTTCGGGTTATTAATGCTACTCACCTAAGAATGAGCATTGAACGTCATATCATGTCAGAACTGAGAGTTCAACTAAGAACACAACACAGAGAAGATATTCAACAGGCTCTGAATTAATAAATAATGCAATTAGGACCTTAAATAAAATTCATAGAATATCTTGAATTATTGCAACATACACCAATATTATTCTAATAAATTTCGTATATAAAGATATTGAATTACTCAGTACATGTGTAAGCAGAGAGGCATAGACACTCATCATCTTTAAATGGTTCTACTTCTTTACAGAATGAAGGCACATAAATATAGGATTTTTACGGTTTTAGCCCTGAACTAAAAACGACCATCAATAGGGATGTACCCATATTAATTGGGGTATACCTAATGAGACAAAATTCGGGTTATTTTGAAGTAAAACACAACACTCCTTAACCCGTTATTTTCAAAATGCCAAATCTACTCGTGCTTAATTAACACTAATAATCTGTTTAGGTTAATTATTTTAGTTAGTTAATTAGTTGAATTAGAATTCTGAAATTAGGTTTCATTAGGATTGAAATCATGGATTATGTGTTACTCCCTCCGTCCCACTATTAAGTGACCAAGTCCAAGTTTCCACAAATTTTAAGGCAAGCAAGCGGAAAAGTATTTTTAAGCACTTTTTACAGTTATACCTTTATGGATAATAAATAGTGAAATTTTGAAATGATTTATCTCTCAAACTATACCACGGATGTTCGCAAACTTCGTACCATTGAAAAGCATTTTAAAACACCTACGTAGCGAATATAAACATGACTATCAAATTATGCATATTTCTTATATTTCTTATAATCAATTAAAAGGATAATTTTAGAAATATCTCCTTGTTTAGTGATATAGGTCACTTAATGGTGGGACAAAATCTAAAAGTAACTAGGTCACTTATTAGTGGGACGGAGGGAGCATGATTTTTGATGATTTTTTTTTTGTAACTGAAATGAAACCACATTAGCCAAAAACTTCTACAAAGGGGATTGCAAACCTGCTGAGTGATTTCATACTCAAAATTATAGAAGGAATTAACACTTTAGTTCTGAAAGTATGAAAAGTTGGTAAGGTCGACAAATTTGGAAAATAACGACCATTAGTAACCGGCATGCTGATAATAAATCATAATGCCGGTTATTTGACATACAAAGAAAGATGTTACAAATATATGATTATTAGTCGGCAAGGTATTAATTTCATAACCTGCCGACTAAACTATGGATGTCAAGGTCGACAATTCCAAACACCAACGACTAAAAATCTTATAAACAGGGTCGTCACGGTTACAGATAAAACAACCATGTACACTAAAAGCAAAAATGTACATAGAGAAACCGTTTTATAGCAGTTATAGGTCGTCAAGGTTTAAATTTTCAAAACATGACAACCTTAGTTGCTACAACACTAGTCGTCTAGGTATAAGGATGAATACAGTGACGACCCTGTAAATGTTAATTTCAGAGATGAAAATTCGTCACTATACTCAACCTAGGAAGATGACGACTAATATTAGTCGTCAAGGTAGACGAAGAGATACCCTGACGACTTTTAATAGCAATTTGGGTTTATACGGGATTACATACTCAGTTTGAGATTGGGTACAAAATCATACCCAATCTCATATCCCGTACGACCAAATTTTAGTTTCATTTTAATTTTTTTGTTTTATTTTATTTTGATTTGATTTTTTTTTATTTCCTTTATTGATTTCATCATATAAAGTTCGAGTAGAAAAATCATAGTCGGGAAAATTTGGTCGGCATGGTTGTTTGGTGATATGTTGACTGACTAAAATCATAGTCAGCGCAATTCAATTTTTTACATTTTTTAGACACCCCCTAGCACACTATCTTGGATGAGTTTAAATTTTGTATACCCCAATTAATCTGGATATACCACAATCCGTGTAGACACTAATAACCGACTTGGTTTAGTATTACTAGTTTAACACAGTTCGCCTTGTCATATACCAATAGTCAGTTTTCTATACTCAAATCCTTTTCTTTAATCACCAAAAATAAAAAATCAAATACAAATATCCAATCCACAACCCAACAAACACAAAACACGAAAAAAGAAACTTCTTTTGATCCTTTCCGGCATATATACTCCCTCCATTTCTGAAAAAAATACACATTCAAAAGTAATATTAAGTAACCCGCACCAAACACTGAAGAAACACACTCAGAAAATCCAAAAATGACCCCCAAACAAGAGATTAGCAGTATCTTCTTCGTCTTTTTCGCATTTCACAATCATCCTGCTAATTCACTACTTAATCTTCTTCTCTCGATCAATTCCAACTGTTAATTCACAAATCAACGTATGGCCTAAACAAGATAAACTCTCATGGTCATACCCACAGGCCAATGTCCTATCTCCATCCTTCAAAACCATATTCCCATATCCAAATCACAAACATCTTTCCCCTGCAATTCAAGGTTACCACAATCTAATCCATTCCGAACATTACAACCCAATCATCATCCATCATCCCAATGTTATTGTTTTATTTATTTCAAGTAAAATCCCCAAGGCCAAGTGGCTTGCAAATCTGGCTCAACAGTTGGCAACAACTAAATTTTGAATAATGATTATCCGACTAAATTTTAAATACTAAATCCCAACGGATAAGCGAGAAATTTTCTGATGATAAGGGACTATGGTATCAAAGTTCAATCATCCAAAGCCAAAAAACAAAAGAAAAAAAAAACATCCCAATGTTGTTGTTTTTATCCAAAGGAAATTAGCCTTGAAGATGAAATAAAATCAATAGATGTTTTACATTGTGCATTTGTTATGGCAGTAAAAAATCAATACAATGTTCCACTTTTGTCGATGCAGCTTGAAACAGCACAACCAAATTTGCAGTAGGTAGTAGATGCACTCTTGTTAGCAACGTCACCTTTGGATATGGAAATTGGCGTTTGCCAAGGAATCCAAACCCAACCCAACCTGGTGGAAGTCCAAGTTTTCCGGTCCATCATAGCAAACAACATTGAACTCATATTAAAAGTCAATGGAATGGGTTTGAACCTCATAAAACTTCTCCTTCAAAATAAACTAGAGCTTTACTTCAGCCGGCTTCTTCATTGCGGCCTAAGTAGATCAATATTTACTTCCTCGTTAGAATACACCATAAAAGATAAGCGTGTTTGAATACTAGAAGCAGAAGTCATAAACAAAAATATTTTACTTCATAAAAAATCGACTTTTTTGCTTGCATAAATCGTTCTTATATTTTACACCCAAACTAACTTCTTACTCTTTTAGAAATGATTTCTAAATGTCAAAAACTTACTTCAGAACGTATATCCAAGCGTGCTATAAAGCTCTTACGGCCGTATGTTACCTACTACACCATTAGCCAGACATTTTTTTTTATCAAAGGCCTTACAAATTTAACAGACTACACTATTCTCCTTGTCGGATACCGAAATCCGAAATCCAAAATCATTTCCAGCAGCAAGTACCGGGTCGACTAGAGAATATCTCCTAAGAGTTGAACATGAGTTTTACTAGGGGTGCACATACCCTACCCATACCCGCCAACCCTACCCTACCCGCCAGTTTTTTAACCGTATCCTACCCTATCCACTATTTGGCGGGTAGGATGGCGGGTAAAGATTTTCTTAACCGCCAGTAAACGGGTAGGATGGCGGGTATAAGCCATATCCTACCCACCCTACTTAGGGGTGCACATACCCTACTCATACTCGCCAACCCTATCCTACCCGCCAATTTTTTAACCGTATCTTACCCTATTCATTATTTGACGGGTAGGGTGACGGGTAAAGATTTTCTTAACTGCCAGTAAACGGGGTGGGTGACGGGTATAGGCCATATCCTACCCACCCTACCCGTTATGCAGCCCTAAATTTTACGCAGCCTCGCACAACTTGCACTAGTACTTGAACGAACTTGAACATGGGTTCTCCTTGTCGGATACCATCATACCAATAGTCAATTTTCAATACTTGAATAAACTTGATCCTTTTCTTCAGTCACCAAAAAAATATCAAACACAAAAATCCAATCCACACCCCAACAAACACAAAATACGAAGTAGAAACTTCTTCTGATCCTCTCCGGCATATATAAAGTCACCGGCACCAAACACTGAAACACAAACACACTCAGAATCCAAACATGATCCCAAACAAAAGACTAGTAGTAGTATCTTCTTCTTCTCATTTCACAGTCTTCTTCCTGCTTCTTCACTACTTAATCTTCTTCTCTAAATCAATTCCAACTGTAAATTCACAAATCAACGTATGGCCTAAACCACGTATACTCTCATGGCCATACCCACAAGCAAATCTACTATCTCCATCTTTCAAAATCATATCCCCATATCATCACAAACATCTCACCCCTGCAATTCAACGTTACCACAACTTAATCCATTCCGAACATTACAATCCAATCATCATCCAACATCCCAATGTTATCAACATAGCAACAGCCTCATCATCACACCCACCATTAGAAATCTTAACACTAACCATAACCGATCTCAACTCACCGTTACAACACGGTGTAGACGAATCATATGATCTTACAATTCCAACTGTTGGATCAGCAAATTTGACTTCTAAAACTGTATGGGGTGCGATGAGAGGATTAGAAACCTTCTCACAACTCGTTTGGAGCGGAGGTGGTGACTCGTTGTTGTTTGTTGGGACTGGGTTGTATATTTCAGATTGGGCGATTTTTGGTCATAGAGGGGTGTTGCTTGATACAAGTAGAAATTATTATGGAGTTGATGATATCATAAGGACTATTAAAGCTATGAGTGCTAATAAACTCAATGTTTTCCATTGGCATATCACTGATTCTCATTCTTTTCCACTGGTTTTGCCTTCGGAACCGGAATTGGCTCGGAAAGGATCTTATGGTCCAAAAATGATGTATTCTGTAGCTGATGTGAGGAAGATTGTAGAGGTTGGATTTCAACATGGTGTTCGAGTTTTGCCGGAAATCGACATGCCTGGTGAGTTTGAGTTCTATCTTAGTTTGGTTTCCCGAAGTTAATAAACAACTGAATTTTTTTAGTAGGAGCAATTAAGTGGAGCTTAGCATGACTTGAGAGTGTCAGTGTGACAGTGGTTTTCATGTGCTTGTGACACTAGTAGTCAATGCATTGAATTTCGAAACACAAATTTATTTAGATGAGAACAGAATTGGCTATCTATGGCAGCATAGCTTAGTCCTAGCTAGTCAAGGTTCGTGCTACTTTAAACAACTTGGTCTGTTGTGTTATAGCAAAATGATATTCTCACAGGCTTTTTTCCAATGTCACATTCGGCATGGCCTCAATGGAATAAGGGAGCAGCGCCTGACACTAGCAATGATACTTCAATTGTGAATCGTTTGGTATCTCCCACTGACTCAAATAAGATTTCAGTTGGAGTGGTCCATCCAGATCAATTGACTAATTCCTCAATTGGACTGTACGAATTAGAACTATTCTAGAGACTACTAGGTTAATTGTAAACTCAGGCAGGAAAGGCACCTTAAGCTTTATTTTCCTAGGCAGCTGAATTGCAAGGATAAAAACCTCGATTTCTGATACTAGTGTATCTTGGAAACACCATATAATCACACTCCATGAGAAGTCCACTCCAACAGTGTTTCTATATTATTTCTAGAATTGATGGTTATTATTGTGCCCAGGTCAGTTGAAAGAGTAAAAACAAAGATTGAACCACTTATTACTTTCACCCGAAGATGTTGTCTCTATGGAGAATTTTTCATTTCTAACACCACATTGTCTTCCATAAATTTTAAATTAGACAAGCTCCTAGAATTTATCATTCCTTAGGAGCCACTTAGAAATACATTCAGATACAATGAGTTGAGGCTTCATCAACTCCCATTTCTAAAGTAATATGACTCACCATCGAGACAATTCAGATTAGTCGAGAAATTGTTTTTGTTATAGGACTTGCCCTAGCTTTATACTAGACTGTGTTACTATACCAGTTGTCATTTTTGTGTTTAATTTGTACATGAATCCTCTTTTATTGCTAATATGTAGACAAACTTTTGCAGGACATACTGGATCATGGGCAGAAGCATATCCAGAGATTGTCACATGCGCAAATATGTTTTGGCAACCAGTAGGAACTGCCTGGGAAGATCGTCTTGCGTCTGAACCAGGAACTGGCCAGCTTAATCCCCTAAACCCAAAAACTTATGAAGTCACTCACAATGTCTTAAAAGACATAGCAACTCTCTTTCCCGAAGACTTCTTCCATGGCGGGGCTGATGAAGTAGTCTCTGGTTGTTGGAAAACTGATCCAATGGTCCAAAATTTTGTGTCAAATGGTGGAACCTTTAGTCAACTCCTTGAGATCTTTATTAACTCAACTCTCCCTTACATCACATCCCTTAACCATACCAATGTTGTTTATTGGGAAGACGTCTTACTCGACCAATATGTGAAGGTAGATCCTTCATTCCTACCTAAAGACAGTGTCATTTTACAAACCTGGAACAATGGCCCAAACAACACCAAGCTAATCGTTTCGGCTGGATATCGAGCCATCGTCTCATCGTCTGATTTTTATTACTTAGACTGTGGTCATGGTGGTTTTGTTGGGAATGATAGTCGATATGATAAGCAAAATGGGGACGACTTAGGAAGCCCATTTAACTACAATAACGGAAATGGTGGTTCATGGTGCTCTCCATTTAAAACATGGCAAAGAATTTATGATTATGACATAACTCATGGGTTGACGGAGGATGAGGCGAAATTTGTTCTCGGTGGTGAAGTGGCTCTTTGGTCTGAACAGGCTGATCCCAGTGTTTTAGATGCTCGAATATGGCCCAGGGCCTCAGCTATGGCTGAGACACTATGGTCAGGGAATCGAGATGAGACAGGGAAGAAGCGGTACGCCGAAGCGACAAATCGGTTGAATGAATGGCGGTATAGAATGGTGGCAAGAGGGATAGGGGCTGAACCCATTCAACCGCTTTGGTGTATGACCCATCCTGGCATGTGTAATATGGCTCAATAATGAATTTGTTGTTGCCAAGTATGAATATCCTTTCGGAAAGGAAAGAAAAAAGGTCCGTATATATCCTTCAACTTATAATAGAGTGTGCATTCATTTTATTACAGGATAGCTGTTGATCATTGTTGTCCTTTTTGTATTAAAATGGTATCTGGAATGTATTGTACTCTTTATCCAAAAGAACAAGTTGCTTTGAGGTTGATTTAGTGTACTAAATGTAAACTTCAGCCTGGCTCAACTATTGAAAATCATCTACGCGAAATGCAGAATTGTTGAGAACCAAACCACCTGTATTCAACCTGCTGTTTTAGTGTTGCATGAATCTATTAATCTTTTCAGCACCTGTACTGGACTGGTACCAAACCATGACTTTGCCATATTGAACCTTGTCGAGGATACTAAACCATCTTAATTTGTATAACACATGTGCAACTTATATGGGTGTGGTGAAACTCTGAAGAGTTGAGACGGTTCAGTGATCTGTTACTCAACTTATAATTTGAGCATCAGGGTTTGAACCCCTTGATAACTGTCTGTTAGAAATGTACTAGTACTTTGGTTGCATGTTTTAGATTGTGGAGAATTGCAGTATTGTGATTGCCACTGGAATAGTTTTTAACATATTATTTATTTATTTTGGGGAGGGTTATGCTTGTATGAACTGAGACATATGATCACATTATGGTGACATTTTTAAGCCATGAGATTTTTTTATTTTCTATTTTTTTTCCATTCCAGTATTGCTGATTTGATATAAGGAACCGCAAATATGAGTAGGTTCTTCAGAAAACCTTCAAAATCTGTTCCAGTTGCATTCAACGATGTGTTTAATGAAACATTGAAATCTGCTGTTTCTGGTGGACTCTCAAATTACTTAGACTTGTCACCACCAACTGTGGTGTGCATTTATTAGCTAGTTGATGTAGCTTAGGGTTCACTTTGGTTTTTCTGTTTCTTAGATCAATTATTTATTGAGTCTGCGTTTTACATTTTTCTGAGATTTTTTGATTGGGTGGAAATGAATTTTTTGATTGTTTGTACGCTCATCTGGATGAGATACAAGAAGAATCAGGCAGTAAGTCTGGTAGTGATATCAAAACATGCAGCTGCATATTCTTGTTGGTCATGACTGTACCATATGTAACTCAATTTCTTGTTTTAATTTTCAGCGTTGAATCCCGATAAGTGGATTAAATTTGAGCTGCAAGACACATCAAGAGTCAACCATAACTCTCACCTGTTCAGGTAATTTTCAACTTTTTTTGTTCTTTTTTGTTTATTGGAAATTGAGTCAAGGATTTAGTGTAGTCATTTATCCAGCTGTTATGTAGCATTTTTGTTGCAAAATCTGTAATATTAGCTCTCTTTCATATCATGGGCAGGTTTTCCTTTGATCCTTCTACTAAGTTGGGCTTTGATATTGCTTCGTGCATTCTAACTAGGTATTCATTTTTGTTACCTTTGTTTCCCTTTTATGAAAGTAAACCTTGAAACTGATGATTTATTCTCAGAGTGTTGAAGGCTCTGTATCACTCCAGTGTCTTATCTACTTTAATTGCTTCTAATGTTCTTTTCACTGCAGGGCTCCTGTAGGACTGGATGATAATGGGAAAACGGAATATGTACTTCGCTCGTAAGTTTTTCTCACATTTACCTCATCACTGTGTGGTTGTGTGGCATTAATCCTTGTCTAATTTAACGAAAATGTTGGGGTATTTCTTTCTAGACACTTATTTACTCTAGTCTCTCGCATTACTTCATCATCTTTAAAACTTGCAATGTTGAGGCATTTGCATTCAATGTCGCTGATATATTTACCACTATGTCTTCAGGTATACTCCTATATCAGATCCCGAATGCAAGGGTTATTTTGATTTACTGGTTAAGGTACACGATGTACAACTATAGGCAATTCTATTACCCCTCTAATTCGCACTAAAAGTATTCATTGACTGGTCTCTACCATCAAATTGTGCAGATTTATCCAGAAGGGAAAATGAGCCAGCATCTGGTGAATTTAAGACCAGGCGATGTGCTAGAAGTAAAAGGGTAAACCCACGTACCTATTTTTCTCTGAGGAGCAATTGTGGTGTCTTTGGATTTGAGTTTATTATTTTTTTTAATTCATTTGTATGCTTATTTTCCCTATATTTCAGGCCAAAGGTAAAGCTCCAATATACTCCTAACATGAAGAAACACATTGGAATGGTAAGGAATTGATAACTAGCGTATTTATAACCAAAGAAGAACATTATGCGAGTGTTGCAACATTATCTAATGCTTAAAGCTTTATCCTTAGATAGCAGGTGGCACAGGCATTACACCGATGTTGCAAGTGATTAACGCTATTATAAAGAATCCCGATGACAAAACTCAGGTAACTGGTTATACTTATTTATCATTTTAACCACCAAGTGTCAACTATATCAAAGTTCGTCAATTATACTGAGATCTAACCCATATTAATTTGATACATTGCTCTTTCAGATATCTTTGCTATATGCTAACATCTCACCAGAAGACATACTACTAAAGCAAAAACTTGACATACTCTCAGTTAGCTACCCAAATTTGAAGGTGATTTTGTGTCTTTAGTGGGAAGATCATCCTTTCTGGTATTAGTGATGGTGTTAGCAATTTTGTCAGAAGAGACTAATTTTTGCTTTTTGAGTCAGATATACTACACCGTAGAGAACCAAACTAACAACTGGAAGGGAGGGAAAGGCTATATAACACAAAATATGGTTGAGAAAGGCATGCCTAGTCCAAGAGAAGACACACTCATTCTAGTAAGTTGTTCTCCGTCTTCTTTTCATCCTAAATTTGGAGCAGACTTCCAGTTTGTTGCTTGATTTTTTGATATTACAACCTATCCTTCACGGGCTTAGTTTGCTCGACATGCCTGAAAAATGATTATCAGGGAGAAAGACATTCTTGTCAACTTCCTTAAAAAAATCTTCTTGTTTTCTGCATACTAAATATTATCTGTCAGTATAGTCTTGAGCTTATTTAACCCATTTTCCGGATGTCATATGCTTAGGTATGTGGTCCCTCTGGAATGATGAATCACATCTCTGGAGACAATGCAAAAGACTATTCCCAAGGCGAGGTAAAGAAATTTTTTGTTTTTCACATATCCTTTCTTGTTGCCTTCCTCAAAATTTAGCATATATGTACCATGATTTGATATATTTAAGTTGTTGTGGAAGTTGGCTGAGATGACAAATATTTGATACAAGGGGGCTTGCTTAGAATGTTTCCAGATTTTAGGAAGAACTTGAGTACAAGAGGTTGTACATTTTCATTGTACTGGAGATATTGTATCAAATATTTAACTTCGATTGATGTGTATTCGTCTCCCTACTGTGCAGGTCTCTGGCGTACTTAAGGAACTTGGTTACACAGAAGAGATGGTTCACAAGTTCTGATGGATATTTAAGGCGTCAGGTCAGAAGCAATAAAAATTTACCAAGTTTGTTTCTTGTAAGCTGAAATCTACAGCTTTACATTACTAAGAAAATTTTCATGTGTCAACAGTTGATATTATTCAGCTGCCACTGTATTTTTCACAGCAGTGAGAATAAAATGTCTGTAAATCAGGCTGACATCAAATTTCTCGTCTCCTCTTCTTTTCATTCTCTTAAACACATTTCGAATAACTCGGTTTTATGGAAAATCAACACCTCTGTGCTATTTCTGTTGAGCTAGTCTCATGATGTCATGAAGTTGCAAAAAGGTTTTTGTGTTTGGTTATGAAAAGCCAGGATTTGCATACTGATCTAGCAGGAATTTTCTTGCCGATAAAAAAATAGTGGGCAAAAGTAAAAAAAAGAAAGAAAAAAAAAGCGGTAATAAACGTGGGAATCCCTTCAAATTTCAATCCAAGTTCAAAAATCTCTGAATCAACTCTTTTAGATTCAAAAAAGAACAAAAAGTTCTAAACTATTTAGCCACGGTAATTGTGAGACACATAGAGTACTTGTGAGACACATAGAGACTAGTTTGATAAAGGATTAAGCACATGCCCCATGAACAAGACTGCACCGGTTTGCTCCTCTTTTATAATGAACATGAAAGGATGATCTGCCACAAAATCAACAGGAGGAAAAGGAGTTACACGAGAAGGACCCTTGACACCCACCTTTTTCACCACTACAGCAGTAGCAGAAGCAGCTTTAGTTCCAACTTCGTCAACTTCAATGAAACACTTGTGATAAACCTCCTCTGAAACATGAAGTGTACTCTGACTATGAAGCGTACTCTTACTATTTACCATCCGATTAGTATTCGATTTCTCAGTCAGCTCTGCCTTCGAGTCATCAGTATTCAGCATCTCAGTCAGTTCAGCTTTCAAATCTTTAGTATACAGCATCTCAGTCAGTTCTGCCATTTTATAATCAAAAGGGAAAACTAGTCCTACTTTCTTTAGAATTCTTTTTGCTTCAAAATTAAAACAAATTTTGAACTTGGGAATCTTGAAGTCTCTTGTTGGAACCGCACCAACTGGGAGATATTGATCCAGAAAGGAAGGATCGGAACTCACCTTTTCAATAAGTGCACCGATCCCATCACGTTCCTCGGGTAAAATTATGTACATAGAAAAATCTGTACTATTCCAGTCACCTTTGTATGGGAGTCGCAGTACTCTAAAGCTTTCAAAACAACGAATATATTGATTCCCCCTCGATGACATGAACGGAACGTCTACTGGTTGTTTTCCGTCGAGGAGATAGAACTTTGACATCTCAGTTAGTGATGGTGGAAACTGGTCATATCTGTTCCAAGATCCTTTGAAATAGAGTGAATTCGCCAATATAAATACTGTATGTTCATCGACTGCGTTAGCAGGTAGGAGTTCTTGAATTAATCCATTGGTTTTATTTTCAGCCCATGTGTTCACCCTCTTCAGCACTTCTTTGCTATTGTTTGCGAAATCCACAGTATCGGCTGTGGATTTGTAAACTGTACGAGAAACTTTCTTGAATGAACGTTTAAGTAAGGAGCTGCACCAAATACCGCCGACGAAAGACAGTTCAAGTCCGGTTTTTGTTTTGCACAGCACGTCGATGATGAGTTGAGAGTTTTTAGAGTTTAGATCGTCGATGCTTTCAGAATTGAGGAACTCTAATATCTGTTTTAAGGTGTCACCACTTGCTCCAGAAGCTAGTAAACCCAGAGTATTGTCCATTGAGAACGGAGAGAATACAAAATTCTTGTTCTTCGACTCATCGTTTAACCAGACATCTTTGACAAGTTTCATGCATGGATTGACGCTCTTTAAAGGAGGTTTCTGATCCCTTATGGGCTAGGGGTGTACGGGAAAACACTATAGCGCTCGGGATTGCCAAAAATATATAAGATTCCTAAACTGAGTAAACTTCTATAAACAAGCAAAAGCGACACCAAAGCCAAAAATAGAAATCTACTATACTTGGCAATACCAAGATTTTTTTTAACCGCGCATGTAATATGTTTTCCAAGGATTAGGGACGTGCCCCATGAGCAACGCTGCACCAGTTTGCTCCCCTCTTAATATGAACATGAAATGATCATCTGCCACAAAATCGACTGGAGGAGGTGCACGAGGACGACTCCTGTAACTCTGGCAGCAGTAGAAGCAGCAGCTTGAGTTCATCAATTTTCTACATAACACTTGTGATAAACCTCTGAAACATGAAGCTTACCATCTCATCAGTATTCAACATCAGCTCTGACTTCAAATCATCAAAAGGCGACACTATAGTCCTACTTCCTGTAGAACTTTTTTTGCTTCAAAATCGAAACAAATTAATTTGAACTTTGGAATCTTGAATGGGTACAACACAAAAATGCAGACATTCCCAGTACCAGCATACTCTTGGGTTTTAACGATCCTAATATATTGGACTACCAGAAATACGTAGTACTCAGCAACCTAGACAACAAATTAAGCCGGTTTCTTGCTTGACGCTTAACACCCACCATTCCTAGTTTCCACCCAACTGCATGCAACCAGGATTTTTTTTCAGCTGTTTCTTTTTTTATCAACTTTCTTATCCGTAAAGCATCATCGCACCTGGAACAATGGGCCAAGTATGAACCTATGTTGTAAAAGGCGCCCTGGGCGCTCGCCTTAGGAAAAAAGGTATGACTAAGTTTAGTTTTTAATTTTTCCTCCACGCCTAGGCACGCCTTAGGCGCTAGGCGCTAGGTTTGGCGCCTCGCCTCGCCTAGCGCCTATTACAACATAGGTATGAACATCCTTTCAGAAAGGTAAGGAAAAGGTTATTGGAGCTTTGAAGAGAGTGAGTTTATTTCATTACAGGATAAATGTTGATCATTTGTTCTTTACCATATTGAACTTGTTGAGGTTATTAAGCCATCTTTGGATAGGTGTGCACATATCCTACCCTTACCCGCCACCCTATCCTACCCGTCATAATTTTTATCCGTATCCTATCCTACCCGATAATTGACGGGTAGGGTGACGGTTAAACTTTATCTTATCCGTCGTCAAATGGGTAGGGTGACGGATAAAATCCGAAATTATCCTACCCTATTCGCTTACCCGCCTGATATATTTAAAAGACCAAATAATCCCTATCCTTTATTCTGTCTCGTGTCCATTGTACCGTTATTTTAAAACAAACAAGGGGTAAAATGTTAACTCTATTTCTTTTGTCAAGTCGATCTAACTCTAAACAGAAAATTATCATTTCTCGTTTTCTCCTTCAACTATTTCTTCCACCCTGTTCTTTTTCAATAGAATCTCAGATAAATTTTTGAAGTACCCGAAATGAGCCATGGCTTTGAGATTAATAGCTAGGGTTTTAGGATGATTCTTGTGAAGCCATAACGCAGAAGCATAAAATCCTTTTTTATCTGATTTACTAGTACCTCTCACACCTCTCAAGTTACATATCAAATTCATAGCTGTTAACGGATCTCGTTTAGAACCCTTTAATCGGTTGATTCAAGGTAAGATCTAACTTCAAAGTTGATTTTGTTTCATTTTTTTTGTGTTAAATTGATTGAAAAATCATAGGGTTTTACGATTTCATGCATGTTGCAGGATACGATATTAGGTAATCTTAATTGATTAGGACAGTTCCAATATATGATTGATTAGACATAGTTCCAATCATAGCTAATCTTAATTGAGATTATTGATGTTCATTGTTTGATATGAATTTGTTGCAGAATACGAGGAATCTGAGTGTGCAAAGCTAATGAAGGGTTTAATAAGTGGTTCTTCCTCCTCCTCCTCCTCAATTAATTCTTGATTTGAAATTCAAACTAATTTTCAGGTGAAAATTCACTAAACCCAGATTTCCTTTTCCATTTTTTTACCCAAATACTAGGAGGGTTTTGTGTAGTTGAAGTAATTTTTATGTGGGGTTGCTCATTTTGTTGTTAGGAAGTTAAGCTACTTAGATTGAAAGAAAATTTACATATTTGTATTTGGAATCAGTCAGTGTGTTTGTATTTGCTTGGATTGTTCCTCTCTGAATAACTTTTGAGCTTAACTTATATAAGGAGTATGAGGAAAGATTTATCGTTAACATATATATGATTTTCAGTCGTCTGTAGTTTGTAATTGTTTTGACTATGGGTAATCTAAACAAGGATTATCAGTGGAGAGTTGGTGTATTGATGAGTGCGGCTGTTTTCTTAATTCTTCTTCCATTGATTTATGTAGTCTTGGGGTCCAATTCATCACTAGCTAATACAAGTATGTGAGCACACAGTCCATGTTCCATGCCATCTCTCTTTGTTCTCTATTTTAGCTTTTTAAGTGGAACGTTTTTTCATCGATTACTAATTGGCATTAGTGGTTGATCAGTTTCAAGTAAAATATGTGTTATTACTGAATAGTTAATTTACATTTGGTTTTTCTAACATTGTTACTATTTTTGGATGGAATTTTAGGAATCAACAAAATTGATGTATAGTTGAACATAAACTGTTTTGCTATGCCTTAGTTGAGATCTTGTTCCCTTGCTTATATACAACTCATTACTCATTGCTTAAATTGGAGAGAGAGTCTATATTTTTGCACTCTATACGCATTCATACGAAATTGATTCGTTTAGATTTAATTATGAGAAACATGGGGTGAAAATGATGCAACATGGACAACAGATTATTTTTGCACTCTATACGCATTCATACCATTGCTTGCAGAGACATAATGCCCAAAACTGGTGCTTGCAGCTCTTGCAAGCCAGTTTAGAATTGTTGGTGCGTATGATGCTGTAACAGTCCACTTAGCTTCAGTTGGCCTCCCACCCGAAGTTTTCTAAATATTAAGCAAACAATGTAAACCATTGGACTCCAGGCTCAATATTAAGAATTTGTTAGCATTTAATATGCGAACTACCTACTAAAATTTATGTCTATTTTTCAGAAATAGCTTGAGGCACACACTAGAAGCTCGTCCTAATATTCGGTTTCAAACTACAGAAGTAAGTTATATGTTTACTTGTTCTTCAGCTCGTCATAATATTGAGTGTGACCTTACTTGCGGAGGATCTGTTTTATAAGCTCATAACTGTGTATCCTTAAATTTTCATGTCTTAGACTATGACTCTTAGTTGTGAGGACAAAGCAGTCCAACGAATCCGACTTAGTTGAGATCATCAAGAAAAGTCACTAAACATGGTTTAGTTTGTGCAGGCTTATCGTGAGGAAACATGGTTGAGATTACAGAAGTGATGTCAACGAGACCTCCTATTCCGTCTCAAGCTGCATCTCAATCTGTGCAACGAAGGGCCAGTGCGGTTGCATCTCCGCCACCTCCACCATCTTCTCAACCTGAGGTCAGAGAAAGTATGAAGCGGAAGAGAACATCTTGGGTATGGGATCATTTCGAAAGGAGTGTTGATGAAGCTGGTATTACATGGGGGAAGTGTAACTACTGTGAAGGTGGTAAATATAAGGCTGGTGGTAAGGATTATGGAACATCTAATTTGAACTGGCATTTGACTAAGTGTCAGAAGTATTTGGATACAGTAGAATCTGCACAGCCTAGCAATCTGGGAGATCAGCAACGTATGGTTGGGGCTACGTTTTGTCAAGAAGCATGTAGGAGAGCCTTGATAAATTTCATAATCACAGATGAACAATCTTTCCGAATGGTTGAGGGTTCATAGCATTTTGTAGGTATCTTGAGCCGAGGTTCAAACTTCCATCTCGGATGACCGTCTATCGTGATATATGCAGGTTGTTTGTGACTGAAAAGGCCAAGTTGGTGAACTATTTCAAGGTGAACAAGGTTAGAGTTTGTCTCACAACAGATACTTGGACGTCCATTCAGAACTACATGGTAGTTACCGCCCACTTTATCGATGACCACTGGAATTTACACAAAAGAATCATATGTTTTTGTTTAATCACTATTCATGGAGGTGAACATATTGGAAGAACATTGGAGAAGTGTTTGATCGAGTGGGGGCTTGAGAGAGTGTTCACCATCACTCTCGATAATGCATCTGCAAATAAAAAAGTAATAGAATATGTCAAGGAGAGAGTTGTCAGTTGGGGATCATCAATTGTTGGAGGTAAACATTTGCATGTCAGATGTGCTGCCCACGTATTAGCTTTAGTTGTTAAGGATGGGTTGAAGAAGTATAATACTTCAGTGGCAAGAATTAGGTCAGTGGTTAAATACGTCACAGCCTCTCCTGCTAGGATGAAGAAGTTCTTAGAAGCTGTATTTGACAAAAGAATTGAGTATAAAAAGGGATTAATATTAGATGTAAAAAAAAGATGGAACTCCATTTTTTTGATGTTGGATTCCGCGGAAAAATATGAAAAAGCCTTTATAAGGCTAGCACGGTCAGATAAAGCATTTCGTGAGAGGTTTATCTTCGATATTCCCAATGAACCAGAAATGGGTGTTAATATTGATGCTATTGACAGTACAGATGTTCCCGATGAATATGAATCTACTTCATCTGATTCTGATGCTCCTGAAGAACCCGTAGCTGGTTGGAGAAAAGCCAAGAAGAAAAAGCCTCGTGTGCATGCTCCTGAAAAGTATGATTGGGCTAATGCTCGATCCTAGTTCAGTTTTTACAGGTATTTTATCTTTCTTTATCAACCATTTTAGAACTGATTGCATGAAACAAAACAAGGTCTGAAACTTAGAACTGATTGCATGATACAAAACAAAGTCTGAAACCAGTAGATGGATTGTAGACTGCGATAGTCAAGGTGGTTAGTATTAACTTTTGTTGATTACTCGTTGAATCTTACCTCGTCTGTCACTTGTCAGTAATACAAGATCTTCAAACTAGTATCACACCGGGTCCATTCCTATGGTCCATTGTAAAAAAGAAATGGACTTTTGTTGTTTATTTCTTTCATTATCTTTACTTCAATGTAGTTAGTTTTGTCAGTAAGGTTGAATTTATCACTAGGAATAACCCTATCTCAATATATGAGTTACTGTAGTGTTGCTCTTTACACCATCCATGACCTCTTTTGGTATTAGTTTACATTGTGGATGCTTAAAATGTGAATTAATCAATTTGCTTCTTTTTCCATGTATGATTTTTGGCAGTTCATGAATTATTAATTGTGTTCACTTTGAAGTGCAATGTACTGATTTTGTTGTTTGTTCATGTTTGGAATGTCCAACATTGCATTTATCTATGATAGTATGTTCTGGAATATATGCTTCAGAGTGTGAAGTGTAATCATTGGGAAACTCACATTTGACGCATGCTCATATCCTTGTAATTGAAATTGCTCATTCCAAGTGTCTGTGTTTGTGATTCTGTGTCTTGTTAGAATAGCATAGTTTGAATGGTACAGGCCCTGTAGGGTGTTATTACTGTACATGGTTTAATATGCATTATCAACTGGAGCAAATTTATTGCAAGTTTTGCTATGACAACATCCATCTCTATGGACGCAACAGTCGATAACAATTAGTACTGTATCTACAGGTATTTTTTGAAGCCACTGTTGAGTTTTCTGGTTCTACGTATGTCACTTCGCATACATTTTTGGCGGAAATTTGTGATGTACGTGGAGAGTTAAATGAGTGGAAAAAATCTCATTATGATCCTCACTTAAGCCATATGGGTGAGAAGATGTTACTTAAATACAACAAGTATTGGGGTGAGTATAAAAACATGAATCCTTTATTGTTTATTTCTGTGCTTCTTGATCCAAGAGAAAAAGAACGTGGACTGCAAGTAATACTATAAGACTTGATTATGCATGATATTCCTTGGATGAAACAAAGATTGGTAAAAAATTGGTTAGATAAAGTGAAAGAGGATTTTAATGAATTATATACAGCTTATAAGGCAGAATATGCAGGTGTAGGAAGTGTGTTAGCCTCGTCAGAATCTGTAGGTGAAACTGGTGGTAGTCCTAGTCAAGAGAGCTCTAGTTCTAGTTCTACGTTACATAGAAAGAGAAGATATAAGGCCCATAGAGAATAACGTAAAACCCAGTTGTCTTCAATGGAGGATTTTGACAAATCAGAGGTGGAAAGATACTTATCGGAGCAGATTTACTCACCAACAAAAGACAAGAAAGAAGGTTCAAAGTTTGATATATTGACTTGGTGGAAAAGCAATGCTGCAAGGTTTGATATTCTGTCACTTATAGCAAGAGACATACTTGCTATTCCCGTCTCTTCAGTTGCAAGTGAACCTGCTTTCAGTACTGTAAAGCGAATACTTGGTCATTTCCGTAGTTCTTTAAGACCCCGAACTGTGGAAGCATTGATTCTCCTACAGAACTGGTTGAGGACGCCGATTGATATGGATCCATCTACACTAGGAGCTGAAGAGAAGGAGGATGACGTCTTAGAGTCAGGTATGGAACTTGTTGTTAGTATATTGCATGAATAAATGTATGAATTTGAGTGCATTCAATCATATTCATTGTCAAATGGTAGTTTCAGGATTTATCAAAGATAAATATGCATCAAGTAGACTCGTACATTTTTTCTCAACTGCTCAATTCATCCATTCAAACCATCTGTTTCACATTGTAAATCAGATTGAAAACTCAAATGGGTTTACTTGGAATGTTGTTATGAACTGAGTTCGCCTAATATTGATCACTGTAGCAATATAACAGGTATTGGCTTTCTAGGGTGTGCACAGTCATTGACCCTTCTTGAACCACGCGGGTGCGAACTTACACCAGAAGGGTTTCATTTTATACATCTAATGAATAGTTGTTTTTCTGGATTTTAATGAATTTTCACAGGGGCTTTACCCCATACATTTAGTTAAACTTTTCCCCCTATGCTAGTTTAGTGTACAGCAGGCACCAGGCACATAGTATAATTTCAAATAGAACATTGGTAAACATTAGTCTGCAGTTCCTGTACCTCCTTGAGAAGTTTTCAGGTCTACCTACCTTGTCAAAATTACTGTCTCAATTTTTTTTTGCATTTTGTACAATTAATCACTTCCACATTGTGTTTCATGCTTCCCTTGCTTCAGCCTCTTGTTGTTGATGGTCTTTGGATAAGCTGCAGTGTATACAATGCAAAAAATTAGAATCTCTCTTAACTATGAATACTTAGCCTTAACCACTCATGTTTCAACTGTTGTTATGCAGATTTATTTGGTGATCTTAGTATGTATTCCATCCTCGTAGATGATGATTGAAGAAGAAGGTCATATGAAGAGCTTTTGGTGATGATACTGCTATATGAAGAACAAGGTTACGTGAAGAACATGAAATTATGCTGGGATTCATCGTCGATTTTGAAAAGAATGGAACTCTTGTTTCTTGAGACTACAAATGGATTTGTGCCTGGTAGGATGTTTTTGTCTGTTCATTTTTCCCTAATTGGATTGGCAGTACCATTGGGTACATATTTAGATAGGATGTTGCAAGATTATTCTTTTTCTATTTTGCTTTTTGGGAAACACTTTTTGTATGCACAGTCAAGGTAGTAACTATGAACCACAAAGTCCAGAACATAGTAGAAAGTAGGAACCAGAACATAGAAGGGAAAAAAAACGATTATACCCGCTACCCTATCCTACCTGACCCGCCAAATAATGGGTCGGGTAGGGTCTTATCCGTTTAATGGCGGGTAGGGTGACGGGTAAAAAATTTCTTACCCGCCATTTAGCTGGTAGGGTGGCGAAATAGGCCATATCCTACCCACCCTACCCGTTGTGCAGCCCTATCTTTGGATAACACATGCAACTTATAATTTTCCTGTGTATCAAAATTGTTAAGCTAAGGTCATCATTGTTTCTTGTAATGTGAAATCTACAGCTTCGCATTACTGAGAAAATTTTCATGTGTATTTTTCAACTCCAATTGTATTTTTCATAGCAGAGAGAATAAAGTAAGGAAAAAAAACGGTAATAAAGTGGGAATCCCCTGAAATATCTATTAAAATAATTCATCAGAGTTTGAAACCTCTGAATCAGTACTTGGGAGACACATGGAGACTAGTTTGATAAAGGATTAAGGACATGCCCCATGAACAAGACTGCAAAAGACTGCTCCTCTTTTATAATGAACATGAAAGGATGATCTGCCACAAAATCAACAGGAGGAGGAGGAGTTACACGAGAAGGACCCTTGGCACACTGCTTTGTCACCACTGCATCAGTAGAAGCAGCAGCTTCAGTTCCTTCTTCATCAATTTCAATGAAACACTTGTGATAAACCTCTGAAACATGAAGCTTACTACGACTAGTTACCATCTGATTAGTATTCGATATCTCAGTCAGCTCTGCCTTTGAGTCATCAGTATTCAGCATCTGAGTCAGTTTAGCTTTCGAATCTTTAATATCTCAGTCAGTTCTGCCTTTTTATAATCAAAAGGAAAAACTAGTCCTACTTTCCTTAGGATACTTTTTGCTTCAAAATCAAAACAAATTTTGAACTTGGGAATCTTGAAGATTCTTGATGGAAACGAACGAACTGGAAGATATTGATCCATAAATGCAGGATCAGAACTTACCTTTTCAATAACTGCACCGATCAGCGACGAAACCAGGATTTTGTGTCTGAGTAAGCTAATTTTTTTTCTTCATAGATCTCAATTTCATCCGTCTAAACTATCATAAAGATAAATGCAGTAACGTAACTAAAGTGTGCATACAGTTTTTCCCTTATGAGAAGTAGGGACGAAGCAAGCAGAACTTTAGATTAAGGGGCATAAATTTGTATATGTAAAATGATATCTTAATTTAACTAGGCGATCGTAGGCCGCCAATTTTTTTTTTCCAAATTCTTTCTCTTTTATAGTTTGCGAAATATGGAAATAATTATTGAATCATAAAATATTTTGAATTTGTGAAATATTTGAACCAATACCTATCCTACCTGTACTGCATTTTTAAGATTTGTCCCGTAATTAACCTAAGAACTACGAAGACGAAATGGAAAAATAAAACTAATAAAGATTTGTTTTTGTTTATACTAGGAATACACGTTATGAAATGGCTGGATGGGATTTCGTAATGGCTAACTCCAAACCTTACCTGGTCTAAATAAAATTTTCTCACCAATTGCAACGCGTCACTCATGTTTTCACAAACCTCCGTCCCTGGCACCGATCCCATCACGTTCGTCGGGTAAAATTATGTACATAGAAAAATGCATACGGATATTCCAGTCCCTTTTGTATGGGAGGAGTAGTACTCTAAAGCTTTCATGATAACTAATATATTGATTGGCCCTCGATGACATGAACCTAACGTCTACTGGTTATTTTCCATGGAGGAGATAGAACTTTGACATCTCAGTTAGTGATGGTGTAAACTGGTCATATCTGTCCCAAGATCCTTTGAAATATAGTGAATTCGCCAATATAAATACTGTACGTTCATCGACTGCGTTAGCAGGTAGGAGTTCTTGAATTAATCCATTGGTTTTATTTTCTGCCCATGCATTCACCCTCTTCAGCACTTCTTTGCGAAATCCATAGTATCGGCCGTGGATTTGTAAATTGTACGAGCAACTTTCTTGAATGAACGTTTAAGTAAGGAGCTGCTCCAAATGCCACCGACGAAAGAAAGTTCAGGTCCGGTTTATGTTTTGCACAACACGTCGATGATGAGTTGAGAGTTAACAGAGTTTGGATCATCGAGGCTTTCAGAGTTGAGGAAGTCTATTAGACGTATATATCTGCCATATTATAATGTGCGGTCACAACACATGTCACATGTACATACAAATTGAAGTCCAAGTATGTTGTAGTCCAAGTCTGTTGCAAAGACCAAGCCTGATGAATAGAACAAACAGTCTGTACAAGTTCAAGTCCTCCGGCGTATAAGAAGAAGCAATATGTTGTAACAAGCTGTATTTATCTCCAGAAATATCGTACAATTTGTTTACTAGGTTTTTGAATACTTCTCATGTAAATCATATAAATACTGAATGAAGTATACTCTGGTCTACACAATTTGTGAGACAGTAAAACATCTAAACCTAGAATTCTTGATGGTGATAAACCCTAGAAAAACTCAATCTTCAGGAAACCCTAGGACCTTAGATCCCTATATCATTCATCCTAGTGATAACCCAGCCACTGTTTTGTTCTCTCCTTTGTTGCAAGGTGATAATTACGGATCATGGGTACGGGGAATTACCAAGGCTCTCAACGCCAAAGGGAAACTTGGCTTCGTTGATGGAACTCTTCCTTCTTCGACTGATGAACTAGCCTATCAATGCCGGAAGCGTTGCGACGTTTTGGTAGGAAGTTGGATCCTCAATTCCTGTCATCTAGACATACATGCAAGCTGCTTATACACACCCTCTTCCCGTGCAATATGGAAAGACCTCCAGGTGAGATTTTGTATATCTAATGCACCTATCCTATTCAGTTTGAAATCCGCAATTGTTGCCATTCGACAAGAATCGATGTCTGTATCTTTGTATTACACAAAGATCAAAATCCTATGGGATCAATACGATTCCCTTGTAGCTGTCACCGAAGTCTGCATTTGCGGCGCTGGAAAGTCATTGTTCGAGCGCCTAGAACGTGACAGATCCAGGGAATTTCTCCAAGGCTTGCATGATAGGTTTTATAACCTAAGGAGTCAGATACTGTTGATGGACCCATTTCCTACTGCCTTAAGAATCTTCAATATGGTGCAATAAGAGGAAGAACAACAGAACATCACTGCCAGTCCTCTTCCTAACATTGAATCTGCTGCACTAAACACCAACCTCTATGTCACTCCACACAAGTCTGCTGCTCGATCATCTGCTAGTCACAACAAACGTCCCAGGCCTCACTGCGACTATTGTAACCTCCATGGGCATGTTCGAGACAAGTGCTATCGACTTCACGGTTTTCCCTCTTCGTCTGCATCAAATCCTGTTGCTTCCAACACCACCATTTCTCCTCCAGAACTTCAGCTTACACATCAACCTGCGATGCCTTCTTTCTCAGCTGAACAATATTCGCGGCTATTGGCTCTAATCAACACTCCATCTGAGGATACTCCAATGGAACCACGAGTCAACTTTGCTGGTAAGCTTCTAACTACATTTTCTTTTGAACCATGGTTTGTTGATAGTGGTGCTACTCACCATATCTGCAACTCATTATCTTATTTCAGTTCATACTCTCCTGTTAAAACTTTAATACAAATGCAACTTCCAGATGATACATTTTCTACAGTTAAACACATTGGTGAAGTAGTTTTCTCACCAACTCTAAAATTATCAAATGTTCATCATATTCCGAACTTCAAATTTAATCTATTGTCTGTGAATCAGTTGACTCAAGATTTGAACTGTGCAGTTCTTATCACACACAATTCTTTTATCTTTCAGGACCTGTCCACGAAAAAAGTGATTGGTCCGGGTGAGCTTCATGCGGGTCTGTATCAGCTTCGGGTCTCTGCGTCATCGCCTAAAGTTTTGTTCAATAAAACGTGATTCGACATTTGGCACTGTCGACTTGGACATCCTAGTTTAGATCGTTTCCGTTATTTACGTAATTCACATGATTATATGCATTCCAGTTTTTCTACTGCTTGCGATGTATGCCCGATGGATAAACAAACTCGATTATCATTTAATAAAAATAGTATTTCTTCTAAACGCCGTTTTGAGCTTATTCATTGTGATCCATGGGGACCATTTTCTATACCCTCTCTCACTGGTGCAAAGTATTTTCTTACTATTGTAGATGATTTCTCTCGTTGCACTTGGGTATACCTAATGCACACTAAAAGTGAAACTTGCAAATTTATCAAGTTCTTTGCTTGATATGTTGCCACTCAATACTCTTCGCAGCTCACTACTATATCTACAGGTATCTCTTTACCTCTTTTGCCCGTATTGCAACGTATCCAATCTGACAATGGCACATAATTTCTTTCTAATGAGTTTCAGGCACGGGTTAATGAGAATGGTATTTATCATCAACGCAGTTGCGTTTATACTCCACAACAAAATGGAGTGGTGGAAAGAAAACATCGACATTTGTTGAGTGTTGCTATATCTCTCCGTTTTCAAGCTAACTTTCCTATTACCTACTGGGGTGAATGCATTCTTACTGCCACTTATCTAATCAACATGTTGCCTACTCCGGTACTCTCTAAACGATCCCCATATGAAAGTTTTTTTAGGTAAGCAACCTGATTATCCTAATCTTCGTGTTTTTGGTTTCCTCTGTTATGCTCGCAATACTAAAATTGTCAATAAATTCGACCCTCGTGCTACACCTGGTGTCTTTCTTGGTTATCCATATAACCATAAAGGTTATATAGTATTAGATTTATCTACCAAATATACATTTATATCTCGGGATGTCGTTTTTCACGAGCATGTTTTCCCTTTTAAAGATGCATAGATTACTACTAGTGATTCTTTTCAATCTGTAGCTCCAGAGGATTTTTTTTATGATGATCCTCCAATTTCCAGTTGACAATTGCTGCCAGCACAAAATGTGCAATGTTCAGGTCAGATATCACCTACTCCACCTTTACATATTCTCACTTCAGATACTGACAGTGCATTAGAGTTGACAATTGTTCCCTCTCAACTTATGTCACCTAGATCCACCACTGTTAGTGAACTTATCATATCTCATCCTACAGTTCCTAGGCAAGAAACTGTGTTACGTCTAGGGATCATCATCGACCACCCCACTTGAAAGACTATATTTTCTCTGTTCAACACTGCACTTCACAGTCTCCATATCCTCTAACTAATTATATTTCTTTTGATCAGTTTACTACACAACATCGTGCATTTCTATCGTCGGTCATCACCACTGACGAACCACGCAATTTCACAGAAGGTATCAAAATTCCGGCTTGGCATGATGCAATTGTAAAGGAGCATACAACCCTTCAAGACAATGACACATTCACTTTGACTAATCTTCCACCGGGTAAAACTGCCATTGGTTGCAAATGGGTTTTTAAGATCAAATATAAACCGAATGGTGAAATTGAACGTCACAAAGCACGTCTTGTTGCTAAAGGTTACACACAACAAGAGGGCATTGATTTTCACGATACTTTTGTCTGGTTGCCAAACTAGTCACTCTTCGTGTTTTATTGTCTGTTGCCGCTATTCATAATTGGCCTCTGCATCAACTCGATGTTAACGATGCTTTTTTGCAGGACGATCTACTTGAGGATATTTACATGAAAATTCCTCCAGGTTTTCAGAAAAAGGGAGATACTCGTGTTAATAAACTCAACAAGTCCTTATATGGGCTCAAGCAAGCGTCTCTCCAATGGTTTGTTAAATTCTTTGCAGCCTTACTTAATGCTGGTTTTGTCCAGTCCCGTGCAGATTACTCTCTTTTTACTTTTCATTCTGGTAACGTTTCACTATATGTTTTGGTTTATGTCGATGACATTATTATTACAGGAAATAATGACTCTGCCATTCAAACGCTCAAAGATAAACTCGAGTCTCAATTTTTACTTAAGAATCTTGGTCGTTTACAATACTTTCTTGGTATTGAGGTTTCTCGATCTCCAAAAGGTATTTTTCTCTGTCAACGTAAATACATTCTTGAAATTGTTAATGATTCTGGACTTTTAGGTGTTAAGATTGCTCCTTCTCCCATGGAACAAAATCTTAAGCTTCTTCCTAGGTCTGATACTCCACTGCCAGATCCAAGTATCTATCGTCGTCTCATAGGTCGACTACTTTATCTTCAAGTAACTCATCCTGATATAACTTATTCAGTTAGTTACTTAAGTCAATTCATGCAGCAACCATATTCTGGTCACTTGGAAGCTGCCCATCGTGTAGTATGATACCTCAAAGGTACTGTCAGCACTGGCATTTTTCATTATGCCACTAGTTTTTTGTCCCTTACCGGTTATATTGATTCTGACTGGGCAGGGTGTCCCACAACTCTTCGATCAACGACATGATACTTTACAATACTAGGCGATAGTCCTATTTCTTGGAAATACAAGAAACAACCAACCATATCACTCTCTTCTGCCGAGGCAGAATATCGTGCTCTTGCCAGACTTACTTCTGAATTGCAATGGTTACATTATATTTTCAGGATCTTCGCATCACTATTCCGAAGTCTATTCCAGTTTATTGTGACAATCAAGCCGCCATTCATATCTCTGAGAACCCAGTATTTCACGAACGAACTAAACATATCGAAATCGATTTTTATTTTGTCCGTGAAAAACTATTATCTGGTCTCATCAAACCAACTCACATTCCATCAGCTGCCCAATTGGATGATCTTTTCACAAAACCACTAGGAGTGGATCATTTCCGACGCCTTGCTAGCAAGTTGGGACTTCGTCCTGACTCTACTCCTGCTCCAACTTGGGGGGGGGGGTATTAGACGTATATATCTGCCATATTAGAATGAGCGGTCACATCACATGTTACACGTACATACAAACTGAAGTCCAAGTCTGTTGTAGTCCAAGTATGTTGCAAAGACCAAGCCTGATGAATAGAAGAAACAGTATGTACAAGTTCAAGTCCTCCGGCGTATAAGAAGAAGCAATCTGTTGTAAAAAGCTGTAGTTATCTCCAGCAATATCGTACAATTTATTTACTAGGTTTTTGAATACTTCTCATGTAAATCATGTAAATACTGAATGAAATATAATCTGGTATACATAATTTGTGAGACAGTAAAACATCTAAACCTAGAATTCTTGAAAGTCTAATATCTATTTTAAGGTGTCGCCACTTGCTCCAGAAGCTAGTAAACCTAGAGCATTGTCTACAGAGAATGGAGAGAATACAAAATTCTTGTTCTTCTATTCATCGTTTAACCAGACATCTTCGACAAGTTTCATGCATGCATTGACGCTCTTTAAAGGAGATTTCTTCTCCATGCTTACGATGTTTATTAGATAATGTAATAATCTGTGTTAGTCAAGTCAACATTAGTTGACTTGACCAGTCTGGTCCTTGTAATGTGTGTGAAAGAAGTGTGGCTAAATCATTGTCTATTTAAGGCATATGATTATCCCTGTAATAGATATCGATTCATTCAATGTTAATACAACTTTCTCATGGTATCACTCGGATCAGTCTGATATTTCATCCAAAAAAATTTCATCAAAATTTTTCATCAAAATCTTTCTCTGCAAACACATTTTAATCAATACCTTTTAGTAGATTCGATTCTTTGGTTTCTGAATCATTACAAATCTTTTTCATAATAATCTTTTCTTGATTCAATTCTTCCAACAACTATATCAAGATCCGTTTTAGGGTTCTTTGATTTCTGGCTCAAGCAACTTTTGCAATACTATTTGATGTCTGTTGTTGTTTATACAAGGAGAAACAAGATGAATTCAAGTAAAAATTCCGCCGCTGCTGATGGTAATTTCATCATACCCTTTTCTAATATTGGAAATTTTATCTCAATGAAATTAGATTCTTCCAATTATTTGCTATGGCGTGATCAATTTGAGTCGATTTTATATTCTGCGTCTTTATTTGGATATGTTACTGGGGAAGAAGTAGAACCAGAGAAGAATGTTACTGTTAATGGATTTATTTCTCTTAATCCGAAATGGGTTTATTGGAAGAAAGTTGATTCTTATGTTATGAGTTGTTTGAAAGCTACGTTTACATCTTCTGTTTCTGGTGATGTATTGGGTCTGTCTTCTGCACAACAAATTTGGTCTTTTCTTGAAGTAAGCTTCAAAAATCAGTTCATGGCTAGGAAAAGTATGTTGAGACTATTGTTTATATTCAAAATCTCAAGACTATTGTTGATTCTTTAGCTGCCATAGGAGAAAAGGTTTCTAAATCTGACTTAGTAATGTATGTACTCAGTGGATTGGGAAGGGAGTTTGATAGTTTTGTAATTTCTGCTCAAAATAGAGATGTTCCCTTTACTTTTTCTAAGCTAAAACCAAGGTTATTAAACCATGAACAATGGATTCTTGATCAGCATAAGGATACAAGTTTAGTCTTTGATGCACAAAATTCTTCTGCCTTGTATTCAAGAAATGGTAATAATGGTAGCAATAATGGTAATGGTTATGGGAGAGGAAAGAATAAGAATAATACTGCTAGCAATAATGGTAGTGGATATAGTACTAATAAAAACACTCAAAATTGGAAACCACCTACAACTACTTCTTATGAAGCTTCTTCTTCTAGTGCTGTTAATGGGAGAAGAGATTTTTCTCAGGTTGAGTGTCAAATTTGTAGAAAGAAGGGTCACTATGCTAGTAGGTGCCATTTCAGATATTATCCACCTCCAAGTACTAGTTCTGCAAATGTAGCTCAACAACAACATTCTATGTCAGAAGAGGGTCATTTTTCACATTATACTGCTCCTTCTACTTCTGAGACTACGCAATGGTTAGCTGATTCAAGAGCTACTGCTCATATGACTGGAAATGATGGTCTTCTTCAAAATACTTCTATCTACAGGGGAAAGGAGACAGTTCAAGTTGGCAATGGTAAGTCTCTTACTATTTCTTCTACTGGAAATTCAATTATTAATACACCTTCTGCTACCTTTAGGCTTCAAAATCTCTTATTAGTACCTGACATGAAACATAATTTACTCTCCATAGCAAGATTTACTAGAGATAATCATTGGTACTTCAAATTACACCCTTATGGATATGAGATAAGAGATTTGACTACTCATGTTTTGCTTGCTCAAGGGAATGTAGTTAACAATTTATATCCTATATATCATTCTTTTTTGTTCCCTTCTCACAATTTGTCCTTATCAGCTTCTTTGTCTGTTCCTTCTCAAGTGTGGCACAATAGATTGGGTCATCTATCTAGTCTTATAGTTCAAAAGTTAAATTCTTCAAAACAAATTGTTTTATCCACTCCTATTTCACCTTCTTTGTGTCATCCTTTCCAGCTTGCTAAAAGCAAAAGATTGCCTTTTCATTTATCAGATTCTCATGAAAATAAACCTCTTTCTCTTATTCATTGTGATGTTTGGGGGCCAACTATTCCTTCTTTAAATGGTTATAGATACTATATTGTTTTTATTGATGATTTCAGTAGGTTCAATTGGATCTATTCAATGGAATTGAAGTCTGATGTTTCTCGGTGCTTCACTCATTTTAAACAGCACACTGAAAATCAGTTTTCTACAAAATTTCTTTCTTTTCAAGTTGATGGTGCTGCTGAACTTGTTAAAGGGCCTTTTAAGGTTATTCTTGAACAAAGTGGCATTAAACTTAGGATTTCTTGTCCTAAAACCCCAGAACAGAATGGTCTAGCTGAAAGAAAGCATAGACACATTACAGAAATGGGAAATGCTTTGTTGTTTAATGCTTTTTGTCCTAAGGATATGTGGTATGATGTTTTCTTAACGACCACATATCTTATAAATAGAACACCTACAAAACTCTTAAATTTCAAATATCCTTTTGAGCTCTTGTTTGGTGAACCTCCAGATTACTCATTTTTACGAATTTTTGGAACTGTTTGTTATCCTCATTTAGCCTATGCAAGAGATGATAAACTTTCTCCTAAAACTATAAAGTGTATTTTTCTTGGATATAGTCCCTTACATAAGGGTTATAAATGTTATAATCCACTTACTAAAAAGTCTTATATTTCCAGAAATGTTACTTTTGATGAAACTCAATTTTATTTTCGAGAATCTTTATATCCTGAAAATGTTTTTTCTAATACATCTTTGCCTTCTGCAAATACTTTTTCTTCTCCATCTGACACCACTATTTCTTCCTTGCCTGTTGGTGTTCAATTCTTCTGATAATCTTAATTCAACTACTATGGTTACTAGGTCTCAGAAAGGTATTTCTAAGCCTAAACAGTTTCTAGATCATGTGTCTCATTGTTCTATAAAATATCCAATTTCTTCTGCTTATGCTTATTTGTTAACTACAGTCTCTGAGCCTAAAACCTTTAAGCAAGCTATGAGCATTCCTGACTGGCAAGTATCAATGAAGGATGAATATATAGCTTTAAGAGATAATGATACTTGGGATTATGTAGCTCCAGAACCTCATATGAACATTTTAGGCTCCAAATGGGTTTACAAGGTTAAACAAAAACCAGATGGAACAATTGATAGACTTAAGTCTAGATTAGTTGCAAAAGGGTATGATCAACAAGATGGCCTAGATTACAATGAGACTTTTAGCCCAGTTGTGAAAGCTTCTACTGTCAAAATTGTTCTTTCTATGGCCTTAGCTTATGGATGGAAGATTAGGCAAGTGGATGTTAATAATGATTTTTTACATGGATATCTCAATGAAGATGTTTATATGGCACAGCCTCAAGGTTTTATAAATCCTGATTATCCTCCAAATTATGTTTGCAAACTGAAGAAAAGCTTATATGGGTTGAAACAATCCCCCGGGGCTTGGTTTCATAGGTTTAGTTCCTTTCCGATTCATTATGGTTTTAAGAAGGCAATTTCAAATAATAGCATGTTTGTGTTTTCTTCTCCCCAAGGAATGCTTGTTCTTTTGCGATATGTGGATGATATTTTGCTTACTGGAAGTTCATCTAGTTTGATTGATTCATTAATTACTTCTCTTAAACAAGAGTTTGCAATGAAGGAGTTAAGAGAATTGGGTTATTTTTTGGGAATTGAAGCAGTTAGAGGACCTGATTCTATTGTTTTGACACAAAAGAAGTACACACTTGATTTGTTGGACAAAGCCAATATGCTTGATAGTAAACCTTGTGATACTCCTGTTGCTAAAGGAGCAAGAGTCTCTTTACATGATGGAAATAAATTTCCTAATGCTAGTGAATACATGACACTTGTAGGTAGCTTGCAGTATTTAACAATTACAAGGCCTGATATATGTTTTGCTGTTAATTATGTATCATAATTCATGCATTCTCCTTCAGATATTCACTGCCAGTTGGTAAAAAGGATTTTGAGATATTTGAAAGGTACTACTGGTCTAGGAATTACTTTAAAGAAAGACAGTTTACAACATTTAAAAGATTACACAGATTCTGATTGGGCTGGGTGCCCAGATACAAGAAGATCCACTTCAGGTTATGTAGTATTTTTGGGTAACAATTTAGTGTCTTGGTCTTCTAAAAAGAAGCCAACTGTGTCTAAATCCTCAGCAGAGGCTGAGTATAAGTGTATGTCAGTAGCTTCTGGAGAGTTAAAGTGGTTGGTTGATCTGTTGTCTGAATTACATGTTTCAGTTGCAACTCCAACATTACTTCTTTGTGATAATACAAGTGCTTTATCCTTGGCTTCTAATCCTGTTTTTCATGCCAGGACAAAGCACATAGAAATTCAGTATCACACAATTAGAGAGCTAGTGGAGCAGGGATTTCTTACACTTCAACATATTGCTAGTGAGGATCAAATTGCAGACATTTTTACCAAAGGACTTTGCTTTCCCATCTTCTTCAAGCTTATACAGTCTCTCATGGATGTTCACTTGCAGGGTCTTTCTTTCGGCACTTCTGCAGACATTGTTTCTTAGCTTTTTTGTTTTTCAGTTACATGGTCTTTGTGATTCACATACTGCTTCAGACTGTGTTTTTCAAACTGTTTGTGTGCTCTTATCAGTTTGAGGGGTGTGTGTTAGATAATGTAATAATCTGTGTTAGTCAAGTCAACATTAGTTGACTTGACCAGTCTGGTCCTTGTAAAGTGTGTGAAAGAAGTGTGGCTAAATCATTGTCTATTTAAGGCATATGATTATCCCTGTAATAGATATCGATTCATTCAATGTTATTACAACTTTCTCAATATTCTTGCGAAACTAAAAAAGCTAAGGAAGAGAACAATTTGGAGAGAAGCAAGCAGAATTCTTATTTATAAGGGTGTATGGGAAAACATTATATATAGCGCTCGGAATTGCCAAAAATATATAGGATTCTTAAACTGAGTAAACTTCTATAAACTAGCAAAACGACACCAAAGCCAAAAATGCTATACTTCTATAAAGAATTTCGATGATAAAACTCAGGTAATTGATTATTCATCATTGTGTCAACTATACTGAGATGTGAGATCTAACTCTCTTGAATTTGATATTTTGCTATATGCTAATATCTCACCGGACGACATACTACTAAAGAAAAAACTTGACATACTCGCAACCAGCAACCCAAGTTTGAAGGTGGATTTTGTCTCTTTAATGGAAGCTCTTCCTTTTCATTTTTCTTTAACAGTGTAATGAGAAGAGACTAATTTTTGCTTTTGAAACCAGACATATTACACCGTAGACAACTCAACTGACAACTGCAAGGGAGGGAAAGGCTATATAACACAAAATATGGTTGAGAAAGGCATGCAAGCCCAAGCGAAGACACGCTCATTCTAGTAAGTTGTTCTTTGTCCTATTTTCATCATTCAAATTTGGAACAGATTTCCAGTTTGTTGCTTGACTTTCAATATTAAAACCAATTCTTCAAAGGCTTAGTTTGCTCGACATGACAAAAAACGATTACCAGTGAGAAAAACAATTGCTGTATACTAAATATGATCTGTCAGTCTAGTCTTGAGCTTATTTAACCCATTTGCTGGACCTAATACTGATGTCATATGCTTAGGTATGTGCCACCCCTGGAATGATGAATCACATCTCTGGAGACAAAGCAAAAGATTATTCCCAAGGCGCGGTAAAGAAAAATTCTGTTTTTCCACATATCCCTTTCTTGTTGCCTTCCTCTAAATTTAGCATAGATGTCAGATGGTTAGAAGTAGTAAAACTTAGTTTCTGGAATCTGGCGGAGATGACAAATATTTGATACAAGGAGGTTTGTTTAGAGTGTACTTTAGAAAGTGATAGAGAGTGGAAGAAGTTGGTTTATATTTGTCGCCAACTCGCCATATTGTGCAGGTCTGGTTACACAGAAGAGATGGTTCGCAAGTTCTGATGGATATTTAAGGCATCAGGCCAGAAGCAAAATATTAACCAAGTTTGTTTCTTGTAATGTGAAATCTACAGCTTCATATTACTTAAAAAAAATCATGTGTATGCAAGAGTTGATATTGTTCAACTTTTTCACAGCAGAGAGAATAAAATGCAGGGCCGGCCCTGCCATATAAGCCATACAAGCTGCGCTTGAGGCCACGAAACTAAAATGTTCCCTTCCGATTTCAGACTTTCATATGTTAGAATAAGGATGTTTTGTTAAATTGATAAAATTTGTGGGGCAAAACTTAAAGTAGATTTGCAAGGCGTCACTAATAAAAAAGATTACTTACGAGGGATCAAAAGAGAAATGATTTATAATGTTTTTTGCTTGATAAGAGGCCACCAATTTTTTTGGGCTTTAGGCCGCTGGAAACGCAGGACCGGGCCTGATAAAATGTCTATGGGTAACAGCCTCCGTGCTATTTTTGTTGAGCTAGTCTCATGGACAATTAACTTTCCGGGGTAAAGTAAGAAAGAAAAACGGTAATAAAGTGGGAATCTCCTGAAATGTCAATTAAAATCATTCATCAAAGTTTAAAACCTATGAATCACTTCTCTTAGATTCAAAAAAGAACAAAAAGTCACTAAACTGACGGTAATTGGGAGACACATAGAGACTAGTTTGATAAAGGATTAAGGACATGCCCCATGAACAAGACTGCACCAGAATGCTCCTCTTTTATAATGAACATGAAAGGATGATCTGCCACAAAATCAACAGGAGGAGGAGGTGCACGAGGAGGATCCTTGGAAACCGCCGATCTAGTCACTACAACAGTAGTAGCAGAAGCTCGAGTTCCTTCTTCATCAACTTCAATGAAACACTTATGATAAACCTCTGAAACATGAAGCTTACTATGATTATTTACCATCTGATCATTAGTATTCAATATCTCAGTCAGCTCTGCCTTCGAGTCATCAGTATTCAACATCTCAGTCAGTTCAGCTTTCGAATTTTTAATATACAACATCTCAGTCAGTTCTGCTTTTTTATCATCAAAAGGCAAAACTAGTCCTACATTCTCTAGAATTCTTTTTACTTCAAAATCAAAACAAATTTTGAACTTGGGAATCTTGAAGTCTCTTGTTGGAACCGTATGAACTGGGAGATATTGATCCAGAAATGCAGGATCAAAACTCACCCTTTCAATAAGTGCACCGATCCCATCACGTTCCTCGGGTAAAACTATGTACATATCAAAATGTGGTCTCATATTCATGTCCCTTTTGTATGGGAGTCGCAGTACTTTAAAGCTTTCATGACAACTAATATATTGGTTGCCCCACGATGACATGAACGGAACATCTACTGGTTGTTTTCCATGGAGGAAATAGAACTTTGACATCTCAGTTAGTGATGGTGTAAACTGTTCATATCTGTCCCAATATCCTTTGAAATAGAGTGCATTCGCCAATATAAATTCAGTATGTTGATTGACTGCCTTAGCAGGCAGGAGTCCTTGAATTAATCCATTGGTTTTATTTTCAGCCCATGCATTCATCTTCTTCAGCACTTCTTTGCTCTAATTAACCAGAAACAAATCATTATGGTGGAACGAAGAAATTTACCATCAAACGAACATAAAGAAAAAAAAACACAAAAAAAAACAAATAGCAAAAAAATATAAACTGTACGAGCAACTACATACCTTATTTGCGAAATCCACAGTTTCAGCTGTAGATTTGTAAACTGTACGAGCAACTTTCTTGAATGAACGTTTAAGTAAGGAGCTGCACCAAATACCGTCGACGAAAGACAGTTCAGGACCTTCAGGTCCGGTTTTTTGTTTTGCTCAGAATGTCGATGATGAGTTGAGAGTTTATGGAGTTTAGATCGTCGAGGCTTTCAGAGTTGAGGAAGTCTAGTATCTGTTTTAAGGTGTCACCACTTGCTCCAGAAGCTAATAAACCCAGAGCGTTGTCCATTGAGAAAGGAGAGAACACAAAATTCTTATTCTTCGACTCATCGTTTAACCAGACATCTTTGACAAGTTTCATGCATGCATTGACTGAGAATTGATATACTTCTCATGATATTGGATAATGATTTTAGAGAAGAAAGAGATGAAAAAAGAAAAATAATTGTTGTATTGAATGTGTAAGAAAAATACAAGATAAAGTCTTACAAGAGAGTTTCAGACACATTAAATATGCCTGAGACATAGACTGTTTGACCTCTATAGTCAAAGTCAATTGACTTGACTTTGACAATACTATATTCCTAATAGCCCCCCTCAAACTGATAATTGCAGGCACTTATCAGTTTGAAAGTACATAACAAAAGAAAGAACACTTATTACATGACATCAACAAAAGAATCTGTAAGAGAAGTACAAGACACAACAAGTTTGCAATTTTCAGAAGAAGTATTATCAACAAAATCAGTAGAAGGAGAAATAGAGGCTGCACAAACTGCAGGAGAAGAACCAAGTAGTTGTTGTAGCAGGGAAGAAAATACTGGAGCACATAATGCTTTTGTAAACAAATCAGCAAGTTGATGTTCTAAAGCTATATGCTGAACATTGAGAAAACCATCTACAATAAGCTCCCTGACAGCATGATAATGTATTTTTATGTGCTTTGTCCTGTAATGAGAAATTGGATTAGCTGACAAATAGATGGCACTGGTATTATCACAATACAGAGTAATTGGCAGCTTCAAGGTAATGTGCAGTTCACTAAATAATGAAGATAACCATTCCAGTTCACCTGTAGCAGCTGAAAGACACTTATACTCTGCCTCAGCTGTTGATCTAGACATTGTAGTTTTCTTTTTACCGGACCAAGAAATCAAAGAAGAACCCAAAAATACAGCATACCCACCTGTTGATCTTGCAGTTTCAAGACAATTTCCCCAATCAGAGTATGTATAAGCTGTTAATGTTTCAACATCCCCTTTTCTTAAAGTAATACCATAACCAATTGTACCTTTAAGATATCTTAGTATTCTTTTCACTAGCTGCATATGTAAGTCAGTGGGAGCATGCATGAACAGACTTATATAATTAACTCAAAAATAAATATCAGGTCTTGTTAAACAAAGATACTGAAGCATACCTACTATAATTCTATATTCTGAAACATCTGATAAAAGAATACCATCAGTAACTGAGATTCTTGGTCTTTTAGCCACAGGAGTACTACATGGATTGCAATCTATCATTTTAGCTTTGGATAACAACTCAACTGTGTATTTCTGCTGTGTTAACTTAATAGCATATGATGTTCTTACAACTTCTAATCCTAAGAAGTGGTGCAAATCACCTAACTGCTTCATTGCAAAAGAAGAACCCGAAAATTGAACAAATTTGTCAAGCAGAGTATTTGAAGAACCAGTTAAAATAATGTCATCAACATATAATAATAACACCATCATATCTGAACCAGCAAAATAAACAAACATAGAGAAATCTGACACAGCTCTAACAAATCCAAAAGAAATCAAAGCAGAACTAAACTTTTGGAACCAAGATCTTGGTTCTTGCTTTAATCCATAAAAACTTTTCTTCAAATGATAGACTTTATTAGGTAACTCTTTACTAACAAATCCAGGTGGCTGCTTCATGTAAACATTCTCAGTTAAATCACCATGCAAAAATGCATTAGATACATCCAATTGCCTTATTGACCAACCTTTATTAACAACAATGCACAAAAAAACTCTGATTGTGGTTGACTTAACTACAGGACTAAAAGTTTCACCAAAGTCTATACCATGTTGTTTATTATAACCCTGAGCTACTAATCTTGATTTTAACTTATCAACAGTACCATCTGATTTTAACTTAACCTTGTAAACCCATTTACAACCTAAAATATTCATGTGAGGTTATGGATCAACCAACTCCCATGTACCATTTCTCTCTAATGCATCATTTTCATCTTTTATAGAATCTTGCCAATCTGGAATTTGAATGGCAATTTTGAAACTGGATGGAGCAGAAGGAGTATTTAGTAAAGATGAAAAAGCAGTAGGAAGAGGATGAGTAGTAGAATGATGCAAAACATAATCAGTAAAAGATGTTGGTTTAGTAATACCACTTTTTGATCTTGTAACAATAGCAAAACAAGGAATAGGCTCAGAACAAGAGGGAGAAATTTCAGATATAGTTGAGGAAGAATCAAGGGAAGGAGAAAAATAGAATTCATTTTCTGCAAAAACCACATGTCTTGAAATATAAGTTTTCTTAGTAACAAGATTATAGCACTTATACTCTTTATGTAAAGTACTATATCCTATAAAGATACATTTCACAGATTTGGGAGACAATTTGTCATTTCTAGAATGTCCCAAAAAAGGATAGCAAATACATCCAAAAACTCTTAAAAAAGAATAACCTGGGCATTCATTGTACAAGACTTGATAAGGAGATTGATCATTAAGAATTGGAGTAGGTGTTCTATTTATCAAATAAGTAGCTGCTAAGAAAGCATCATACCAAAACTCTTTAGGACAAGAAGCGGTGAATAACAAAGTATTACCCATTTCAGTAATGTGTATGTGCTTTCTCTCAGCAAGACCATTCTGCTCTGGGGTTTTAGGACAAGAAATTCTTATTTGAATTCCAGATGATTCCAGAAAAGTTTTAAAAACACCTTTAATGAGCTCACTAGCACCAACAGTTTGAAAAGCAGCAATTTTTGTTTTAAAAAGATTTTCAGTTAAATTTTTGAAATGTTGAAAACATTGCAGAGACTCACTTTTAAGCTGCATTGGACAAATCCAATGGAATCTGCTAAAATCATCAACAAAAAGAATGTAATATTTATATCCTGCCAAAGAGGTGACAGGATCAGGACCCCACTCATCACAATGAACTAATGCAAGTAGAGAAGAGGCATGAGATAAAGATAATTAAAAAGGCAATCTCTTGCTTTTTGCAAGTTGAAAAGGATGGCATAAAGAAGAAGAAGTAGAATTTTTAAGAAAAATATTTCTATGAGTATTAAGATTTTGAAGAATTTTGAAAGATGGATGGCCAAGCCTACTATGCCAAGTATCCAAATAAGCTACACGAGATTAAATGAAAATTGCATCATAGTAGAGGTAATGGGATATAAATTATTTATCATCTTTCCTTGTGCTAACAAAACATGATCCTTCAACCTTCTTATCTCATAACCATATGGATAAAAAGTGATGTAACAATCATTATCTTTGGTAAACTTGGCTGCTGATAATAAATTGTGTCTCATTTCAGGAACATGTAAAATATTATCTAGTCTAAAACTAGTTTGTGAAGTATAAAGAACTGTACTACCAGTAAGAGAAATAGATAACTTCTTACCATTGCCAATCATAACATGCTCCTTTCCCTTGTAGCCATAAGTATTTTGAAGCAAAGTCCTGTCTCCACTCATATGAGTTGAAGCACCACTATCAGTAATCCACACAGTATCAGAAGTAAATGACTCATCATTAATTGGAGCAGTATTAACATGAAGGCCTGTAAAAGCTTGATGAGTAGAATTTGAATTATTAACAACTCCAATTGAACCACTTGCACCAGAATCAGAATTTGCATAATGTGCCTGATTGGAAGTATTTGAAGCTCCAGTTGGTGGTGGATGATACCTAAAGAAGCATCTGGTAGCCAAGTGACCCTTCTTCTTACATATCTGACAGAACATTTTTGAGTAATCAATATAAGGTATACCATTAGAATGTGAACTTGAAGCAGTAGAACCATTTGAGCTAGAACCTTGTTGATATTTACTATTCTTATAATTTCCACTATTTCCATTACCATTTCTTCTGTTATAACCATTGGAATTATTTCTTGCATATATAACAGTAGCATTGTGTTCATCATAGACAGTAGTATGTTGATGTTGTCTTTCACTCAAAAATTGTTCATGGGACAAGAGTTTTGCTTTTAGTTCACCAAAACTATATGGTGTTTCTCTGTTCTATGAGGAAATAACAAAGACATCATACTCAGGACCCAAACCATTCATGACAAACATCATTAAGTCTGCATCATTAACTTTTTCTCCAATTGCAGCTAAAGAATCAGCAATGGACTTAATCTTCTGAAGATATACTACAATTGACTGATTACCGTTTCTAATTCCATGTAGTTGAGTTCTTAACGTATTCTTTCTAGCAAGATACTGAGTTGTAAAGCTATTGTGCAAGAAATCCCAGATTTCTTTTGAAGTTCCAAGACCAAGAACATCACCACTAACAGTTTCTATAAATGTTGCTTTAAGACATGTAGAAACAAACATGTCTAACTTTCTCCAAGAAACCCATGATGGATTAACAGTTTCAACCCTATTGACAGTCAACTTTTGTGGTGGTTCAACTAACTCACCATTAACATATCCAAAAAGATCAGTTGAGATTAAAAATCCTTCAAATTGATCACGCCATAATAAGTAATTAGATCCATCTAATTTCGTTGACACAAAATTGATGATGTTGTTAAAGGGAAGTGAACAAGAATTACCAGCAGAAGTCGACATTATTCCTTGACCTGAAGAATTTTCTTGATGCTGATTTCGATTTACTGAGTTGCTCTTGTTATTCTTGCGGTTGTTGTTGATTTGGGTGTTTCGAATTTTTCTTGTAGTTGTATAATTTCCAGATCTTGTAGAGACCATAAAATTTTGATTGAAACCCTAAAAAGATTTTGGGAAAAAAACTTATTGAATGATTATTACCCAGAAAAGCTGAAAATTGTTGTAAAAATTATTGAGCGTAAAATTGATGTTGATGAGGATCGTTTACCAGTCTGATACCATGAGAATTGATATACTTCTCATGATATTGGACAATGATTTTAGAGAAGAAAGAGTTGAAGAAAGAACAATAATTATTGTATTGAATGTGTAAGAAAAATACAAGATAAAGTCTTACAAGAGAGTTTCAGACACATTAAATATGCCTGAGACATAGACTGTTTGACCTCTATAGTCAAATTCAATTGACTTGACTTTGACAATACTAAATATTCCTAATATTGACACTCTTTAGAGGAGGTTTTTGATCCATGCTTGCTTACGATATTCTTGCGACAAATTAAGAAATTTGAAAACCAAACGTCCCTCTTGCGAAACTAATAACGCAAAGGAAGAGAAGAGAACAATTTGGAGAGAAGCCAGTAGATTTCTTATTTATAAGGATGTATGGGAAAATACTATATATAGCGCTCAGAATTGCCAAAAATATATAGGATTCCTAAACTGAGTAAACTTCTATAAACTATCAAAAACGACATCAAAGCCAAAAATAAATGTCATGAATATGAAAGAAGACGTTAGTGGTTCGATGTTTATCATGGCATACTCAAGGAACATGCAGGTCTCCGACATGCTCAAGGAACTTGGTTACATAGAAGATATGGTTCACAAGTTCTGATGGATATTTAAGGCATCAAATTAGAAGCAATGAACATTTACCAAGTTTGTTGATGTTAATCTGAAATCTACAACTTCGCATTCTCAAGAAATTGTTAACCGCGTGTGTAAGTGCAACGGTTGATATCAAACAGTGTAATTTCCAGGGCGGAGAGAATAAAAGGTCCGTGGGTAGTAACTTGGTGATATGTTGCCTGACATAACCAATTTCTTGTATTCCTCTTCTTTTTTCATGCTTTTGGAAGAAAAAATGACACATTTTGGATTCCTCTTCTTGAACGACCAACACACCCCTGTGTTATTTTTGTTGAGTTAGTCTCATGACCTCGTGAAGTGGTAAAAGTTTTTTGCTTGATTAGATATAACCCGCATTCGCATACTGATTTACTAGGAACCAAATTTACATACAATGAGTGAGAAGTTTAATATCGCCTGTAGAAGATCAAACATCATTACTTTAGGTGCATAGTTTTCTATAAGGGCTATTTATATAAGAATGTCATTCTCATAAGTCCAAAAGTCTAGTATTATTCCAAGTGTCAAGCCCAAGTCAAAGTCTAGGATACTCTAAAATGTGTATAACTTAGTAAATGCACTCCCTTGAAGAGCACCAGATCATTGGGAAGTTATTCCTTCAAGACGAAAATATGTAACCTTAGCCTCAAAGTTAAGAACCCCAACTTGAAGATGTTATTAGTGAAGTACAAGTTCATAATGTTTTTACTTAGTAGTAAGTTAATTTCTACTTGAGTGTGGTTGTTAGCCTTTTAACAATTACATTCAGAGTTTCTAAGGTAAGTCTATAGGCTTGCATACCCAAAATAGTCAGTATGCATCATTTAATGAAATTGTGCAATTGTTTATTACTAGAAACACCCCGTGTCGTAAAGCCACTGCTTTCATATGACGTTCCAGTGTTCCACCAATGTAAACAATAATTTTGTTCTTCCTATCACTCAATGTCGAAATAGTGACATTTTTGTATCAAACCAATATAAAATATAAATTTCATGTGTATACAACAAAATCTACTAATTTACATAGCCCAAAAACAAACAACCAGTTTTTTAATTAACATATACATTTATCGCACTTTCCCATCTTATTCGGTTGTACATAAATATGACTCCACTTGGTATCCCTCATGTAAAGTTACATCATGTGCACGATAAATATCATGTGTAAGATCAATACAAATCTGAGGTTATCACGGATAACGTGTATTCATGTACATGAAATAATTTCTTTATAGACACTTTTGCGTATGAAGTGGAGCTTATCGACCTCTCAATATGCCATTTGTTTCGAGGATATTGTTTCGTGTTACAACCGTCTTCATAAAGAAAAAACACAAACTAAAGCACGATCATAATAGAAAATAACGTATAAAAATATGGGTAACTGGTTGACCCACGTTTACGTAATAGCAAAGCCATATTAGATGGAAATTTAATCCGTCCAAAAAAGTTACAACTAAATCTGTTTATATGTACTTAACGAATTACAACAATGGTGTAAAAGCGGGGGTCTAACAACCACACAATATTTCGTTTAGGAAATCTGTATGGACGAACTCCAATATAATTCCAAGAGAATCAACAACACGGTCATACTCAATCAAGGAAAATACATCCAAGAGTTGTATCTCAATTTCTCAAATCAATCTGCAATCGAACAGATAGAAATATGTGAGCCAGATTAATAAGAGAAATAACTTGGATGGTACCAAAGACCAATATCCAAGCGTTAATCAATTTCAATCAACAACCAAGGTTGGATTCACAAATTGATTGAACTGCGCACAACCTATGATATTTCAATTATATAGAAAATATAATGCGGAAAAGAAATAACACAAACAGCAGAAGCTTTATTAACGAGGAAACCGCAAATGCAGAAAAACCCCTGGACCTAGTCCATATTTGAACACCATACTGTATTAAGCCGCTACAGACTCTAGCCTACTACAAGTTAACTTCGGACTGGAATGTAGTTGAGCCCTAACCAATCTCACACTGATTAAGGTACAATAGTGTTCCTTACGCCTCTGAATCCCAGCAGGACTCTACGAACTTGATTCCCTTAGCTGATCTCACCCACAACTAAGATTTGTTAAGAACCAAAGTCGAAGACTTGATAAACAAATCCGTCTATTGAATAGATAAATTTGTGTCCAACAGAAATACCTACGATTTTTTGTTCCGTGTTTTGATAAATCAAGGTGAAAATGAACCAATTGATACACCAGACTTATATTCCCGAAAAACAGCCTAGTAATATCAATCACCTCACAATAATATTAACCGTATGGCAGCGAAACAAGATATTGTGGAATCACAAAGAATGAGACGCAGAGCTTTATGATTACTTTTTATCTTACCTATCGAAGATTAAATCTCGAGCAAATATTAGAGAAGATAGTACTCAATACGATAGAACAAAGTAAGATCAGAACACGCAACCACAGAGAAAATAGTTGGGTCTGGCTTCAAAATCCCAATGAAGTCTTTAAGTCGTTAACCATAATGGTTTTAAGAAAAACCTAGGTTAAAGGAGAATTAACTCTAGTTGCAACTAGTATCGCACAGGAGGTGTGGGGATTAGGTTTCCCAGTTGCTAGAGTTCTCCCTAATATATTCTTCAAATCAGGGTTTGCAATCAATGCTACTTTGGTAACAAAGTATTCAATATTCACCATTAGATGAAAACCTGATTAGAGTCAAGCTAATATCTTTCAGCCATTAGATTGTCTTAGCTTGTGACACACAAATGAAATGTGCCTTCAATTATATATGGGTAACCGTACCTAAGCGTGTACACTTGGTTGGCTCAACAATAATTAACCGAAGTTAGCCATGTGAACACTTTCATATCAACCTTGTTCATCTCAATCACAACTAGTTCAAATGACTCAAATGAAACTAGTTATAGAGTTGTTCAATTGTTTATATTCTCATAGAAGTATACAAGACACAATTGAAACAAAATCGGTTTTGATTCACTCGAATCAATTCATGAACATTATAGCCACGGTTTGCAAAAATTGCATTCCTTATTATATAAATATATTTGTTCATGAGTATGTAAACATAGATAACCTATTTTAGAACTTAACCCACTCAGATATAAAAGCGGATACCCATACCTAAGTTCCCGGACTTGGTCTTGTTCGCCAGTATATAAACGGGTATGCATACTGTCGTTCATGACCGAACTCAGTTGAATTAGTACGCATACTGGTATGCATACTATAGTTCCTGGACTTCAACTATTGAATCAGTACGCATACGGGTATGCATACTAAATTTCCGGACTTGGAATACACTTGCAACAGATATCGTACAAGTACGTATACTATGCTATATCCAATCAAAGGTTAATTGTTCTAAACTCCCATTTCAATTGAAACATTCTTGGAAGATGAGAATAGCCATCTCACACAAACTATTAGCTTCAAAGCAATTTTCAAGTGATCAAATGATCAATATGAAACATTCCGAGTCTACATCAAATGATTGTCTCACACAAATCATGTAAGATGTTACCAGGAGATTTTCACATGATCATCTTTTGACTTTCTTCAATAATAAAAGATGAAATTGGTTAAAGCGAAAGCTTACCAACACATATTTCGAGAAATATGTAAGCGATTTAAACTCAGCTCGAAATATCAAATGTGTATAATGTAAAGTCTATATAGCCATACGACTTTTGTCTCAATAGGAGATAGAATAGAAATAGACGTTTGAGTGATAGATGAGTTCAAGTCTCCACATACCTTTTGTTGATGAAGTTCCACAAGCTCCCCTTAGTAGTTCTTCATCTTCAATCGATGAACGTCGTGAAGTCTAAAGATCAACTACACATTTTATCCTAATCCGAGACATAGCTATAAGTAGAATAGAAATCAAGACTTATAGTTTTGACAACTAAACTTGACGAACAAGCTTGAGATAACAACGCTTGAGAGTTCGAACGAGCAGTGCTCTAACAAATGGTCAAACTCAAGCAAAACTCTGGAAGCAAATATAAAACTTAATCTGCATTCCATGAATTAAGATTTTTTGCTGGAAATTATTTTCAGAGTTCTTCTTTTAGTCAAAGAATCTATAAATACAACAGATACTTTTCTATGTCGTAACTTTCCAATAATGAAATTATGAAGGATGATATGCATTTTTTTGTGAACTGTAACTTTACTAAAACTATTTGGTTTGCATTTTCTTTATCTAATTTTTATCAAGACAATGATATTAAAGCATGGTTCAACTTTCAATGAATAACAAAATAGTTTTTTTTTTTGGAGTCTGCCAAGATAACTTTTATTTTATAGTTATTATGAAACAAGCGTAGTTGAAAAAGCGCGGGGTATAACAACCATACCCAATAATTCGTTCAGATTTCTGTATGGAGAAACTTCAATATAACTCCGAGAGCACCAACTTAAAAAGCGAGCTCAATCAAGAAATATACTAAAGAGTTATATCTCAATTTTTTAATACAATCTGCAATTGAACATATATAAATCTGTGAGCCCGATTGATATGAGAAATAACTTGGACGGTACCAAAGACCAGTGCCCAAGTGCCAATCAATTACACTCCAACGAACAAGGTCGGATTTACCAATTGATTGAACTACGCACAACTTGTGATATTTCAATTATATAAACAAATATATTGCGGAAAAGAAATAACATAGATACCATAAGTTTTGTTAACGAGGAAACCACAAATGCAGAAAAACCCCGGGACCTAGTCCCGATCACCACATTGTACTAAGTCGCTACAGACACTATCCTACTACAAGTTAACTTCAGACTGCAATGTAGTTGATCTCTAACCAAGTCTCACACCGAATAAGGTACAATGGTGTTCCTTACGCCTCTTGAACCACGTCGGATTCTGCGCACTTGATTCCCTTAGATAATCTCACCTACAACTAATTTAGAGTTGCTACGACCCAAGTCGAAGATTTATAAACAAATTTGTCTCACACAGATAAGTCTATTTTGATAGATAAATCTGTCTCCCATAGAAGTACCTATGAAGTTCTGTTCATTCTTTTGATAAATCAAGGTGAACAGGAACCAATTGATAATCCGGTTTTATACTCCCAAAGAGCAACCTAGAAATATAAATCACCTCACAATAAGTTAACTATATAGTAGTAGAAGAAGTTATTGCGGAATCACAAAGAATGAGACGAATAGCTTTGTAATTATTTTTTATATCTTACATATCGGAGATAAATCCCGAGTTAATCTTAGAGAAGACAATACTCAATACGATTGAACAAGTAAGATCAGATCACGCAACTAGAGAGAAAATAGTTGGGTCTGACTTCACGAATCCCAAATTAAGTCTTCAAGTCGTTAACCTATAATGGTTTTGGAAAAGCCTAGGTTAAAGGAGAATCGACTCTAGTCGCCAATAGGACACAGGAAAATGCCTGGATTAGGTTTTCCAGTTACTAGAGTTCTCCCTTATATAGTTTTTCAAATCAGGTTCGCTTTCAATCAAAGCTAAGATAGCTTGGTAACAAAGCATTCAATATTCACCGTTAGATGAAAACCTGATTTAAGATTCAAGCTAAGTCTGCTTAAAATCAAAGCAATATCTCTCCACCGTTAGATGGTCTTAGCTTGTTACACACAAATGAAATATACTTTCATTTAGATATTTATAACCGTACCTAAACGTGTATATTGAGTTGTCTCAATAATATTAACCTAAGTTAGCCATATGAACACTTTTGTTTTAACCACATTCATCTAACACTTCTAAATCAACTATGATGATCAATCAACCATGAAAGATAATCAAATGAATCTAATTGTGTTTCAAATAGAGTTGTTCAATTGTTCACTATTTTACATAAATATATATATATGAACCAATTGAATCAAAATCGGATTGATTCATGAGAATCATTTCATGAACATTAAGCCACGGTTTGCAAAGATTGCATTCCTTAATTCATAAACGTATTTTTTCATGAGTATGAAAACATACTCAACCTATTTTAGAACTTTAACCATTAAGTTTGCAAACGGGTACGAAAACTATAGCTTCCGGACTTTGGTCTTGTCCAGCAGTTTGCAAACCAGTATGCATACTGCTGCCCCGGACCTTAACTCAGGTAGAACTATTCGCATACTGGTATGCAAACTTGGTTCCAGGACTTTAACAGTTAAAACCGTTTGCATACTGGTATGCAAACAAGGTTTTCGAACCTGAATCATACCACAACAGTTTGCATACTGGTATACATACTGTGTTGTATCCAGACAAAGGTTAATTGTTCTAAACTCCCATTTCAATTATTGAAACATCCTTAGAAGAAAACAATAGTTGTCTCACACAAACTATTAGCTTATAAGTAATTTTCAAGTGATTGAATGATCAATACGAAACTTTTCGAGTCGACATCAAATGATTGTCTCACACAAATTATGTAAGATGTTTCAAGACGATTTTCACATGATCATCTTTTGACTTATTATTTAGTTTCCATAAATAAATTGTTTCCAACTAAACTCGTCAAGAATATGATGAACGTAGCTAAAGCTAAAAACTTCCAACACATATTTCGAGAAATAGATAGCCGAGTTAAACTCAGCTCGAAACATCAAATGTGTATAATATAAAAGTTTATATAGCTATACGACTTAGTCTCATTAGGAGATGGAATAGAATAGACTTCTGAGTGAAAGATAAGTTTTAGTTTCCGAATACCTTTTGTTGATGAAGTTCCTCCAAGATCTCCTCAGTAGATCTTCGTCTTCAGTCGATGAATGCCGTGAAGTCTAAAGCTCAACTACACATTCTATCCTAATCCGAGACATAGCTATAAGTAGACTAGAAATAAAGACTTATATTTTTGATCAACTAAACTTTACGAACAAGCTTGAGATAGCAACTCTTGCGAGTTCGACCGAGCAATGCTCTAACAATCTTCCCCTTTGTCAATTTTAGTGACAAAACTATCTGAAAAAGCGGGGGTCTAACAACCTCACCCAATATTTCGCTTAGCAATCTGTATGGACTAACTCCAATATACTTTTAAGAGAATCAACTAGACACTCATACGCAATGAAAAAGTAGGGGTACAACAACCACACCCAATATTTCGCTTAGCAACCTGTATGGACAAACTCCAATATACTTTCTAGAGAATCAACTAGACAGTCAGACTCAATCTAGATAAAAAGTATAACAAAGAGTTTATATCTCAATCTTTCGATTTGATATATACTCAAGCAAATAGAAATCTGCGAGTCTTTATCAAATACTAGAGAGATAACTTGGATGGTACCAAAAACCAATATCCAAGTGTCAATCAATTTAAATCAACAACCAAAAGGTCGGATATTCTAATTGATTGAACAACGCACAATCTGTGATATTTGAATTATATAACAAAAAGTAATGCGGAAAAGAAATAACACAGACACAAGAATTTTGTTAACGAGGAAACCGCAAATGCAGAAAAACCCCGGGACCTAGTCCAGATTGAACACACACTGTATTAAGCCGCTACAGACACTAGCTTACTCCAAATTAAGTTCGGTCTGGACTATAGTTGAACCCCAATCAATCTCACACTGATCCAAGGTACAGTTATGCTCCTACGTCTTGGATCCCAGCAGGATGCTACATACTTGATTCCCTTAGCTGATCTCACCCAAAACTAAGAGTTGCTATGACCCAAAGTCGAAGACTTTAATAAATAAATATGTATCATACAGAAAAGTCTACGTTAATAGATAAAACCATCTCCCACGAATATACCTACGAGTTTTGTTCTGTCTTTTGATAAATCAAGGTGAATAGGAACCAATTGATAAACCAGACTTATATTCCCGAAGAACAACCTAGTATTATCAAGCACCTCACAATAATCCTAATCGACGCAGCGGAAAAAGATATTGTGGAATCACAAACGATGAGACGAAGTGTTTGTGATTTCTTTTATATCTTGCCTATCGGAGATATCAATCTCAAGCAAATTATTACAATTGTACTCGTACGATAGAAACGGCAAGATCAGATCACACAACTACGAGAAAGTAGTATCGGCCTGGCTTCACAATCCCAATGAAGACTTTTAAGTCGTTAACCTGGTTTAGAAGAAGAAACCAAAGGTTAAAGGAGAATCGACTATAGATTAGCACAACTAGTATCATACAGAAGGTGTGGGGATTAGGTTTCCCAGTTGCTAGAGTTCTCCCTTATATAGTCTTTCAAATCAGGTTTTGCAATCAGTGTTAGCTCGGTAACAAAGCAATCAATATTCACAATTAGATGAAAATCTGATTAGATTCAAGATAATATTTTTCAACCGTTAGATCGAAAACTAGCTTGTTACACACAAATGAAATGCACGTTTCTAGGCTTGTGTAACCGTACCCAAACTTGTACATTTGTTGGTTCAACAATAGTCAACAAAATGGTTATCCATATGATCACTTTCATATCAACCATATTCTTCTTCACCATAACTAGTTCAAGTGACTCAAATGAACTAGTTAGAGAGTTGTTCAATTGCAAGGAAATCTTATGTAACTACACAAGACACAATCGAAGCAAGAAAAAAATTTTGATTCACTCGAATCGGTTTATGAACTACATAGCCACGGTTTGCAATTTGCATTCCTTAGTTTATATAAGAATAAGTTCACAAACATCGTTTTTAGATATAACCTACTCAAGTTCGCGGACTGGGTTCGCGGACTTAAGTTTTTGAACGGAGTTCACAAACTCCAGAAGAAATTCTCGAGACAAGAACTTCCGCCAGTTCGCGGACTTGGCTCACGCCACCATGCCGGTTCTCTTGATCAAAAAAGTTCGCAAACTTCGGTTCAAGGAATAAGGACTTATACATATATGTGTTTCCAAAACAATGCTTATATCCTCCAATAATTTTATAATCTAAACTCTCATTTCAATCATTGGAACACTCTTATAGGACGTTGATATTCTATAGTTGTTATTCACAAACTATTTTTCGTCAAAGTAAGTAATTTCCAAAGTGAATGAAACTTGTCATGACTTTCGTCACTAGGTAAAGATGAACTTGGTTAAAGTGAAAGCTTACGAACACATATTTCGAGAAATAGATAGGGGAGATAAACTCGGCTCGAAACAGCAAATGTGTATAATCTAAGTCTATATAGCAAAACGACTTTTGTCTCAAGATAGGAGATAAATAGACTTTTGAGTGATAGATAAGTTCAAGTCTCCACATACCTTTTAGTTGATGAAGATCCACCGGTTCCTTGAGTAGTCCTTCATCTTGTATGATGATTTCCATGGAGTTCTTGAGCTCAATTTTCTATCCTAGTCCGAGACCTTAGCTATAGTAGACTATAAATCAAGACTTATAATTTTGATCACTAACATTTACAAACATGCTTGAGATAGCAACGCATGCGAGTTCGGCCGAGCAATGCTCTAACAATCTCCCCCTTTGTCAATTTTAGTGACAAAACTATCAATACATATGGAATACAAAAAATAAATAAATTAACTTTTGTAGCTCCTATTCCATACGCCTAATCTTCAACATTACTTGAAATCTTCGTCACTTCCAAGTACTCCAATGATCCCAATGGTTGTAAGTTTAGCATCATCGTTGTTGAAAATCCATAGCTATAACAACGAGAAAACAAAAATTCTCAATCATTGTTATACAATGTCATAGTATCATTACACAGCTGATAAGCACGTAAGTGCTACATTTTATACCCATATTTATATTAGCTAAGACTCGATATTTGGCTAATGACACCATTTTAATGCTTTTGTAGAAAGTACCGACGAGTGCCATGCATGAATATAAACACCTAAAGTTGGAGCTTAAAAGGCATTTGTGACACAAATCAGTAATGATGCCATTCAAGACACCAAAATGAAGAGGGAGTCCATTATGGCTAGTTATATTATCCTGTGCTGGTTAATAGCACCACTTACGGCCAGACCCTTTTAGGGTGGAAATAATTGTTTCGTTTTACTTCGTGTCAAGCACCAGAAGGCCAACTAGCGGGCACATGAACGTGGCCTCGGTATCACTTCTAATTGTTAGTGGAATGTAAAGTGTATATTCTTCTCTTAAACAAAACAAGAGATCCACATTTCTGAAGAAGCAGCAGATGGGGTTTGTGGCCGGTGTCAGGTGCAGATGTCTGCGAACACAGGGAGAACTGATGGGTTTATCCCAGATTTGGTGTTGATTTACAGTGCTAATGGCGGAGAAGTGAGATCGTGCGAGATGGGGACTTTGAGATTAATATAGCAACATCAGGACTTGAGGATGCTTTTGAATTCAAGCTGCTGGTGGTGATAAAGCTAATGGCTATGAAGTCTCGTCATTTTTGTGTTGGTTTCACGTCAATATTAGATGGAACTTGGGATTTTTATGGTGATGTGGTTGTACTACAGTGATTGAGATTCATCGGAGAACACAAATGGCAACAGTTTTGAAATAATTATGAATGTGTATACCTGCAAACGCAATGAAGACGGAATCAAAGCTTTGAATCTAGATGATGGTGCTGGTGATCGACTGTCATTGGCTTGGACTGTGTGTTAGCTGAGTTGAGTTTTCCATGGTGCTGATGCATCCAAGATTACAGGGACCGAGATTAATCATATGAAGTGATGCTCAGTTGCTGTTGCATGGTAGTCGTTGTATAGAGAAGAGGTCGGGCAAGAAATGAAGAGGATTGGCAGTGGTGTGCTCACTGGTGGAGGCTCGAGTGGAATGTAATGGTGGCTGTTAACTATCTTGGTGATGATGGCATGGGTTTTGAGATGGATTACATGTTGGCTGGATTTCGTGAGAAATGGAGGTATAGCAGGCAGTGATAGCTGGTTGCGATATCATCATGGTTATGGCAGCAAGCAAATGCTTTGGACGTGACTGAGATGTTTTGCATGGGGTTGTTGATTCGAGTGAAATGGTTGTGTTTTGGAAATATGGTCTTAACAAACCAGACTAGATGACCAGAAGAATGGATTGGCTGAGCTATCGGCAATCGGCAGCAAGAGCTTGCACTGAAACGGGTGAGATGAAGATGGAGAAGGTTATGTTCGTGTATTGGCTTGGTCATTTGTGTCGGCAGGAATTAGATGCTTGAGCTGACTTTGGAAACGCATGTGTTGGCTGAATGGGATTTACAGTGAGTTGTTGGTCGGATTCAGGGAAGTGTTAGTGTGGACTGGAGTTAGGAGTTGGACAGTCAGGCATTAGCCGGACTTTGGAATGGCTTGGATGTTGAAATTGGTTTGGATCCTGTTCATTGGACTGGGCTTGAGCAGTTCACTAGGTTTCTATCACATTCTTTGGGCACTTTTAATAGTCGAACAGAGAGAGAAGGGGGAGGCCGGCCGCACAGCCGAGAATTGGAGGAGAAGAGACAGAGGCCGACACTGGACTGGAGTGCGGCCACAAAGCTTCGAGGGTTTGGAGTTTTTATTCTTTCGATTCCTTTTTGTTTAGCAATTCATTCTCGTTAATATATGTTTATGGCTTTTGAGAAAGCCATGTTTTACTAAACTTTGTAATTAGGGTTTATGGTAGAAATCATTTTGAGCATTAGACCACTTTAAATTGAAACACATGGTTTGGAGGCTATAATGCATTGATTTGATCGATTCTATAATTTTGTTTATTAAATAAACGATGATATTAGTTGTTGCTTCGCCGGTTTGCACAAAAACTCATGCGCATAATCGATAGAGTATTGCGAATATATTATTTTCATTGTTTGATAATCTATGCTTGGGTAAATGTCTTTGATGGGTTATGCTTAGAATAATCAAATATCATTCGTGAATCTATATTTAGTTTCGTTAATTTTCTCACTGATACAATTTGATGGTGCATTGCTTAGATTTAGTCTTTTGACGTGCCATGCTTAGGGTGTCCCAGTGGTGTTTGCGACTCTATACAAATAATAGGTGATGTCAATAAAAACGAAGAACAAATAAATATTTTTAGAATTGTCTCTTTGCAGAAATTAAATAGAAATAGTGGTGGATACCAATAAAACCCTGGTTACCAACTTACCGTCTTTCCCTTTGAATTTATTTTATTAGTTTAATTTTCTTATTTCGTTTTCAATTCTAAAAATCCAAAAACACCATTGTCGGTTAATCTATTGAGAATATTGATTATTGGTATTTCCACTGCTCCCTGTGGGAACGACCCGTACTTGCCTTTGTCTACTAGTTAGACATTGTGCGATTGCGGGTTATTACATATAGGCATCTCCGGATCCTATCAACAACGTCAAAGTTCAGTTGTATCACAACTTCAACAAAAATACTATGGTGATATGTATCACTCCCCCTTAGTCAATACTCCATCTCACATGGAAACCACTCCCCCTTACATAATGATCCGAAAACCATATGTATTTGTAGTGTGAACTACATATTAATTCCTCCCCTTTTTGTCAATAAAATTGGCAAAGGTATAAGAACGGGATCCTAATGAAATTTCCGAAAGAGACATTTCTTGACCAAAATAAAGCAAAATATATCATCCTATTTAGATGCAATCATAAAGCCGAAGCTAAATGCATTCATCAAGGAGTTTGTAAAGATACAAGATAACTCCTATAATATTCCACAACCGCACTCCCCACAAAGATTTGGCAATTAAACACAAGTTCAATTAAGAACTCTCCCCATAAAATGTCATTCCCGAAAGAACAACAAGAGCAACCTTAATTTCGAAAGAAAAAAAGGATTTCTTTGGACATAACAAATCACATACAAGTATGAATTTGAATCCAAAAATATTCAATTAAACTAACCACAAGAGAACCCATGATTAATTTAATCGAGAAATGCTCAACATAAGTGAACTTATGGAGACTTAAAAACATACAATTAGATTAATCACAAGAGAACCCATAATTAATCTAATCGAAATACACAACCAAACTAATCACAAAAATAATAAATTTAATTCGTCATGCTCGCCATAAGAAAACTTACGGAGCAACAACTAAATAACCAAAATATGATTAATTTAGTTGAATATGCTCGACATAAAGTACCTCACGAAACAACAACATAGCTAATCATAAAAATAATCAACTTGGTCGTTCAATGCTCAACATAAGACACTTTATGGAGCCTCACAGTAATACATAAAATATGGATCAGGGAAGATCAATACCGCGGAATACACAAGGATTCATTCTATTTTCCATCATTATTCGCATAACGACATTCAATAGACATAATCCTTGCAAACAAAAGATTTTAACCTATCTTCCATCAATAATTGACATAATAGGCTTAACTTTTGTATTTGTCAAAAGTCTATTCATTCTTTTTATCAATATATGCATATCGACATACGAAAGACTTTACTCTTGACAAGGTATGTGATAATCATAGTTCACGGACGTAAACACACATATCCCATAACAAATTTGCAATATATAAAACCGTAAAGATTAATACTGCAAAAATCATCTTCCAAACAAATTTAGAATTTAAACCAATAAATCTAAAAACATGAAGATGAAAACATTGGGCATAACTATGTGTAATCACAATAATGGCTATTCCAAACTCTAGTTATTCTTCTAACAAAAACAAGAAAATAGAAGATTTACTAGGCAAACCAACTCCTATAGAGAACGTGATCTGAAAAAAACTAGATCCAGTTAGCAACCAGATATTGAACATGGACTAGCTCATCAGTTGCTTTCTTCAGTTCGTTTTTCAAAAACTCAAGATTCCTTGTTGCGATTCCGAGTTGTTCACGTACGACTTCAAAATCTTGAAGAAGATTTCCTACCAGTTGTGATGATATCTGAACTGGTAGTTTGTTTTACTGATCAATGGCATGAAGGCATGTTATGAAAACAGGATTCTCATGAAACTCGATAGTCTTCCCCTTCTTGACTTCATTATCTTCGTTTCCTCCATTCATTGTGCACAAAAACCTTTGACCTTTAAGAACCGTGTAACACGGGATGACACCCAAGTATATAAATAAGTTCCATGGAAAACCCTAGAAGAACTTGTACACGTTCGTGTGGGCCAGAAGTTCATGCACTGGTGGTCACGGCCTTAAGATGTGACCAAAAGGAAGGAGAATGAAGTTCGAGTGTCAAGACTAACAATTGAGAACCAACTATTTGGAGGAAGTACACGCAAATAGGAAATTTTCTCAAGGACGAAGGATCATGATTATCTAAAAGAGAAAAACTGGAGCGAAGCTCAACAGATTAAAGATCAACAACAAGAAAGAAATAGAATACATACAACCTTGACAACACTTCTCAAGACACACTTCTTGAGAACAATGAGCATCCTCTTTAAATTAAAAGAAGGATGTTGTAGTGAGCAGTCATGGTGTATTAAGATGAGCATTTTGCTCATCAATTTTGACTTCTTATTTTTCTCCTTCAGAAGGATTTAGAGACAAATCACATGACATAGTTGAAGGAGTTTTATTAAGAGAGGAACTAGGAGTACATGAGTCAATCGCTTTCCATGTTTTTTTGATGCCCCGTTTGAGTGTGTTTATGCTTATCTTAAGTTCTGAGACTCGATTATTGATATGTAAGCAATCTGGAGCTGAACTCTTGGATTTGTGGCCTTCTTCAAGGAGTGACAAGAAACTTGACCTTTCTTTCTTTCTCCTATGTCTTTTCCTCTTTTCAGAGTTATTTAAGAAGTCAATTACTCTTCGGACGTTCTTCCTTCTACCATTTTTTGTTTCAAATGCACGATTAAGAAAAAACTTATCATAGTAGTTTTCTTGATTGTCGAAAGTGCCCTTTACTCCAACAATGTGAGAGATAGGTTTGATGACTTCTATATACATCCATGCAAGCATGTTGTGAAGTTTTTCATTCCTTAAAAGAAAACCACATCTTCGCTCAGAATGTCCTTTATTTCCCCGGTAATAGCAGTTAAAGGAATTATTCTTAACCGTTCTCGTGTGAGTAGATTTGGAAGAAGTAGAATCCTTTTTTTTAGCCATATTACAAGTTGCGAAAGTTTTTTCACATGGAGAATTATCAACAACTTTAATAAAATTGATCTTACTAGTTTTTAGAGCGTCTATTCCTTTATAGCCCAGACCACGTGTATCACGATGTTCTTTACATGATCCAATCATAGAAGACAATTTTGTAGAGCTAGAATTGAATCTTCTCAGAATCTCTTCCAGTTATTTCACTTTATCAAGAGCAGCTGCAAGGTCAGTCTCCAAGGATTTTTCTTTGGCAAGAAGACTGAGTTCTTTGTCATCAAAACATTTTTGTTGAGAGTCATATCTTGCTTCAGCTTCTGCAAGTCTTTCTTTCAACACAAAGATATTTCAGAGAAGATTATCACATTCAGACCTTTTTGTGCGTACATCTTCCTCACGATCTTTAACGATATATTTTAGGAGATTATATGCTCCATCATATCCTTTAAAGAGTTTTCTCAATTTTCTGTTTTCTTGACAAAGAGGAGTCATGTACTTACTCAAGCAAGTTGTTGACTTCTTTTCTTTCAAAGCATGGTCAAACAGCTTGATATATTGATACACTTCCTCATCGATACTTTGTCCTTCTTCTGAATCACTGTCATCTGACAGTTCATCCAATTTCTCATCAAGGGGTTTTTTCCAGTCGAATGCAGATTCAGTCAAGAAACAAAAGTTAGAGTTTTTCTCAGAAGTTTCAGGACTTTGAAGCTCACCCGAGAGTCTCCGAACTGATGTTGCGTTATCAGAGATAGTACTCTTGTCCATAGCGTCAGATTGCCACAAACACAAACTTTTGAGGTCTTAAACGTGTTTCCCTGCTCTGATACCAATTGAAAAAGTGGGGGTACAACAACCACACCCAATATTTCGCTTAGCAACCTGTATGAACAAACTCCAATATACTTTCTAGAGAATCAACTAGACAGTCAGACTCAATCTAGATAAAAAGTATATCAAATAGTTTATTTCTCAATCTGTCGATTTGATATATACTCAAGCAAATAGAAATATGCGAGTCTTTATCAAATACTAGAGAGATAACTTGGATGGTACCAAAAACTAATATCCAAGTGTCAATCAATTTAAATCAACAACCAAAAGGTCGGATATTCTAATTGATTGAAAAACGCACAACCTGTGATATTTCAATTATATAACAAAATATAATGCAGAAAAGAAATAACACAGACACCAAAATTTTGTTAACGAGGAAACCGCAAATGCAGAAAAACCCCGGGACCTAGTCCAAATTGAACACACACTGTATTAAGCCGCTACAGACACTAGCCTACTCCAAATTAAGTTCGGTCTGGACTGTAGTTGAACCCCAATCAATCTCACACTGATCCAAGGTACAATTATGCTCATAAGTCTCTGATCCCATCAGGATGCTACATACTTGATTCCCTTAGATGATCTCACCCACAACTAAGAGTTGCTACGACCCAAAGTCGAAGACTTTAATAAACAAATATGTATCACACAGAAAAGTCTACGGTAATATATAAATCCGTCTCCCACGAATATACCTACGAGTTTTGTTCCGTCTTTTGATAAATCAAGGTGAACAGGATCCAATTGATAAACCAGACTTATATTCCCGAAGAACAGCCTAGTATTATCAATCACCTCACAATAATCCTAATCGACACGACGAAAAAGATATTGCGGAATCACAAACGATGAGACGAAGTGTTTGTGATTTCTTTTATATCTTTCCTATCAGAGATATCAATCTCAAGCCTATTATTACAATTGTACTCGTACGATAGAAACAACAAGATCACATCAGACAACTACGAGAAAGTAGTATCGATCTGGCTTCACAATCCCAATGAAGTCTTTAAGTCGTTAACCTGGTTTAGAATAAGAAACCAAAGGTTAAAGGAGAATCGACTCTAGATTATCACAACTAGTATCATACAGAAGGTATGGGGAGGTTTCCCAGTTGCTAGAGTTCTCCCTTATATAGTCTTTCAAATCAGGATTTGCAATCAATGTTAGATTGGTAACAAAGCATTCAATATTCACAGTTAGATGAAAACCTAATTAGATTCAAGCTAATATCTTTCAACCGTTAGATCGAAAACTAGTTTTTACACAGAAATGAAATGCACATTTCTAGGCTTGTGCAACCCTACCCAAACTTGTACATTTGTTGGTTCAACAATAGTCAACCAAATGGTTAGACATATGATCACTTTCATATCAACCATATTCTTCTTCACCATAAATAGTTCAAGTGACTCAAATGAACTAGTTAGAGAGTTGTTCAATTGCAAGGAAATCTTATGTAACTACACAAGACACAATCGAAGCAAAAACGATTTAATTCACTCGAATAGGTTCATGAACTATATATCCACGGTTTGCAATTTTCATTCCTTAGTTTATATAAGAATAAGTTCACAAACATCGTTTTTAGATATAACCTACTCAAGTTCGCGGACTTAAGTTTTCGGACGAAGTTCACAAACTCCAGCAGAAATTCTCGGGACAAGAACTTCCGCCAGTTCGCGGACTTGGCTCACGCCACCATGCCGGTTCTCTTGATCAACAAAGTTCGCAAACTTCGGTTCAAGGAATAAGGACTTATACATATATGTGTTTCCAAAACAATTTTTATATCCTCGAATGGTTATATAATCTAAACTCTCATTTCAATCATTGGAACATTCTTAGAGGACGTTGATATTCTATAGTTGTTATTCACAAACTATTTTTCGTCAAAGTAAGCAATTTCCAAAGTGATTGAAACTTGTCATGACTTTTGTCACTAGGTAAAGATGAACTTGGTTAAAGTGAAAGCTTACCAACACATATTTCGATAAATAGATAGGCGAGATAACCTCGACTCGAAATAGCAAATGTGTATAATCTAAGTCTATATAGCAAAACGACTGTTGTCTCAAGATAGGAGATAAATAGACTTTTGAGTGATAGATAAGTTCAAGTCTCCACATATCTTTTAGTCGATGAAGATCCACCGATTCCTTGAGTAGTCCTTCGTCTTGTATGATGATTGCCATGAAGTTATTGAGCTCAACTACACTTTCTATCCTAGTCCGAGACCTTAACTATAGTAGACTAGAAATCAAGACTTATAGTTTTGATCACTAACATTGACAAACATGCTTGAGATAGCAACGCATGCTATTTGACGGAGCAATGCTCTAACAATCTCCCCCTTTGTCGATTTTAGTGACAAAACTATCAATACATATGAAATACAAAAAATAAATAAATTAACTTTTGTAGCTCCTATTCCATACGCCTAATCTTCAACACTACTTGAAATCTTCGTCACTTCCAAGTACTCCAATGATCCCAAAGGTTGTAAGTTCAGCATCATCGTTGTTGAAAATCCATAGCTATAATAGCGAGAAAACAAGAGTTCTCAATCATTGTTACACAATGTCATAGTATCATTACACATCGTCAAAGTTCAGTTGTATCACAACTTCAACAAAAATACTATGGTGATATGTATCACTCCCCCTTAGTCAATACTCCATCTCACATGAAAACCACTCCCCCTTACATAATGATCCGAAAACCATATGTATTTGTAGTGTGAACTACATATTAATTCTCCCCCTTTTTTTCAATAAAATTGGCAAAGGTACAAGAACGGGATTGTAGATGGGGAAAAAAAATTTGTTGGTTTTTATGGGATTGAGGAGACGACCGTATGGAGGAGACTCCTTGAACCGAGCGAAATGTTCAACCTCACACAGATGCACTGCAAGAAGGGAGTGCTTTGAATTCGAGAGATCAATCTGTAGTACTCCGGCCTAAACCAAGACAATGGACGTTCCAGAGTAAATTCGGCCACAAAAGAGGATGGGTTGATCTGTAGGAGGGAAGCTGAGAAATGTGTGGAATCAATGGTAATCAAAGATTGTGGGTGTGTTGTGTATTATGAATAAGATAAGTTCTGAATGATTGAAGTTGCTCAGTTGAGAGTAATTGCTCAATTGATGAGGTGTTGATCTCGTGTTGTCTGTGAGACGTGAGATCGTTGTATATTCAATCATGATTTCAGAGACTTATTTATATTGCTGGAATTGCAAACACCATGATCCCATGAAGTGTGACAGTTGATGGAATCAAAGAGTGGGAAAATGAAAATCGTGTTTGAAACCAGTTGCTCATCATGCGGATACTTGGTCGACTTTCCATCCACTACTTTGTTAACTCCTTCAACTGATTGCACGACTTACTCACATTCCATCGTGTGTATGAACACACGTGTCGTAGACCGCCAGACCAAAACCCTAGTTGATATCCCCCAAGTGACACGATTGATGTCTCGTGAACGTGGAGTCTGTAGGGCAGACGTGTATTTAGTCAGTTGATGACTTCATTGGACGATGAGTGTAGGATCCAAATATCGCACAAGTATTTTTAAGTGTGCGAGATTCATAAAAGGTTGTGCGATAATGTCGCACGGAGGACATGAAATAAAAGGAAATAGGAAATAAAAGGAAATATGAAATAAAAGGAAATATGAGCTGTCATCCACTAGGTAGCATCCTATATAAAGAGAAAGGTAGGAGAGAGAAAAGTAACTTGTATTATTATTATCTTCTTATTCTTCCCCAAAAACCAGAGAGAGAGAGAGCTCCAAATACTCATTAATGGAGTCTCAATATAATTCATATGTAATTCAATGATCATAGTGAAACCTAACCCTGTGGATGTAGATCAAATTGATCGAACCACGTAAATCTTGTGTCTTATTTTCTATTTTCATTATCTTTATCTTTATCTTTATTTTCATATCAAATAAGTTTAGATCTAGAAATTATAGTCATGAGAGTACAAGGGGTGTGTTGTAGGATTTCCTGCAACTACATTTTGGCGCTAGAAACAGGGACGAGTAAAGGATTTATCCGCCTACAACTTGTTGATTCAAAGAAAAAAATCCAGAGATTTTCATGAAGTTTGGCCAAGAGTTCCAGCGAAATACCAGTGTTCATTAGTTCCAATGAGCTAACGAGTTTTGAAGACCAAAAAATGGAAACGGAAATCTCAGCAAAGTTTCAACCAGCATCATTAACCTCACCGTAGCAGAGAAGGATTAAAAGTTTCAAATTTCAAACAAAGGCTTCACCAACAATCTAGTCTCAAAAGGATAAATCTCTTCCTTATTTTACTATCCTGATCTGGGAGTTTTAAGCCTTTTGTTCTTCGTAAAAGCTTGATTTTCTATTTTTATCTTTAACTCAAAATTGGTTTTCTTTACAGATATGGAACAAACGAATCTTGTTTCACAAACCCATCTAAATGAATTTCAAAAAATTTAGGGTATCAAAAATTTTCAGTTGATTTGGGGATTTTCCCATGAACAAAGCCAAACGGATTTTAGATGATAATTTTCATTCCCTACAAGACCAGGTTTGGCACAAACTTTTACAGATTGCTTATCGAATTGATGACCTGATGTGTGCAGTGATGTATGATTGAACATCTTTACAATTCCCAACAAAATTGTTGACGATGAACAAAGAGATGAATAATTTCGCGAGAAAGCTTTACAGTAGAGGCGAAGTAGCTGAATGGAGAGGACATCTCGTGGATTTTACACAAAATATTATTAGTGTACAACAAGATTATTTCGCAATAGCAACAATGAAGTCACGACAACCCCAACAATAAGCCATACGAAGTAAGAAAAAGGTTTTGCTTTTTCTACGAAGTAGGATTTCAACCAAAAAGAGTTAGAATACTTCGCCAACTACCAGTGAAGATTAGCCACGATCCAAGAGAAGGGCAGTACTTCGTCAAGCATGAGCACCTCGTGAAAAGGAAGAATAAATTCCACAACGAATTTCTACGAAAAAGTAAGAGGGATAGTTTGGTTCTCATCGTATGAGCTGTTAGGGCAAGGGAAGGAGAGCAACAAACCAGCGAAGAACCATGAACAAAGGAAAGACTCAAAGCAAAGGAAGAAGAAGTTCTGCGAAGCATACTTCGTCAAAATTTATTAAGAAGCGAAGCTCAGTTAAACTCAGCGAAGCATACTAGATTAGACAGGAGAGGAAGAAACAAATACGATAAGAGAATCCATTCTGAGTCCAACTTAGATGATCAGCAAGGAGAAGGTTTGACGAAGATGCAGTATACTTCGGTTGCGTCTCAACAGGCAAAGATGAAAGCTACTTTGGTTCAGACTAGACAGACAAGGTGAAATCCATTATGTGGAATACCCAAAGACATCAGAAGATGAGGGAAAAATATTCATCAACAAAACTTAATTCATCATCAACTTTACGAATAGGAAAAGACACAGTAGTTGGGCTTACTTTGTCATCAGCAGAGGCAGAGATTAATTCGTGAAACTTACTTCGTCAACAGTCATTCCAATGATGTTAAACCAGTTTAAATCCAGTGAGCTGACAAGCTAAGACCGATGAGACAGGTCACTCTAACTCGGGATGGGATGAATGAGTAAAACACGTATAAAGGGGAGTATCGTTACCCTATCAATTTATGATTTCAATATTTGTCAAAATAAACGATGCTACCTGATTAAGTTTTCAAGAAAACCAAAAAGAATGAAAGAATGAGAACATACGAAAGACCTATCAATGAAGCAGACCAACTCGTAACTCTCAGCAGAGATAAAGATGCAGTGACCAGGTGAATCTCGTCAACGTCTTATTTTACCAAGAACGAGTAACGAAGAAGAAGATATCACGAAGTACTTGGCAGAAGTTACTTCGTCATCAAATAACTCGCAAAGACAGTGTCATATCCTTCTCAACTCGCCAATTTGACTAAGAAGTTAAGTAGGAAACTTCGCCTAACCAACCAGAATGTATTACTTTGTCACTTATTCAACTCGGAACAACTACCAATTCCACGAAGTATCACTTTCTGCGAACAACCAATATAAAACGAAGTTCAGTTAACTTCAAGAGCAACGAAAAACGAAACCAAAAGGGAAGTCTTCTCACCCTCACTTCGCAGATTACTAAAATTATCGTTATCTATAACTTACTGCAATCCAGTCTGACACAGGCATATCAGCCTGACTTAGAAACTTCATCGAGTATTGAGTGGTACTGGAACTGCTGGTCGAACCACAACCAAATGATCCCTTCGTGGAATAAAGTTGCAAAGGAAGGATAATACACAGAGAACCGAGACTAAAAACACGCCAATCCACCGACATGAGGATGAAGATAGAATAGCAGAGGTAAGGTTACTTCTGTGAAGTGCAATTTCAAGGAAGAAGAAGTCCTGCGAATATTATTTCATATCATCTCCGAAGTAAGGTACGGAGACTCAAAGGAAAGGAAGAGAGATCAAGAGAAGTTCAGTAAAGAGAATAGCTTTTCAAAGCCTATGTGAATTTCGCAACATGCTAAGAAACAGGAGAAGAAGAGGAAAGGACGAAGACAAAAATTATGCAAAAAGCGAGAACAAATAAACTGCGCGAGTTATACCTCTCAATCACAAACAGCAGCTAGTACAGATAGTTAGTAACGAAGAGAAGGAGTTTAGTACCACGGGTTCGAATCCCTTGTCAAGCTTAGTTTTTTGCACATTTTTAAAAATCCTAAAGGCGAAGAAATGGAATAGAGCTACAACATTGTGTGTTTCTTTCTCAAGCAACAAGTAGCGCAGATGGTCAGAGAAGGAGTATGCAAACCAGAGGACATAGGTTCGATTCTCCCTGCGACCAAATAATTTTTGCTTCGCAAATATTAATTTCGCAATGACAGAAATAAAAGAATCAAGCGATGAGATAATGTTGTAAGATATAATATATATCCAGATAGAATGAAAATATGCAATAATTTTGCAAGAGTTATAGAGACGCGAAAATTTCGCAGAAACAAAAAGAGAAAGGGGCGAAACTTTATGGCGTACACCCTAGTTCGCGAATACAATTTCCCAAGAGGCGAATGTAAGACCTAAAGTACGTCATATAAGGGGGTACCTATTGCATGGCTCAGGGAAAGGTTACACCGCCCCCGGAACCTGAGTCATGGAGATTTGGGGTCAATAAAGCCCATACGGGAAAGGCACCTTGGATTCTCAGCTTAAGCTTATAACTTAGGTTGGGCGACTAAGGTAATAAGGACTCTCCCAAGCAGTGCAGAATATGATCAAGGCTCCGAGGTACAAGGTTGAGTCAAGAGTTCCAGGGGCGTCTGGAGCGTACCTTGCCATTCTTGACAAGTCTTGGCTTATACTGCACTCGGCCCGAAGAAAACCCCACTTAGGGTGCAGTCTCGTAACCATAAGCCCTATAGGAAAAAGGGATAAGAGGCTGCGAAAAAAATTGGTTGTTATTAAGACTGGATGGGAGGAGCTAACCTTGTATGGTAGAAGTACGCCTCCTTTAAGGAGCAACCATGGGGAGATAAAGGCGGCACCCTCCATTAGGGAGCTGATAAGTGTCTTAAGACGCAAATGCCATGAGGCTTTTTACTCTCAAGGGTATTAAGGCTTGTCATATTTGTGCAACAATCCTGAAGAGGCAATAATACTAGAGAAAAAGATAAGACGAGATCAATGGGTCATTACAGTGTAAAGACGTCCTGCGATTTCGTCGCAAGACGGCAATGTCATGGGGCTTTATTTTCGCAAGAATATTTAGGCCTGTCATATTGCCGCAACAATCCTGAAGAGGCAATAATACAAAAGAAAAAGTTAAGGCAAGATCAATGGGTTTTTGCATGAAAGTGCAAAGACATCTTGTGATTTTGTCGCAATCACAAGAGGTGGCAAAATAAGACCTTTAACTAGGAAGGCAAAATAAGACCACATAAGAAAATGAGTATGCAAATAAGCTTGCGAATATGTACATGGAAATGAAACTGAGGCAGTGAAAATGCCGCAGACTTGATATTATGATCATACTGTTATGAGATACTAATAGTGCAGGAAAGAGGAAAGACAAAACACAAGTAAGAACTTGTGAAGAACAATAACTACACGAAGATGAATGCATACACTAAAGAAAAAGCCAGAGAAATGAAGAATGGAAGCAATTTAAAGCTACATCAATTTTTGACGGCAAAATGAGCTAAGTAACATAAACATTGACTATACATTGCAATAGATAAGCATTCTCATCATACAAGCATCACACTCGCATCATCAAAGCATCGCATAAGCATTTCATGGCATAAGCATCGCATACACATTTCATAACATAATCATTAGATTCGCATAAGTATTTTACAAAACTTTACGGAATAATATCACAGAATTATTCAGAATTTCACAGAACTATTCAGAATTTCGCAGGATTATTCAGAATTTCGCAAAGTGTGTCCGAATTTTGCAGAATGTGATTATTTTGCAGAATGTGATTATTCTGAACGATATGATTATTTCGCTCAATTATTTCACACAATTATAAGCAACTTGAAGAGATTATACTATCGCATGAACACAAAACGTGAGACAGAGGCAAGATGAGAATGAAGAAACAATTCACACATTCAAAATTTTCTCAAAGATTCTACCCTCATAGATAAAGAACAGAGGAAACTATGGATTACAAAGAAAACATTCTATGTTCTTTATCTCCTCGGAAAGAATCATTTCCAAAGTGGACGTTCACTAATGAACAACAAGAATCCTCACCAAAAATGGAATAATAATTTCGCACGAATAGAGGAAATACTTATTATTCTCATTCAAGGACAGATACTTCTTATATTTCGAGGATTGAGTACTTCTTATACTTCTTCAAGGATACTTCATACTTCGCATACTTCAAGGGTTGATACTTCTTATTTACTTTGCAACGCTCCGAAACTTCACAAAAGAATAGAGGCAAGTACGTACTTTTCAATTCCAGTATTCTTTCGCTCGTTCCTTCATCAACAAAAATCAAAGACTACTCCAACAACACATATCTCGCTCCAACAACTACAACAACGGATTTTTTTCCTGAAGATCGCTCTTCAAGAAATATTCAAGAAAAAAGAGGCAAGATGTAGGATCCAAATATCGCACAAGTATTTGTAAGTGTGCGAGATTCATAGAAGGCTGTGCGATAATGTCGCAGGAGGATAGGAAATAAAAGGAAATAGGAAATAAAAAGAAATATGAAATAAAAGGAAATATGAGCTGTCATCCACTAGGTAGCATCCTATATAAAGAGAAAGGTAGGAGAGAGAAAAATAACTTGTATTATTATTATCTTCTTATTCTTCCCCAAAAACCAGAGAGAGAGAGAAAGAGCTCCAAATACTCATTAATGGAGTCTCAATGTAATTCATATGTAATTCAATGATCATAGTGAAACCTAACCCCGTGGATGTAGATCAAATTGATCGAACCACGTAAATTTTGTGTCTTATTTTCTATTTTCATTATCTTTATCTTTATTTTCATATCAAATAAGTTTAGATCTAGAAATTATAGTCATGAGAGTACAAAGGGTGTGTTGTAGGATTTCCTGCAACTACAATGAGTCCATATATTTGCTGAGTTGTACATGATTCTGCAAAATGTTCTGAAACTCATGAATTGAACGTGTCCGTTGAGATAGAGGTGTAATTCTCACGTTCAGGTGAGCAAGTATTGCTCATTCGATGAATTGTTGAATATTGATAGTTAAACCAATATTCCTTGGTTTGAGAAAATATTGCTCATCTGAGCAAGTGTTGCTCGTCTGATGAATTATTGGCAGCGTGACCGATAGAAAACATTAATTAGAATACTGGTAGTTGAACCGAGTATAATAAAATGGTGATCATGAGATCGTCGTAAAATTATTAGTGTTCGAATCTGGAATTATGATCCTTGGACTCAGAAACCCTAATTTGATCAATTGATGACCGAGTGATAGTTTATTGAAAATTTAACCATGGAATGAAGGAGGACCGGCTACATAAGACCATGGGTCGACCATGTAGCGTCCATATGCTCGCGTGAGAAAATACCAAGACCCCTTGAAGAGTTGGTGAAAACATGATCAAATGATGGTTCAATCATTTTTCATATAATGCTCGTCTGAGCCTTAGGTGATAAAACCTAATTAATTATGGAGAGGTGAGAGACCGACCAAGGGGTCATGAAACCAACCCTGGATGGTCATGGGATCGAATGACGATCACTTCATGAAATTCCAAAATTATTTGGAAGAGTCTTGGACCTAATACGTGTAATTGCGCAAATTAGGTCAAACCATGAAAATACGTGGGACCGGCTCATTGCGAACCAAAGAGCCAACCTTGGTCGGTCAAGGTAACATGCTCACGTCGTCAACACGTCCGCATCTCTGTCCTGAGAATTTTGATATTTTCTGGCGTGGTTTGAGCAACCATTTGAGAAAATACAATAAAATCAGGGTTTTGCTGAAACTGAGGAAACTTCATGAGATGAAGGAAAATAATTATAAAATGAAGGAATGATGAAGCGTGGGACCGATGAATCCAAGGCATGTCCGAGCAGCCAGTGACCACGGTCCCATGGTGCCTTTTCCTAATTTTATATTATTTTTCATGATTTTATGAAAATATCATGAAATAAAAGAATTTTGTTGAAATTAAGGAGTTTCCTTGAAGTGAAGGAGTTCCATGGGATTGAGGAAGCAAATAATATTAAAATAATAAGAATAAGGGCGTGTGGGACCGGCTAGGGCATGGCCGGCCGGCTTGGACCCGGTCCCACGAGTTTCCCTAATTTTTATGTATTTTCCGTGTATTTTTCCATGATTTGAAGCAATTTTCCTAATTTGAGAGAAATACCATGAAATCAAGGAGTTTCATGGGATGAAGGAAACCTTAAAATAATAATAATAAAATAAAGGGACGTGTGGGACCGGCTAGGGCATGGCCGGCCGGCTGGGGCCCGGTCCCACGGGTTTATCTAATTTTATATTATTTTTCATGTATTTATGAAAATACCATGAGATGAAGGAGTTTTCATGAGATTAGGGAAATAATAATAAAATAATGAGAAACCATGAGGTGTGTGGCCGTCCGGGATCAAGGCATGGCCGGTTGGCCAACAATCACGACCCCACAATATTTTTCCCAATTTTATATTATTTTCTTCGTGCGAAGGAAGCACCATGAAACTGAGGAGTTTCCTCAAACGAAGGATGTTTGTTCAAATGAAAGGATTTTCATAAGATCAAGGAAAATAAAAAAATATGATAAAATATAAAACTGGCATGGGATTGGCCACGGCACGGTCGGCCGGTCGGTGAGCCCAATCCCCTGGCGTCTTGGTCGACATTTTAATTATTTATTATTTTCTTTCGTATTTTGCATAGGTTCATCGTTTCATCGTATTTTGAAATACTCGTTCGTGCGGTGATTGTTAGTGCATCATCATTGAGTATACTTACACCATTTGAGTCAGGGCTTACTCAGAGGTATCTCAGACGCCCGTGCGTTGAATATTTATTACTAACCCATGGAATTCTGCTGGGAAGAACCATAGATTGAAGTAACGAAATATTGCGAAAATATTTGAACATTTTCGGAAATTCAGTGGATGAATCCAAGAATTTAGGAATAATTAACTTATGGCTCTATACTAGCAGAGAAAGCTGTCTAGGAGCATTAATTATTATGACATGAGCTTACTGGAGCTTCATATCCTTTATATAGTTAGGGAAACTTGTTGTTTGTATCCTGAAGACGTTATCGCTCTATACTAGCAGAGCAAGTTGTCTAGGAGCCGTCAATCTCGTGATTCTATATAGAAATAATTACTGAAGTGTTCAGTATTCATGAGTATGCCGTTGTCCAGCCGAGAGACTACATATCTTCATGTACTATGAGAGACAGTATTCTCAGTCAGAGGATTCAATGAGAGACTCGTGTCTCAATACTCACATCTGATTGCTGGATCAGGAGTTCGTATAATTATGGTTTACGATTTAGACTTTGTCGAAAATACACCATCTATATTAAGTCCCCTGCTTAGTGAGGAAATCTGTGTTCCTCAGTCAGCATTGAATGGTGATTTTCCGTTCATAAACAATATAAGTAATTGCACTTAGTCGTGAGTTAAGATGTTACCAGATTTTGATAGTACGAGCAAACCATGACTTGAATGAAGATCCCAGTGGCATGATAGAGAATCTTTTAATGAGCATAAATTGGTGTCGAACCGCTGGTTTGGACGACGGGACCTTGGTCGTTTAGGATTCGTGGGCCGGGCCTAATAAGGAAATCCTTGTAAAATTAGGCTTTTGGAAATAAAATTTGATATAAAAGGGAATTAATACCTTCTCTTTTATTATTTTTCTCACGACCATCACCTTCATCACCTCTCCACCACCTTCACGCCAGCAGCAGGAGGAGAAAATTTTCACGCTGGAGCACCGACCGCCGCCGCCAACTTCCGGCAGTCGCCGACCAGGTGTGGAATTATTATTATTTTGATTTTTTTTTTCTGATGTTTATATGAGTTTCATGAAGTGATCATGTTGAAATCATATATGTGCATATATTAGTCCGAGTTTTGTTGAAAAACCCTCGTTTTTGAAAACTTATGTTCGTTTGATCGTTAGTTTTGAAAACTAATAATAATCCCTGATTTAGGAGGAATTTTTTTTAATATATGTATATCTAGGTTCAGTCATAAAACTTAGTTTATGAGCTTTCATGTGAACCAAGGTTTTATCATAAAAAGAGTGAATTTTCATGAAACTGAAATAAACCTTCGTTTTAGAGAATGACGATAGTACGAAGGAAATTTTTTCTTTATACATGAACTTGTGTCCAGTGATAAAATTTTGTTTATGAGATTTCATGTAAACCAAAACTTTATCTTATAAGGTGTGAGCTTTCACAAAATTGAAATAAACCTTCGTTTTAAAGACGAACGACGATACGAAGGAAAAGAGTTCTTTTTTTTTTTATAAAATCATGGTCTGTCCACGAAAAATATTTTTGTATGGAAAACCGTGACATGCTCACGGAAAAGAGTGTGTCTTTTTTTTAGCGTGAGTTATCACTCGCAAAAGATAAAACGTGAATTATCGTTTATATTTTTGTAAACATATATTTTCAAAAACAAGTTTGATTTTGAGCGATGTTCAAAGTAAACAATTATTTATGATGAAATAATGTTTTAGTTTTCATAATTCCATGGTGAATGTTCACACAATAGAAATGTTCATGATTTTGTGAAAATTTGAGTTTCATTCGTTTTTGTAGGTTTCTAAGAGACGAACGATTTTTGAGGTGTTAACTCTAGCATTACTATCACTATAGTGGAAGCGTAAAAGGTAAGAGTTAAGAGTTACCATTTTTGCAGATGCTAGCATTTCCATTTGCATGACTTCATCATATTGTTAAATTTCATATCCGAATGATATACTGAAGTAGAATGCAGTGTGAATGTTACAGCTACTTCGCAAAGATGTCCAACTCCCTGGCTAATGACACTTCAAGAGATGAAATGTGTATTGATGATGATATCTCCATAGATGATACATGTATGGATGAGACTTACGTTGGTGAAGAAGAGGATGAAGCCTCTGGAATGAAGAATGTTCCGAATGTGGATGATGCATTTTTTGAGGTTCAGGAGGAAGCTGAAAACATCTCAAATCTCCAGCGTATCGTCTTCTGATAAATCCCAGAAATGTTACTCAGAAGAAATTGGTGACTCCTAAGACAGTGATTCGGTTTTGTCTTGAACGAGGTATCTTCCTTGTATCAATCATAGAGTTTAAGCTTTCTCGACGACCCTTGGAAAAATTCTCTGGATGGGCGAGACATATGTTGGGTTTCCCTCATGTCAGGGCTATGCTCGATCAGGCGCAAGTGACGAGAGATATTCAGGCTTCTGGAGACTTATTCATTTTCCATGATGCGAGAGGTATTGTGGCTCTACTTGCTCGTTGGTGTATTCCTACTCACACCTTTATATGCAAATGGGGAGAGTTTACCGTTACCTTAGAGTATGTGGCTGCTTTGATGCATCTCCCAATCACGGGCAATCTCCCTGGAGATCTTTCAGATGAGGAGACTGCAATTTCCAACATCTTGACAGCTGCAATGGAGGAAGTGAATAAGGCGTCTGGCAGTAAAGGTTGCTATGCTCACTGGTTGACACGCTGGTGTCCAAAATACGAGGTTTATGATAGTCCCATCGACGGTATGTTACCCATTGCTGCCTTCTTATGTTTATGGCTGTCGAGAGAATATTTGAAGACAGTGGAAACTTGTTGAAGCCCTTCGTGATCCCCTTTTCTATCAAGATGGCTCAAGGTGAGTAGCTCCCAATAGATAGCCTATTCCTGGGTTCTTTGTATTCTAACTTAGACTCCTTGGTTATAGACTCCAGTGTATCGAATGGCTTTATGAAGATTGAGTGCTATGCCAATACGATGTTTCTTCAAGCTTTGATGTGGGAGCACTTCAAGAATTATGCGCCTATTCCACGTAATATTTTGCAAGGACCGAATGCTGATGCTCGTCACATTTTCTCTGAAAAAGATAATGCCAGGATGTTGGTCTACAAAGCAGCCTCGGTCTAAAGCACGCCTCATTGATGTGTTGGATGATGAATTTGAGTTCAACTTCCGCCCGTGGGTGTCAGTTCCTGCTTATGTTTCCCAGCCAACAACTTTAAATACTGGAGAGAGTGTGATGCTGATGTCTGGTGCAAATCTGAGTGATGGCGAAAGATCTTTCATGTTGAGTTGAACCCCTGGTCATTTGATATCGACTATATACGGAAGACTTTCAGTGGAGGAATATAATATTGACAGAGCAGCTCGACAAATGGGTATGGATCAGTGTGTTCCAACTTTTCGAAGGAGGAAGCCATCAGTTGAACAACTTAGAACCCATTTAGACCATACTCATGTGGAAGTAAGTAATTACTGGTTCCCTTGCTCCGAGAGATTTGCATATGTAACTCCAAGTTATGTAGACTTTTGGGATCAACAACTTCAGCGGTTGCGTGATTACGTGATGGATGGTCATCCTCCAGTGAAGGATCCTCCTTCTACTGAGATGATTTCTGGTCGACCAAGATTGAAGTATCTCTCTGGTGATAAACGAAAATCATCTCCAGGATCTTCTCAGGTATGTTTCTTCGTATAATCTTCATGAAATTATGAGAACTGTATTCTAATTATGTTACTAAAGTTTACCACATGACGGTCGTAATGTAAGACCTCGAATCCGTGTAGATTTCTCAGAAACTGAAGCAATTTTTCACGGTGGAGAAGGAAGGAACAAAAGTTATAAGTTGTTACCTAATACCATTAAGTCCCCAGTTGGTTCTTTGGTGAGTTCTCGGTATTCCTCTTGTCGTGACTTTTTCTCGCCCACATTATTAGGATCATGAAACCAATGTTGTTATTCCGTTGAAGAATTTTACTCCATCAAGTATCGATGGTCTTCGATTTTCTGCAACAATTCCTGATTTGAGCGATGAAGAAGAAGCCGTAAGTATCCCTTCGCATATTCAATTATGATGCTTTTTAAATAAAATGTTGATTGTTAAGGATGTGTACATGAGGATGTCGTCATGGAGACGGAGAGTGCTGATACTCGACCATCCTCTGAGAATAGAGACGAAGGCACTTCCAAAGAATCGGAGCCGAATAAAAGTAATGAGCCCTTTGTCGTTAACACGGACAATCCCAATTCCTCGAACACTTCGGAGACTCCCCAAGTAAGTACATGTCTTATATCCTCTTCATAGAAGTATGAAAGTGCTGATTTGTGAATGAATGAATGAGAATCCATGTATATATACGAAAAACTTAGTCGAAATTCGTCGTCAGAAAATTCAGAACTCAGTTTTTTAGAAAAAATGCCGTAAAACCTTCATCTGGAGTCGGATTTTCATGATCTGCATATGCATATTCATGCCCGGAAAATTTCCAGGCTTTAGTTAAGAAGCTTTTTAAGTTTTGAGCACGTTCAGGGCCTGAAAAAGGCGAAATAGTAAACTTCCAGGAGACTTTCAGAACTTTTTCAGATGGTATGTTTCTCAATGTTTTGGCCACATCTCCTTGCTCGTTCATCGAATTGTTATGGAATTTTGACACGTTGTAGAGGACATTCATACGAAGAGAATGGTATATAACCAATATTCAGATTCATTGTAGATTTATCCCAATTTGTCTTCTAGTACAGGGAAGAGTACAGTTTCTTCAGACGAAGTTACCGTAAAACGTATCTTCATGACTTTCATGCTATTTGCTCGCGTATTGGGTGCATAATGATGAACTTTGATGATGTTGCATTGCTTGTATACCGTATTTTATAATCTCACTTGGTTTCATGCTTAAATGACTCTAACCTCATGTAATCTTCGTATTAGGTGTCAAATACCGAAGTTGAGGATATTGAATCCAATGAGGATAACTCGAACTGCCCTGTAGTTATTGATGAAGAAAAAACCATCACTGCACTTCAAGGCCATGAGAAGGTTGTCACTGAAGTTTTGGAAACCCAGATTGTTGCTGCTTCAGTGATAGCAGAAACTGAAACACCGGTAGAGAATACTGTTACCCTGATTGTAGAAGCTTCCCCAGTAATTGAGAACCGTATAGTGGTACATAAATATCCAAGTGCAGGATTTTCTTTTGATACTCCATTTGATGCTTCACTCCCGTATCATGAACTAGTTGGTGGATTCAGCGTTCCCATTGGATATGCAGGCTTGTATGAGAAAATATGGAAGAAGTTTGGTCACATGATCGTTGATAAGAACCCTGGACGTGCTTATGCCTTAACAATGCAAGTAGGTATTATCTTGCGTGTCGTGAGTGATATATGCACTAAGGCCAGAAATATTGTGACTCCAGATATGCTCTTTGATTGGTAGTTTAATTTGGAGAATTCAGAAAGACTTGGCTTCAATGTGAAGTGGCTTCGTAAGAAAATGAACGCTATCAAGGACTCATGTGACAACATATCCTTTCCCAATGATGTTGTGATGGAGAAAGAAGACAAGATTGCCAGGCTGACTGAAGAAACGAACAAGGATAAGGCATCTTTGCAAGTCTTGAAGGATGCAGATGAATAAAAACCCCTTTTTACTGATTTTCTTTGATTCCTTTTTCATAATCTCTTGAATTTCCGAACTTCTGAGAGATGTGAGGTTTTTATTTGGGTTTTGATATTAGCTGGTTTTGGATTGGTAGATGGTTAAGGATTTTATTTTGGATTTGATAGAGATTTTCTTTTAAGAAATATGAACTCAATTTTGATAAATTGTTGAATTCAAATACTGATTGCAAGTATTGAAAACGTTTTGGAAGAATTGAAATACAATGAAAAAAAATCCTAAATAACAAATCCAGACGCCATGAATGCTTCAAACGCCCAGTACCTCAAATGCCTGATAATTTCAGACAAACGCCTTAAGCCAATTCTCGTGAATTACTGGCAGGGTTCTGCCATCTGTGTTGATCAGTTGGTAGTATCCTCCAATTATGGATTTAGCAACCATAAATGGTCCTTCCCAATTGGAGTTTCTTGCCGAGTGAAGATTGCGCTGAACTGCTTTGAGAACCAGGTCCCCTTCACAAAATTTGTTAGGTTTGGTCGTCCGTGCTTTGAATATCTTCTGTTGATTCAGAATTCCTCGTGTGGTGGGATTCTGTGGTTGTGGCACATATGGACACTCGTGTAGGAAGGAGTATCCCTCGTAATGTCTGTCATGCTTAACCACATCTTCAGCAATGAATCTGTTGATATGATGATCCACTTGAAGAGATTCTGGACCCAACCATTGGGTGAAATATTGCTGAGGCAAGAATATCCTCTCATAGCATTTTGCGATTGCTAAATTCTTTGCGGAGTGAAGCCCTTGAACCAAATAAGCATATTTGAAAACTGACGATATGGGCACATGAGAAGGAATAAGACTTCCCTGAGTGCGAAATCTCTTGACGAAAGCGTTTGGATGTTCCTCAGGCTTTTGTGTAAGTTCTGTCAAGGCTTTGACCTCCTCCAGATACTCGAACGGTGAGGTATCTTCTTTCTCTTCCTCCGAGTCAGAGGTTTCTTCAGCGGATAGATGTGTAATTGAAGGTGTCAGTGTCACCTTCCCATCATGAATCCATGTGCGTCTAAGAATCATATCATATCCTGGATCTTCTCGGATTATGTAAAACTTGGTCTTAGTGCAAACCAAATTTTATTTGAATTTGAGGATGACGTAGCCGTACGCGTCTCTGGAAACTCTTTCGTGATCTCTGATTGCCATGAGGGAATGAGTATCTTCCTGTCGAGTAATGCCAGTGGCTCTGAGAGTTTTCAAAGGGATGATGTTGACGGCAGTGCCGACATCAACAAATGCTCTCTTGAACTCGTTTCCTTTGGTGTGCACCGTGGTGAGAAGTCCCCAATCATACATTTCTTTGTCCGTTGTTGGAGGCTCAGTGAGTGTCTCTTGAATCAGTAGACACTGGCCTGTCACGATGTGGTTTAATACCGCAAACATGTCTTTTCTTTGAGCCTTTGATAAGTATAGCAATTCGCAGACATGCTCGATTAAGGATTGAACTGCTTCATTGACGGGAGGCTCAGAGATGGTAAAGGTTCGGACTTGAAGGGGGTTTCTGTGTTCTCCTTTAGTCCCCAGGTTGAATTCTCCTGATTCTACCTTTTCTATGAATATGCGTTTCAAAGTTTTACAATCACTTGTGGGGTGACTGACGAACCTATGAAAGCGACAGTACCGAGGATTTTCCATGGCCTCTTGATGATATTTTTCAATGATGTTGTAGTAAGATGATTCGTTCACTCAGATTTGTTGAGAATTTGTTTTAAGACTTAATAAAGAAAATAAGGAAAAATATATATACACAATTTCTCACAAGATGAAGAGATTCTGAGACGCGGGATTCCACTACTTTTCATATTGTTATGGTTCAGTCATTAACTCTAGACAATATAACTCAAACAAAAGAAGTTGTGACTCTAGTTCTTTGCCAAAAATAGATTTCGTAAAAAATTATTTGTAAGTTAAAAGCATGACGCATCTAAAGTATTTAGAACTAAGCATGCGGCATCTAACAAAATAACAAATAATTAATAGAAATCATAAAGCAATTAAATCTATGCAAAAAGTCAATAAAAGAATTAATTCATTTACCACAATCATGAAAAGTTGCTTCCTCCGTTGTCTCAGTGATGGGGTCTAGCTACGCTTGGTGAAAACACACTAAAAGGAATTTTTCATTGCTCAAAAAGGTGTTTACAAGGAGAAAAGGTATAAAACAGGGCCTTTGTAACAGTTATAATTGTTACGATGCAACTGTTACAAAGAAACACTGTTACAAGAGGTGTTACTAACTGAAGATAAGCGTGACTAATGGACTGTTGCAGACTTGAAATATACGACCCTAGAAAACGACTGTCCTTAACAGCTAATGTTCTTCATGTTCATCTTCTCTTCAGCAGCAGAAATTTCTATCTGCAACTCGTGATTTGATCACTCTGTTGCTCTCTGTTCTAACCCCTAACTCTCCATCCCATTTGTAGCCTTCCAAGAATCCTATTTATACACCTCCAGAACCTTCAATCTTCATAATAACTCCCAAGATATTTCCGTTAATGATTTATATCCTCGGGAATATTTTCTTTCCTTTCACGCATATTCAATAGCTCAGCATACTCTAAACGCGTGTTAAACAACTCCCAGAATGAGTCAAACACATTGTAGCCTCCTGCAACTCCCGAAATATGGCACAAATATCCCGAGTATCTCCCTTGTTTGTGGTATGCTATGTTTTTCTTCAAACTCCACGTAGCCTCTTGTTTCTTCGAATTTAAGCAACTTACCATCCCTGTTTAGTCGTAACAAGGTGGTATCAATCCAAAACAAGCTACAAATCCGACTAAAATACGTTGTCATTCAATGCAGAAGATCTCGAATTATTTTCTTCCCTGTTTTCTTCAACTGGAGTTATCCAACCAAACTTAGTCGAACCAAACACCCATATGAAGCGTGTTAAGACCAAAGAAGCATGCCCAATGAATTTCAGCGATTTAATCTCGCTAAAACTCCTCCAAACTAAAAGCCCTAGTTCTGTCAGTTCAAAAACACGTTTCCCGCCACTTTTCTGAGTTCAAACGAAGAGGATGAAGGTGCCCCCTAACCAGCTGCTTGGGTTCCTTTAGCAAATGGGTGCCCCTTATGAACTGGTGTACCCCTTATCCAATGTGGGAGTTCGCTTAGCAAATGTCCTCCGGGGTGCCCTTAACACTTTTTCGAGCCGAAAATGTTTATTTCCAAAAATACCTACAAATACACAAAACACCATAATAAGTACAAAATCAAGTACCAACATAGAGAAAATTGAGGACAACTTAGACACAAAAATGTGTCTATCAAATACCCCCAAACTTATTATTTGCTAGTCCTCGAGCAAAACTAATCTAGAAAATAAAAACTTAACTCACTAGGTGGCCCTAGTGACCGAGATATAGTCTCGGGAGGGTTTACCAGAGGTGTACCGACAAAACCTTGACTTCTAATTGGTCACAAATATCCAAAGATCTATGAGGACATACATATTCTCAACCTATTGTTGTAGTATTAAATTTGCGGTAAATAAGAATTCGTTGCTCGGACTTGAATAGATTTAAAAACAAAAATATATACAAAATTGTCACAGGATCAAGATATACTAGGACTCAGGATTTCACCAATTCTTATACTCATGCAATTCATTTATTTATTCTAAACAGTTATAGCTTCTAAACATCGACTCTTTATTTTCCAAAATAGATTTTAAAAATATTAAGTGTAAATCTTAAGCATGGCCTATCAAAAGGATTAGTCCCAAGCATATACCATCAAATGAAATCACAAATAATTAAGAAAAATCATAATTCAATTCATAATAATGCAAATAGTCATAAAAGAATTAAATAAAAAATTATTCATGCATAAAGAATGGTTTCCTCCATCATCCCAGTATTGGGGTTTAGCTATTCATATCAATCACACACTCAAAATATTAATTCAAAGCTCAAAGTGTGATTAAAAGAGTCAAAAGTTATAAAATAGTAGTTCTGAGACTCACAAAACACGTCCAGAAAAGAACGACAACAGAAAACTGCAGCGAACTGCGACATCTCTCTTCTGCTGTTGAGCTGCTGAAAATAAGACTGTTCTGGAGCTGCTGAAAATAAGACTGTCCTGGAGAGTCTGTTCTTCGTGTTCTTGAAGCTTTTTAATGGCGGCAGCAGCAGCAGGTGAACATTGCTGCTACTCCTTCTTCTTCGCTCCTCCTGGCTCTGGCTCGACCCCAAACTCTTGATCAACTTTCTATGAAGTAAACCCAACTATTTATAGGCTTTGAATCACCTTGAAACTCGATCAAACTCGTTGAAAATCTCCATTATTCTCTACGGGCAGTTTGAAGAATAATCCTCTTCTTGTTGCGTTCCACCCTGTTTTTAGCTATTCTCTCGTCTCAAATATCTTCTAGGACTTGGACCCAACTTATTTGAAGTATATCCCACGCAAGAAAATCCCTTAAATCTCTCAAACTAATCTCAAACCCTAAACAGGGACCGTGTTGCTGTCTTGACTTTGTGTGGATTTTCCGACTTACCCAGCCCAATTGGATGGGTATATATGATTGCATTAGGCCTGTTATGTCTCCTAGAGTCTGTAGGTACCAAATATGCCCATTGAATCTCCTCCTAAGTCGCTCAAATCTCTGCTCAAAAACTGTTGTCGCTGCTGCCTATTCTTCCCGCCAATTTCTGTTTTGAATTTTGAAGATGACCTCCCCCTATCCAGTTCCGGTGTCCCTTTAGTACATGCCCTGAAATGGGGTGCCCCTTAGTAATTAGGTTACCCCTTATCCAAAGTGAGAGTCCGTATAGTAATTTTCTCCCACGAGCGCAAAAACCACTTTTTAGCCAATTTCGCCGCAAAAGCTTATTTCTCCAAAAACACCTACAAAGACATAAAATAACCAAATAAGTACAATATCGAGTACTAACAATATATACAAATGAGCTATATTAGACACATAAATGCGTCTATCAAATACCCCCAAACTTATTATTTGCTAGTCCTCGAGCAAATCTAATCTAAAATAAAATGACTACACTTAGCACGTGCAGTAAGCCGTTAAACCACTAGGTGGCCCTAGTGGCGGAGTGTTGTCTCCGGGGGGTTTACCAGAGGTGTACCAACAAAACCTTAATACTCCAGAGCTTAGCTATCTACGCAGAACCTTGGAAGGCACTAAAGAATCTCCTTGGTTGGCATACTTATTGACTACATGAAGAAGTACCCTGATGCGAAATTCCAATTGTTGTACACGAGTTTGCACTCAAGCATACTAAAATTCATATAAAGTGACAGAGCTCTACTCAAATAGTTGCACTATGGACATCAATATCCGGAGTCAAAACTAATCACATGGATAGATCAAGAAGATGGATATAGAAAAACATAGATGGTTTTGATGTTTACTAAGTGAACGGCGTTTCCCATATCTGTCTGAAGGCCTCCGCCAAAATGAACCTATCCTAATGGATTGAGATATTAGTCTGACTAATATCAACACACTGGCATATACAAGGGAACCAGTGGTCGATAACCTAACTCTAGGTCAACACAACTGGCATATACAAGGGTACCAGTGGTCGACTTTATTGAATTTGTTCCTTTTGGTCAAATGGTCTGGTCTCAATTTTTTTTTTTATCTTTCTCAATCACTCTAATTCACCCTAGCATTGGTAATAACTTGAATCGTGGGCCCCACCTATCACTTAGAGAAACATAGTTTAAAAACAAAATAAAATAAAAATAGAAGTGAAAAGGACTCAACGAGATATGGTGAAACTATCATGTTATTTCTAACACCTGAGCTCTGTGCTTTTATGAATAGACTCTTCTAGATGTTGCCATCTAATCAGATTGGTTCCTCAACTCCTACAATCAAAATGCTTCCATCCACTTAGATTAGTTAGTGCAATCCTAAATAGGAATAAATTTCTAAGCTCTGGAGTTTATTTATTCATAATGCAACTAAAAAGTTTCTCCCATACCCCCAAACTTAAATCTAACATTGTCCTCAATGTTCTAAAGATGAAATTAAAAGCATGAACAAGGAGAAACTGTTACCATTTGAAGCAAAAGAGATAAGGAAAGATATTACCGTGTTGCATGAGATTGGGTTACCTCCCAAGAAGTGCTAAGTTTAAAGTCTTCAGCCAGACATAGAAAAGGTTTAGTCAACTCAAACCGTATAACAGTAGCCGGAATAACTGTGGGTCCTTAAAACCAAAAAGAGCTGACAAAAGGAAACTGCAGTGAACCAAGAAAATGTACAAGACTAGCATTCCCTTACCTAGTTTCTGGATAACTATCGTTAATTGCGGTTCAGGTTCAGGTTCTATGAAGGGGTCTAAATAGACTATTTTCCTCGGATGCATTTCCTCATAGGTAGGATCCAAATTATTAGGTCCTAGAGTCTGGAAAAAATCAGATAAGAACCTGGAATCACAAAATAACCTAAATAATTTAGGATCCTCTAAGTCAATTAGGTATGACTTACATAGTTGACCACAGTCAGAGTAGTGGTCATTCTGAAGCAAATGTATCAATTCTAATTTCCTAAAGTACTTAGGCTTAGTCTCAGAACTTAATAAGTGACACATTTGAAATCTATACATTCCCACAATTGGAAGAAAACTATTTGGTGGGAAAATAAAGTCAATCTGGGTATCATAGCCTGGGAAAACCACATCAACCAGAGGATGGGTTTCTAACGACTGAACTTTTTTCATGACATCATTAGGTTCGGGAAACCTAGTATGAAGATAATCTTGTAAGATGGTTGAGGCATGGATATCAAGTCCTATGTGAGGGGACTTTCTGAGAGTTAAAGGTAAAGCACTAGGAAAGTGATAATAACCCCCAAACTTAGAGTTTTCAGTGTCTCTAGTTAGACTAGCCACAATCTCCCTAATTTCTAGGTCATCAGATTCCTGAAAATGGGCAATTGAATCTTCTAAGTTGTAATCTTGCGGTGTATCCTCATTAATCTCTACGAGTTCATCTAAGACTATTGTTTCTAAATCGTACGACTCTGAAACAGTATTCTCAGGGTAAAACCGTTCCTCGAAACCATCATCGATTACAGTTTCTAAATCGTTCGACTCGAAAACAGTAGTCTCAAGATAAACCGGTTCCTCTAAACCTTTATCAGATTCGTAAACAGGACATACTACATCGTCTAAAACGGTGGTATTGCTAATCAAATCCTCGTCCTCTTGAATAGGTGAATAATCATAAAAATTATTTGGATTTGAACTAGAAATAATATAATCATTATAAAGCTCAATTGTATTACTAGCTTCCTGATCACTATTCCTACATATTTCATGTTCTTCATTAATACTATCCTCATCATAATCATCATTATAACATGAAAAAGATCGAACCTCATCAAAACAAGTAGTGCTACCAATTCTAACCTTGTTATCTTGATTATGTAAATAACTATCTTCATTCTCAAGGGTATTATTGGATACACTATATTGGCAATTCAAGTAATTTCGAGCAATACTTTCGTTCTTCTCTAACTCAAGTCTACGTATCGACTCAGCTATCCTCTCAAGGGTCTCTTCCAAAGAAAGTTCCCTTAGTGTAGGATCTAAGTTTTGAGTTAATCTATTGAGGATATCTTCTACAGATTCAGTTGTTGTTGCAGTTCTTTCGTCCATAACTACGTTATTCACCTCATCTAATTTATACGTCGATTGAGCTAACTGACGTGATGACTCAGCTAAATTCCTGAGAGTCTCTTCTAGAGAAGGAATAGGAACTGAAGGATCATAATAAGGACTACTTTTCAATAGTTTGATTGTATCCTCTAGAGACGAAGAACTGGTACTATAATCTTCTTGCTCGTATGACTGATGCGCGTACGGATAGTAATTGGGCTCACCATTGTATGAACCATAACCTTGAAAAGGTTGGCGTCCTCAGCCACTATTCTCACTATGGTCATAATACTGATGATGTCCATATTCAAATTCAGGTCGATATTCATTGTATTGGCTTCTATCATACCAGTTCGACATTCTTAATTGCAGGGGAATTCTACGCAATCACAAACAAGTCCGACTCGACCAAATCAAACCTATAGAATCTAGCAAACAAAAAGCATGATGGCTCCACTTAGATTGTTTTCTAGACCATCTTCTATTCCTTCGAAAAGGAATTCGTTACAATTTGAGCACACCCCTCTGGAATCAATCCGAGCTAATGTAAGTTGAATCGAGGTGAGGGAAGCTCAGTGGATCTTTGATACCCAAGGCCTCACCGCTATCACAAGACGGCGCAGTCACGCATTCAACTCACAGAAACCATCATGAACTTTGAAGTGTGCTTAAAGAGCAACCAATATTTTTCGAACGAGTTTCCTATTAAGCTCGTTACCTTATCGGTCTCGTTCTATTCCAAATTTTAAAGTTTAGGTTCACGTTCGGTTTTGTTTTCCTAAGACAGGCAAGAAGGAAACGGTGATGAAATCCGAGTCCTTATCTTGATTTGGCCAGGCCTTTCCCTTTACTAGGGAATTAAAAACAGTCCAAATTCGTCCTCAATCAATGAATCACCTTAAGGAATACAATAACACGCTTACAGGAGATTCGCGAGTGTTTCGACGGACTTACCTCCCGTACCAGACGGGGGATGAACCGTTGTCGTCGACTCGGGCCATGACTCCTATGTCATGTACGAACCCGAGGGGACGAGACGATATCGTAATCGTCGTCCTTCCCTGCAAACAGTTTGTATTTAAGGATACCCTTCCGTAGGGTTTAAAAATAAAAATAAAAATGTCCAAAAGTCCAGAATAAAGTCCAAATAAAAAGTCCAAAAATTACAAAAACTATGAAAAATAAAGCCTATTTACAAATTTTAAAAATAAATAAATAAAAGCTATATACAAAAAAAAAATAATAAAAATTAAATCCTAAAAAAAAATTATGTCTTTTTTTTTTCTTCTTCTCTTTTAGCTTTAAGCTTTTTGTTCCCAAGTCCTTAGTATTCCACTTCGAACCTGTAAATCAAAGACACAAAAAGAAACGTAAAAAGGAACAAATAATAATAAATAAAAAAATATTAAACCTAAAAACAAATCTATATACAAGTCCGCGTCGGCGGCGCCATTTTGTTGTAGTATTAAATTTGCGGTAAATAAGAATTCGTTGCTCGGACTTGAATAGATTTAAAAACAAAAATATATACAAAATTGTCACAGGATCAAGAGATACTAGGACTCAGAATTTCACCAATTCTTATACTCATGCAATTCATGTATTTATTCTAAACAGTTATAGCTTCTAAACATCGACTCTTTATTTGCCAAAATAGATTTTAAAAATATTAAGTGTAAATATTAAGCATGGCCTATCAAAAGGATTAGTCCCAAGCATATACCATCAAATGAAATCACAAATAATTAAGAAAAATCATAATTCAATTCATAATAATGCAAATAGTCATAAAAGAATTAAATAAAAAATTATTCATGCATAAAGAATGGTTTCCTCCATCATCCCAGTATTGGGGTTTAGCTATTCATATCAATCACACACTCAAAATATTAATTCAAAGCTCAAAGTGTGATTAAAAGAGTCAAAAGTTATAAAATAGTAGTTCTGAGACTCACAAAACACGTCCAGAAAAGAACGACAACAGAAAACTGCAGCGAACTGCGACATCTCTCTTCTGCTGTTGAGCTGCTGAAAATAAGACTGTTCTGGAGCTGCTGAAAATAAGACTGTCCTGGAGAGTCTGTTCTTCGTGTTCTTGAAGCTTTTTAATGGCGGCAGCAGCAGCAGGTGAACATTGCTGCTACTCCTTCTTCTTCGCTCCTCCTGGCTCTGGCTCAACCCCAAACTCTTGATCAACTTTCTATGACGTAAACCCAACTATTTATAGGCTTTGAATCACCTTGAAACTCGATCAAACTCGTTGAAAATCTCCATTATTCTCTACGGGAAGTTTGAAGAGTAATCCTCTTCTTGTTGCGTTCCACCCTGTTTTGAGCTATTCTCTCGTCTCAAATATCTTCTAGGACTTGGACTCAACTTATTTGAAGTATATCCCACGCAAGAAAATCCCTTAAATCTCTCAAACTAATCTCAAACCCTAAACAGGGACCGTGTTGCTGTCTTGACTTTGTGTGGATTTTCCGACTTACCCAGCCCAATTGGATGGGTCTAGATGATTCCATTAGGCCTGTTATGTCTCCTAGAGTCCGTAGGTACCAAATATGTCCATTGAATCTCCTCCTAAGTCGCTCAAATCTCTGCTCAAAAACTGTTGTCGTTGCTGCCTATTCTTCCCGCCAATTTCTGTTTTGAATTTTGAAGATGACCTCCCCCTATCCAGTTCCAGTGTCCCTTTAGCATCTGCCTGGAAATGGGTCACCCCTTAGTAATTAGGTTACCCCTTATCCAAAATCGAGGGTACGTATAGTGAGTTTTCTGGGACATTTTCCGCACTTTTTCGGTGTTCCTCCGGTGTATTTCTGAGGTGCTTCCGATACTCTATCTACGGAGGTCCAAACGCCGCATTTTCAGCCAATTTCGCCGCAAAACCTTATTCTTCTAAAAACACCTACAAATAAATAAAATAACCAAATAAGTATATAATCGAGCACTAACACTATATACAATTGAGATATATTAGACACATAAATGCGTCTATCACCTATCTCCAAGTAACTAGAATGCCAGAGAAATTAAAGGTTTCATCTCTAAAGCTGACTAAAGAAAAGGGGAGACACATCCGCAACACTGCTAAATAAAGAGATATCCGCTACACAGCTAGATAAACATTGTAAGATGCGTCCGCTGATTTACAGCTGGATAAGATTAGGAGAGAGATAAAGATGAGAGGGACATCTGCTACACAGCTGGACTAATTACGTGTGATGAGTTGAACCAGTGTTAGAAAGATCTTGTGCCATATGGAAAGCGGACTAACAAAGCAACCAATATGCATCTTTGTTCGACTCTCTCATAGTGCTCAGTAGAAACAACGTCTTCTTCGGCTTCAACTGTTGATGATAAACTCTTGAATCACGTAGAACCTTGACAATTTAACTTTTCTCCTTAATTTCTTGCTTGAAACTTCCTTATATATTTCTACTTCCCTATGGCCTTAAGAACGTAACGATGATTTTTTTTTTATTTTTTTTTCATTATTATTTTTTTTTTGAAGATAAAAATTTACATGGCCATGACAAAAGGACTTTAGAACTTGGATCTTCACAACATGCAATGTCTTGGCATCATGAACTTCAACAACTTATATCGTTTGATTTTCTTTGCTCTAAGTCTTCAACTTTGATTTTTGAATTATTCTTTTCTATTGTTGCTTCTAAAACTTAAACGTATTCAACTTTCTTCATAGATTTTGATGCCGCTCCGCTTGTTGATGATGATAGTTTCTACTGAGAGAGAGTCGTAATCCAGTAACTAAGACTACATTGTGAGGTTGCTTTGATTTTCTGGCATTTCCTTATGACCTACTTTCCTTTCCATCATGGATGGTTAGGTCCATCACGGTTACCCTCTAAAAGGAACAAGTTCTCTCCTGAATTTCAAGGATATCAATGTCTTTTTCTCTAATGTCTCAAAGGATTTTTATCTCTAGCATTCCAATTTCTATCTTTTCGGTGAGAAACAGTATGTAAACTTAGCTAACCGGATACTATGTGACGCTAGAAGTTTCTCCCTTACCCCCAAACTTAAATCTAACATTGTCCTCAATGTTCTAAAGATAAAATCAAAAACATGAACAAGGAGAAACTATTACCACTTGAGGGAAAAGAAATAAGGAAGAATATTACCGTGTCGCAAGAAAATGGGTTACCTCCCAAGAAGTGCTAAGTTTAAAGTCTTCAGCCAAACATTGGAAGAATTAGTCACCTCGTAGAATCGTATAGCAGTAGCCAAAATAATTGTGGGTCATCTGGATCAAAAAGTATTACCCACAAGAAGAGGAAACTGCAACAGACCAAGAAGATACCGAACATACCCTTGCTTAAGACAACTACATCTAGTTGTGGTTCAGGTTCAGGATCTATAAAAGGGTCTAAATAAAAAGCTTTCATCGGTTGGATTTCCTCAAAGATAAGATCCGGTTCAGGCATTAGATTCTGGAAAAACTCAACTAAGAACTTAGAAGCACATAACAACAACCTGAATAATTGGGGATCCTCTAAGTCAATTAGATTTGACTCACACAACTGACCACAATTAAAGAGGTGGTCTTCCTTAAGAAAATGTGTCGATCTTAATATCCTAAAGTAATTAGGTTTAGTCTCAAAACTTAATAACGGACACATCTTAAAATCATATGTTTCCACAATTGGTTGAAAAGTTTTTGGTGGGAAAACAAAGTCAATCTTGGTATCATATCCTGGGTTAACCGCATCAACCAGAGGATGGGTTTCTAACAACTGAGCTTCTTTCTGGACATTATTAGGTTCGGGAAAACGTGTATGGAGATAATCTTGTAAGATGGTTGAGGCACAAATGTCAAGTCCTACACGAGGGAACTTTCTAAGAGTTAAAGGTAAAGCACATGGAGAATGATAATCACCCCCAAACTTAGAGTTTTGGGTGTCTCTGGGAAGACTAACTACAATTTCCCTAATTTCTAGATCATCGGAATCCTGAAAATGGTCAATTGCTTCTTTTAGGTTATACTCAGGTGATGCATCCTCACTCATATTTAAAATCTCTACGAGTTCATCTTCTTCGTCTAAGACTATTGTTTCTAAATCGCTAGACTCTAAAATATTATTCTCAGAATAAACTCGTTCCTCTAAATCATTATCGGCTTTGGAAACAGGAAATACTACATCGTCTAAAACGAGGGTATCTCTAGTCAAATCCTCGTCCTTTTGAATAGGTGAATAATTATTAAAATTATTTAGATTTGAACTAGAAATAATATTATCATTGTAAAGCTCAATTGGAGTAACCATTTCCTGATCACTATTCCTACATAAGTATGATTCTCCATCAACACTATCCTCATCATAATAACATGAAAGAGATCGAACCTCATCTAAAATAGTGTCTCCAATTCTATCCTCGTCATCTTGATTAGGTGAATAGTAACTATCCTCATTTTCAAGGGTAAAACTGGGAACATTGTGTTGGAAATTCATATAATTTCGAGTAATTCTTTCGTTCGTCTCAGCTATCCGCTTGAGGTGGTATTCTAAAGAAGGTTCACTCATTATTGTAGTTCTTTCGTCTATAATTATACTATTCATCTCAGCTAACTTACGCATCGACTCAGCTAACTTCCTGAGGGACTCTTCTAAAGGAGGAATAGGAACAGAGGGATCATAAAAAGGACTACTTTTCAATAGTTTGATTGTATACTCTAGATACGAAGAACTAGTACTATAATCTTCTTGCTCGTAAGACTAATGCACGTGTGGATAGTAATTGGGATCACCAGGGTATGACCCATAACCTTAGAAAGGTTGGCGTTCCCAACCACTATTCACACTATGGTCATAAAAAGAGTGATGTCCATATTGTTCAGTTGGATATTTATATTCATTGTGATGGCTATTATAATACCAGTTTGACATCCTAACTGCAAGGGAATTCTACACAAGCACAAACAAGGCTGACTCGACCACAACAAGCCTATTTTATCTAGCAAACAAAAAGCATGATGGCTCCCTTAGATTTTTTCTAGACCAACTTCTAATCCTTCAAAAGGGAATTCGTTACAATTTGAGAAAACCCCTCTGGAATCAATCCGAGTTAAAGTAAGTTTAATTGAGGCGAGGGAAGCTCAGTAGAGTTTTGATACCCAAGGCCTCACCGGAATTACAAGGCGGCGCAGTCACGCATTCAACTCACAGAAACCATCATGAAATTCGAAGTATGCTTAAAAGAGTAACCAATATTTTTCGAATGACTTTCCTATTAAGCTCGTTACCCTATCGGTCTCGTTCTAGTGAATATTTTAAGCTTAGGTTTGCGTAGGTTACGTGTTCCTAAGGCCGGCAAGAAGGAAACGGTGATGAAATCCGAGTCCTTATCTGTATTTGGCCAGGCCTTGCCCTTTACTAGAAAATTAAATCCGATTTCAGGTCCTCAACATATATGCATACAAAATCATCCAGTAAACCTGTTGACAGGGGATTCGCGGGTGTTTATAATTCTTACCTCCTGTTCCAGACTGGGGATGAACCGTTGAGGTCGACTCGGGCCACCGACTCCAATGTCAGTGTACGAACCCGAGGGGCCGAGACAGTATCGTAACTGTCGTCCTTCCCTGTGCAGTTTATATTTAAACCAACCCTTCCTTAGGTTTTTAAAAATAAAGTCCAATGTTCAATGTCCGAAAGAAAAGAAAAAAAATGTTCAAAAATAAAAGATTACAAAAATAAAAACCTTAATTACAGTTTCTAAAAAAAAATAGAATATCTATATACAAAAATTTTCTTCTTCACTCCTTTTGGATTCCTCCTTTCTTTTCTTCTTTGGCTTCGCTTTTGTTTTCAGCACTTTCTCCCCTTTTCTTTAGCTCAGTTCCAAATCTGAAAGCAGACAAGAAATACCAAAAGGCGTAAGAAGGAACAAATAAAAAAAAACCTAAAAACAAATTTATAAACAAATCCGCGTCGGCGGCGCCAAAAATTGATGATATTTTTCAATGATGTTGTAGTAAGATGATTCGTTCACTCAGATTTGTTGAGAATTTGTTTTAAGACTTAATAAAGAAAATAGGAAAAATATATATACAAAATTTGTCACAAGATGAAGAGACGCTGAGACGCGGGATTCCACTACTTTTCATATTGTTATGGTTCAGTCATTAACTCTAGACAATATAGCTCAAACAAAAGAAATTGTGACTCTAGTTCTTTGCCAAAAATAGATTTCGTAAAATATTATTTGTAAGTTAAAAGCATGACGCATCTAAAGTATTTAGAACTAAGCATGCGGCATCTAACAAAATAACAAATAATTAATAGAAATCATAAAGCAATTAAATCTATGCAAAAAGTCAATAAAAGAATTAATTCATTTACCACAATCATGAAAAGTTGCTTCCTCCGTTGTCTCAGTGATGGGGTCTAGCTACGCATGGTGAAAACACACTAAAAGAAATTTTTCATTGCTCAAAAAGGTGTTTACAAGGAGAAAAGGTATAAAACAGGGCCTTTGTAACAGTTATAATTGTTACGATGCAACTGTTACAAAGAAACACTGTTACAAGAGGTGTTACTAACTGAAGATAAGCGTGACTAATGGACTGTTGCAGACTTGAAATATACGACCCTAGAAAACGATTGTCCTTAACAACTAATGTTCTTCATGTTCATCTTCTCTGCAGAAGCAGAAATTTCTCTCTGCAACTCGTGATTTGACCACTCTGTTGCTCTCTGTTCTAACCCCTAACTCTTCATCCCCTTTGTAGCCTTCCCAGAATCCTATTTATACACCTCCAGAACCTTCAATCTTCACAATAACTCCCTAGATATTTCTGTTCATGATTCATATCCTCGGGAATATTTTCTTTCCTTTCACGCATCTTCAATAGCTCAGCATACTCTAAACGCGTGTTAAACAACTCCCAGAATGAGTCAAACACATTGTAGCCTCCTGCAACTCCCGAAATATGGCACAAATATTCCGAGTATCTCTCTTGTTTGTGGTCTGCTTTGTTTTTCTTCAAACTCCACGTAGCCTCTTGTTTCTTCGAATTTAAGCAACTTACCATCCCTGTTTAGTCGTAACAGGGTGGTATCAATCCAAAACAAGCTACAAATCCGACTAAAATACGTTGTCATTCAATGCAGAAGATCTCGAATTATTTTCTTCCCTGTTTTCTTCAACTGGAGTTATCCAACCAAACTTAGTCGAACCAAATACACATATGAAGCGTGTTAATACCAAAGAAGCTTGACCAATGAATTTCTGCGATTTTATCTCGCTAAAACTCCTCCAAACTAAAAGCCCTAGTTCTGTCAGTTCAAAAACACGTTTCCCGCCACTTTTCTGAGTTCAAACGAAGAGGATGAAGGTGCCCCCTAACCAGCTGCTTGGGTGCCTTTAGCAAATGGATGCCCCTTATCAACTGGTTTACCCCTTATCCAATGTGGGAGTCCGCTTAGCAAATTCCTTCGGGGTGCCTTTAACACTTTTTCGAGCCGAAAATGTTTATTTCCAAAAATACCTACAAATACACAAAATACCATAATAAGTACAAAATCGAGTACCAACATAGAGAAAATTGAGGACAACTTAGACACAAAAATGTGTCTATCACTTCTGCAGTTGGTTCCTTCTTGACATATGGCAACTTGATTGCACCGTCTTGAATCCAGGCGTCCAATAATTCGATAACTTCTTCAATGGAGCAGGGAAAATCAGGTGCTTCTGGATCTTCCGTGTGTTGAGGAGGAGCTTGCCCATTATCTTTCTTTTGCGCCTTTGAAGGGGCTAAGGAAGTATGCTTATGTTGTGGATCAGCTTTCCGTTTGCTTCCTTCCGCGACAGCATTTGTGGAAGGTTGAAGGTTGTATTGTTTGTTGATCAAACGTTTGTTGCTGCCTCTGGCCTCTCGTGGTTCTTCAGCTTTTGCAGTCTTAGTCCTTTCTAATAGAGCAGGTGCAGTAGTTGCCGACCTCTTGGTTGTTTCATGGAGTTCTGAGAAGGTATGGAACCTGAGATTCTCCAATAAGGCTCTGTAGACTGAAATCATTCCGTTGATGCATAAGTCCACAAGTTGCTGCTCTGTGACATTCGGATGATGTCAATCCAACGCTTGAACTCTGAACTTTTCACATAATCGTTAGGATGTTCGTTGTTCTTTTGAAACATCCTTCCGAGATCAGAGAGGGTAACTTGCTCTGAAACGAAGAAATACTTCCTATAAAAAGCATTAACCGTTTCTCCCCAACTGTTGATAGTTCCTGGTGCGATGTTGTTGTACCAGGTGTACGCTCTGCCTTTCAAGGATTTTGAAAATTCTCTGAAGCAAACGACATGGTTATGATCATGTTCACCCAAAGCTTCCAGGAACCGAGAAACATGTTCCCGAGCATTGCCGGTTCCGTCGTACAAAGTAAAGGTTGGAGAGATATAACCTTTTGGAAGAGGAATCCTCTGCGTAGCAGCAGGGTATGGAGGCTGGTAACGATGGACATGTGTGGTTTTTTCCTTTCCACGGTTCTCCATAAGGCGTTCTAAATCTTCCCGAGTGATGAAGTTTGATGATTCCTTTGTTGATGGCTCGTCTGCGGCTTTGCGGACTTCGTCGTCATCCGCCGTATGAATTGGAACTACCTCAGGATCAGCATTTGAGGATTTCTCATGTTCCTTTCCTTTTTCTTGAGTTCTCTCTGACATCTTGTCAGTGAGAGTCTTCAGATAATTAAACAACTCTTTCTGTGTAGTAGCCATATCGGTTTGATTCTTTGCAAGAATCTCTTGCACTTTGATGAGATCAGCAATGGTAGGTGGTGGGTTTCCTCTGACTTCCTCAGGGTGTCGGACGAACAGAGGATGACCTTCCGTGTTAGCATGAGGAGGAGGAATATCATCACCGCCAGTGTTAGAGTCTGAAATTGTTTCCGGAATATCCTCATTGTTGTTGTTGCTAGTGCTACCATCGTTTGTGTTGGAGCCTGTAACTAACCCAGACCTAAGACCAGCCATCTTGTGAAATTGTGAGATTGCAACCGAGATATTAATCTCCCACTGTGGTCGCCAATCTGTAGATGGGGCAAAACGATTTGCTGGTTTTTACGGGATTGAGGAGACGACCGTACGGAGGAGACTCCTTGAACCGAGCGAAATATTCAACCTCACACAGATGCACTGTAAGAAGGGAGTGCTTTGAATTCGAGAGATCAATCTATAGTACTCCGGCATAAACCAAGACAATGGTCGTTCCAGAGTAAATTCGGTCACAAGAGAGGATGAGTTGATCTGTAGGAGGGAAGCTGAGAAATGTGTGGAATCAATGGTAATCAAAGATTGTGGGTGTGTTGTATATTCTGAATAAGATAAGTTCTGAATGATTGAAGTTTCTCAGTTGGGAGTAATTGCTCAATTGATGAGGTGTTGATCTCGTGTTGTCTGTGAGACGTGAGATCGTTGTATATTCAATCATGATTTCAGAGACTTATTTATATTGCTGGAATTGTAGACACCATGATCCCATGAAGTGTGACAGTTGATGGAATCAAAGAGTGGGGAAATGGAAATTGTGTTTGAATCCAGTTGCTCATCGTGCAGATACTTGGTCGACTTTCCATCCACTACTTTGTTAACTCCTTCAACTGATTGCACGATTTGCTCACATTCCATCGTGTATATGAACACACGTGCCGTAGACACACCAAAACCCTAGTTGATATCCCCCCAAGTGACACGATTGATGTCTCGTGAACGTGGAGTCTGTAGGGCAGACGTGGATTTAGTCAGTTGCTGACTTCATGGGACGATGAGTCCATGTATTTGCTGAGTTGAACATGATTCTGCAAAATGTTCTGAAACTCATGAATTGAACGTGTCCGTTGAGACAGAGGTGCAATTCTCACGTTGAGGTGAGAAAGTATTGCTCATTCGATGAATTGTTGAATATTGATAGTTGAACCAATATTCCTTGGTTTGAGAAAATATTGCTCATCTGAGCAAGTATTGCTCGTCTGATGAATTATTGGTAGCGTGACCGAAATAAAAAATTAATTAGAATACTAGTAGTTGAACCGAGTATAATAAAATGGTGATCATGAGATCGTCGTAAAATTATTAGCGTTCGGATATGGAATTATGATCCTTGGACTCAGAAACCCTAATTTCATCAATTGATGACCGAGTGATAGTTTATTGAAAATTTAACCATGGAATGAAGGAGGGCCGGCTACATGAGACCGTGGGTCGACCATGTAGCGTCCATATGCTCGCGTGAGCAAATACCAAGACCCCTTGAAGAGTTGGTGAAAATATGATCAAATGTTGGTTCAATCATTTTTCATATAATGCTCGTCTGAGCCTTAGGTGATAAAACCTAATTAATTATGGAGAGGTGAGAGACCGACCAAGGGGTCATGAAACCAATCCTGGATGGTCGTGGGATCGAATGACAATCACTTCATGAAATTCCAAAATTATTTGGAAGAGTCTTGGACATAATACGTGCAATTGCACAAATTAGGTCAAACCATGAAAATACGTGAGACCGGCTCATTGCGAACCAAAGATCCAACCTTGGTCGGTCAAGGTAACATGCTCACGTCGTCAACACGTCCGCGTCTCAGTCTTGAGAATTTTGATATTTTCTGGCGTGCGTTTGAGCAACCATATGAGAAAATACAATAAAATCAGGGTTTTGCTGAAACTGAGGAAACTTCATGAGATGAAGGAAAATAATTATAAAATGAAGGAATGATGAAGCGTGGGACCGCTGAAGCCAAGGCATGGCCGGCCGTCCAGTGACCACGGTCCCATGGTGCCTTTTCCTAATTTTATATTATTTTTCATGATTTTATGAAAATATCATGAAATAAAAGAATTTGTTGAAATTAAGGAGTTTCCTTGAAGTGAAGGAGTTACATGGGATCAAGGAAGAAAATAATATTAAAATAATAAAAATAAGGGCGTGTGGAACCGGCTTGGGACCGGTCCCACAAGTTTTCCTAATTTTTATGTATTTCCCGTGTATTTTTCCATGATTTGAAGGAATTTTCCTAATTTGAGAGAAATACCATGAAATCAAGGAGTTTCATGGGATGAAGGAAAACTTAAAATAATAATAATAAAATAAAGGGGCGTGTGGGACCGGCTAGGGCATGGCCGGCCGGCTGGGGCCCGGCCCCACGGGTTTCCCTAATTTTATATTATTTTTCATGTATTTATGAAAATACCATGAGATGAAGGAGTTTTCATGAGATTAGGGAACTAATAATAAAATAATGAGGAACCATGAGGTGTGGGGCCGGACGGGATCAAGGCATGGCCGGTTGGCCAACAATCATGGCCCCACAATATTTTTCCCAATTTTATATTATTTCCTTCGTGCGAAGGAAGCACCATGAAACTGAGGAGTTTCTTCAAGTGAGGGATGTTTGTTCAAATGAAAGGATTTTCATAAGATCAAGGAGAATAACAAAAAATATTATAAAATATAAAACTGGAGTGGGATTGGCCACGGCACGGCCGACCGGTCGGTGAGCCCAATCCCCTGTCGCCTTGGTCAATATTTTAATTATTTATTATGTTCCTTCCTATTTTGCATAGGTTCATCATTTTGTCGTATTTTGAAATACTCGTTCGTGCGGTTATTGTTAGTGCATCATCGTTGAGTACACTTACACCATTTGAGTCGGGGCTTAATCGGAGGTAGATCAGAACCCCGTGCATTGAATATTTATTACTAACCCATGGAATTCTGCTGGGCAGAACCATAGATTGAAGTAATGAAATATTGCAAAAATATTTGAATATTTTCGGAAATTCAGTGGATGAATCCAATAATTTTGGAACAATTAACTTATGGCTCTATACTAGCAGAGCCAGCTGTCTAGGAGCATTAATTATTCTGACATGAACTTGATGGAGCTTCATATCCTTTATATATTCAGAGAAACTTGTTGTTTGTATCCTGAAGACGTTATCGCTCTATACTAGCAGAGCAAGCTGTCTAGGAGCCGTCAATCTCGTGATTCTATATAGAAGAAATAATTATTGAAGTGTTCAGTATTCATGAGATATGCCATTGTCCAGCCGAGAGACTACATATCTGCATGTACTCTGAGAGACAGTATTCTTAGTCCGAGGATTCGACGAGAGACCCGTGTCTCAATACTCACATCTGATTGCTGGATCATGAGTTCGTATAACTATGGGTTTACGATTTTAGCCTTTGTCGAAAATCCACCATCTACAGGGATCCTAATGAAATTTCCGAAAGAGACATTTCTTGACCAAAAGAAAACAAAAATATATCATCTTATTTAGATGCAATCATAAAGCCGAATCTAAATGCATTCATCAAGGAGTTTGTAAGATACAAGATAACCCCTATAATATTCTACAACCGCACTCCCCACAAAGATTTGGCAATTAAGCACAAGTTCAGTTAAGAACTCTCCCCCATAAAATGTCATTCCCGAAAGAACAACAAGAGCAACCTTAATTTCGAAAGAAAAGAAGGATTTCTTTGGACATAAAGAATCACATACAAGTATGAATTTGAATACAAAAATATTCAATTAAACTAACCACAAGAGAACCCATGATTAATTTAATCGAGAAATGCTCAACATAAGTGAACTTATGGAGACTTAAAAACATACAATTAGATTAATCACAAGAGAACCCATAATTAATCTAATCGAAATACACAACCAAACTAATCACAAAAGTAATCAATTTAATTGGTCATGCTCGCCATAAGAAAACTTACGGAGCAACAACTAAATAACCCAAAGATGATTAATTTAGTTGAATATGCTCGACATAAAGTACCTCACGGAACAACAACATAGCTAATCATAAAAATAATCAACTTGGTCGTTCAATGCTCAACATAAGACAATTTACGGAGCCTCACAGTAGTACATAAAATATGGATCAGGGAAGATCATTACTGCGGAATACACAAGGATTCATACTATTTTCCATCACTATTCGCATAACGACATTCAATAGACATAATCCTTGCAAACAAAATATTTTAACCTATCTTCCATCAATAACATAATAGGCTTAACTTTTATATTTGTCAAAAGTATATTCATTCTTTTTATCAATACATGCATATCGACATACGAAAGACTTTACTCTTGACAAGGTATGGGATAATCATAGTTCACGGACGTAAACACACATATCCCATAACAAATTTGCAATATATAAAACCGTAAATATTAATACTGCAAAAATCATCTTCCAAACAAATTTAGAATTTAAACCAATAAATCTAAAAACATGAAGATGAAACATTGGGCATAGCTATGTGTAATCACAATAATGGCTATTCCAAACTCTAGTTATTCTTCTAACAAAAACAAGAAAATAGAAGATTTACTAGGAAAACCAACTACTATATAGAACATGATCTGAAAAACACTAGATCCGTTTAGCAACCAGAGATTGAACATGGACTAGCTCATCAGTTTCTTTCTTCAGTTCATTTTTCAAAAACTCAAGATTCCTTGTTGCGATTCCGAGTAGTTCACGTACGACTTCAAAATCTTGAAGAAGATTTCCTACCAGTTGTGATGATATCTGAACTGGTAGTTTGTTTTTATGATCAATGGAATGAAGGCATGTTATGAAAACAGGATTCTCATGAAACTCGATAGTCTTCCCCTTCTTGACTTCATAATCTTCGTTTCCTCCATTTATTGTGCACAAAAACCTTTGACCTTTCAGAATAGTGTAACACGGGATGACACCGAAGTATATAAATAAGTTCCATGGAAAACCCTAGTCTAACTTGTACACGTTCGTGTGGGCCAGAAGTTCGTGCACTGGTGGTCACGGCCTTAAGATGTGACCAAAAGGAAGGAGAATGAAGTTCGAGTGTCAAGACTAACAGTTGAAAACCAACTATTTGGAGGAATTACACACAAACAGGAAATTTTCTCAAGGACGATGAATCATGATTATCTACAAGAGAAAAACCGGAGTGAAGCTCAACAGATTAAAGATCAACAACAAGAAAGGAAGAGAATACATACAACCTTGACAGCACTTCTCAAGACACACTTCTTGAGAACAATGAGCATCCTCTTTAAATTAAAAGAGGATGATGTAGTGAGCAGTCATGGTGTATTAAGATGAGCATTTTGCTCATCAATTTTGACTTCTTCTTTTTCTCCTTCAGAAGGATTTAGATACAAATCACATGACATAGTTGAAGGAGTTTTATTAAGAGAGGAACTAGGATTAACTGAGTCAATCGCTTTCCATGTTTTTTTGATGCCCCGTTTGAGTCTGTGTATGTTTATCTTAAGTTCTGAGACTCGATTATTGATATGTAAGCAATCTAGAGCTGAACTCTTGGATTTGCGGCCTTCTTCAGGGAGTGACAAGAAAATTGACCTTTCTTTCTTTCTCCTATGTCTTTTACTCTTTTCAGAGTTATTTAAGAATTAGATTACTCTTCGGCCGTTCTTCCTTCTACCATTTTTTGTTTCAAAGGCACGATTAAGAAAAAACTTATCATAGTAGTTTCCTTGATTGTCAAAAGTTCCCTTTACTCCAACAATGTGAGACAGGTTTGATGACTTCTTTAGACATCCATGCAAGCATGTTGTGAAGTTTTTCATTCCTTAAACGAAAACGACATATTCGCTCAGAATGTCCTTTATTTCCACGGTAATAGCAGTTAAAGGAATTATTCTTAACTATTCTCGGGTGAGTAGATTTGGAAGAAGTAGAATCCTTGTTTTTAGCCATATTACAAGATGCGAAAGTTTTTTCACATGAAGAATTATCAACAGCTTTAACAAAATTGATCTTACTAGTTTTTGGAGCGTTTATTCCTTTATAGCCCAGACCACGTGTATCACGATGTTATTTACATGATCCAATCATAGAAGACAATTTTGTAGAGCTAGAATTGAATCTTCTCAGACTCTCTTCTAGTGATTTCACTTTATCAAGAGCAGCTGCAAGGTCAGTCTCCAAGGATTTTTCTTTGGCAAGAAGACTGAGTTCTTTGTCATCAAAATATTTTTGTTGAGATTCATATCTTGCTTCAGCTTCTGCAAGTCTTTCTTTCAACACAAAGAGATTTCAGAGAAGATTATCACATTCATACCTTTTTGTGCGTACATCTTCCTCACGATCTTTAACGATAGATTTTAGGAGATTATATGCTCCATTATATCCTTTAAAGAGTTTTCTCAATTTTATGTTTTCTTGAAAAAGGGGAGTCATGTACTTACTCAAGCAAGTTGTTGACTTCTTTTCTTTCAAAGCATGGTCAAACAGCTTGATATATTGAGAGACTTCCTCATCGATACTTTGTCCTTCTTCTGAATCACTGTCATCTGACAGTTCATCCAACTTCTCATCAAGAGATTTTTCCCAGTCGAATGCCGATTCAGTCAAGGAACAGAAGATAGAGTTTTTCTCAGAAGTTTCAGGACTTTGAAGCTCACCCGAGAGTGTCCGAACTAATATTGCGTTATCAGAGATAATACTCTTGTCCATAGCGTCAGATTGCCACAAACAAAGACTTTTGAGGTCTTAAACGTGTTTTCCTGCTCTGATACCAATTGAAAAAGTGGGGGTACAACAACCACACCCAATATTTGGGTTAGCAACCTGTATGGACAAACTCCAATATACTTTATAGAGAATCAACTAGACAGTCAGACTCAATCTAGATAAAAAGTATATCAAAGAGTTTATATCTCAATCTCTCGATTTGATATATACTCAAGCAAATAGAAATCTGCGATTTTTATCAAATACTAGAGAGATAACTTAGATGGTACCAAAGACCAATATTCAAGTGTCAATCAATTTAAATCAACAACCAAAAGGTCGGATATTCTAGATGATTGAACAACGCACAACCTGTGATATTTCAATTATATAAAAAAATATAATGCAGAAAAGAAATAACACAGACACCAGAATTTTGTTAACGAGGAAACCGCAAATGCAGAAAAACCGCGGGACCTAGTCCATATTGAACCCACACTGTATTAAGCCTCTACAGACACTAGCCTACTCCAAATTAACTTTGGTCTGGACTGTAGTTGAACCCCAATCAATATCACACTGATCCAAGGTACAGTTATGCTCCAACGTCTATGATCCCAGCAGGATGCTACGTACTTGATTCCCTTAGCCGATCTCACCCACAACTAAGAGTTGCTACGACCCAAAGTCGAAGACTTTAATAAACAAATTTGTGTCACGCAGAAAAGTCTATGGTAATAGATAAATCCGTCTCCCACGAATATACCTACGAGTATTGTTCCGTCTTTTGATAAATCAAAGTGAACAGGAACCAATTGATAAACCGGACTTATATTCCCGAAGAACAACCTAGTATTATCAATCACCTCACAATAATCCTAATCGACGCAGCGAAAAAAGATATTGTGGAATCACAAACGATGATACGAAGTGTTTGTGATTTCTGTTATATCTTGCCTATCAGAGATATCAATCTCAAGCCAATTATTACAATTGTACTCGTACGATAGAAACAACAAGATCAGATCACACAACTACGAGAAAGTAGTATCGTTTTGGCTTCACAATCCCAATGAAGTCTTTAAGTCGTTAACCTGGTTTATAAGAAAAAACCAAAGGTTAAAGGAGAATCGACTCTAGCTTAGCACAACTAGTATCACACATAAGGTGTAGGGATTAGGTTTCCCAGTTTCTAGAGTTCTCCCTTATATAGTCTTTGAAATCAGGGTTTGCAATCAATGTTAGCTTGGTAACAAAGTATTCAATATTCACCGTTAGATGAAAACCTAATTAGGTTCAAGCTAATATCTTTCAACCGTTAGATCGAAAACTAGCTTGTTACACACAAATGAAATGCACGTTTCTAGGCTTGTGTAACCGTACCCAAACTTGTACATTTGTTGGTTCAACAATAGTCAACCAAATGGTTAGCCATATGATCACTTTCATATCAACCATATTCTTCTTCACCATAACTAGTTCAAGTGACTCAAATGAACTAGTTAGAGAATTGTTCAATTACAACGAAATCTTATGTAACTACACAAGACCCAATCGAAGCAAAAACGGTTTGATTCACTCGAATCGGTTCATGAACTATATAGCCACGGTTTTCAATTTACATTCCTTAGTTTATATAACAATAAGTTCACAAACATCGTGTTTAGATATAACCTACTCAAGTTCGCGGACTGGGTTCGCGGACTTAAGTTTTCGGACGTAGTTCACAAACTCCAGCAGAAATTCTCGGGACAAGAACTTCCGCCAGTTCGCGGACTTGGCTCACGCCACCATGCCGGTTCTCTTGATCAACAAAGTTCGCAAACTTCGGTTCAAGGAATAAGGACTTATACATATATGTGTTTCCATAACAATGCTTATATCCTCCAATGGTTATATAATCTAAACTCTCATTTAAATCATTGGAACATTCTTAGAGGACGTTGATATTCTATAGTTTTTATTCACAAACTATTTTTCGTCAAAGTAAGCAATTTCCAAAGTGATTGAAACTTGTCATGACTTTCGCCACTAGGTAAAAATGAACTTGGTCAAAGCGAAAGCTTACCAATACATATTTCGAGAAATAGATAGGCGAGATAAACTCGGCTCGAAATAGGAAATGTGTATAATCTAAGTCTATATAGCAAAACGACTTTTGTCTCAATATATGAGATAAATATACTTTTGAGTGATAGATAAGTTCAAGTCTCCACATACCTTTTAGTCGATGAACATCCACCGGTTCCTTGAGTAGTCCTTCGTCTTGTATGATGATTTCCATGGAGTTCTTGAGCTCAACTACACTTTCTATCCTACTCTGAGACCTTAGATATAGTAGACTAGAAATCAAGACTTATAGTTTTGATCACCAACATTGAAAAACATGCTTGAGATAGCAACGCATGCGAGTTCGGCCGAGCAATGCTCTAACACTCAATTTTAATAAAAAAGTATATCAAAGAGTTTTATCTCAATCTCTCAATTCATTCCGCAATCAAACAAATAATAATTTGCGAGCCCGATTGAATATAAGAGAGATAACTTGAACGGTACCAAAGACCAATGTTCAAGGGTCAATCAATTTCAATCAACAACCAAAGGTTGGATTTACCAATTGATCAATTCAACGCACAACCTGTAATATTTCAATTATATAACAAAATATAATGCGAAAAAGAAATAACACAGACACCGGAATTTTTGTTAACGAGGAAACCGTAAATGCATAAAAACCTCGGGACCTAGTCCAGATTGAACACCACACTGTATTAAGCCGCTAAGACACTAGCTTACTACAAACTAACTACGGTCTGGATTGTAGTTGAACCCCAATAAATATCACATTGATCCAAGGTACAATTGCGCACCTTATGTCTCTGATCCCAGCAGGATACGACGCACCTGATTCCTTTAGATGATCTCAACCACAACTAAGAGTTGCTACGACCCAAAGTCGAAGACTTCAATAAACCAATATGTATCACACAGAAAATTCTACAGTAATAGATAAATTTGTCTACCACAGAAATACCTATGGGTTTTGTTCCATATTTTGATAAATCAAGGTGAACAGGAACCAATTGATATACCATACTTATATTCCCGAAGAACAACCTAGAAATATCAATCACCTCACAATAATCTTAATCAACTAGCGAAACAAGATATTGTGGAATCACAAACGATGAGACGAAGATGTTTGTGACTACTTTTCTATCTTTCCTATCAGAGAAATTAATCTCAAGACAATCTTACGATTGTACTCAATCACGATAGAAACATCAAGATCAGATCACGCAACTACAGAGAAAATAGTTGGGTCTGGCTTCACAATCCCAATGAAGTCTTCAAGTCGTTAACCTACAGGATCTCGATAGAAACCTAAGGTTAAAGGAGAATCGATTCTATCTTATACAACTAGTATCACACAGGAGGTGTGGGGATTAGGTTTTCCGGTTGCTAGAGTTCTCCTTTATATAGTCTTCAAATCAGGGTTTTCAATCAATGCTACCTTGGTAACAAAGCATTCAATATTCACCGTTAGATGAAAACCTGATTAGATTCAAGCTAATATCTTTCAACCGTTAGATCGAACTTAGCTTGTTATACACAAATGAAATGTAACTTCATTTAGGTTTGAGTAACCGTACCTAAACGTGTACACCTAGTTGGTTCAACAATAGTTAACTAATGGTTAGCCATATGAGCACTTTCATATCAACCTTATTCATCTTCACCACAACTAGTTCAAATGACTCAAATGAACTAGTTAAAGAGTTGTTCAATTGCTTAGATATCATAGAAGTATGCAAGACATAATCGAAGCAAAAATAGTTTTGATTAACTCGAATTGATTCATGAACATTATAACCACGGTTTGCAAAGATTGTATTCCTTAATTTATAAATGTCTTAATTCACGAATTAAATTGTTTTTATAAAATAACCCACTTAAGTACGCATAAGGTACGCATACTTAAGTACCCGGACTGAGCTTGTTTTCAGTTCACAAACTCCAGCAGAAATTCACGGGATGTGAACTTCCGATAGTACGCGTACGGGTACGCGGACTTAGCTCCGGTCATCCTGAACAAGCAAAGTACGCATACTTTGGTTCAAGGATTTTGGACTTACACAAGTATGAGTTCACATACAATGTTTATATCCAAACATGGTTATATATTCTAAACTCTCATTTCAATCATTGAAACATTCTTAGAGGATGTTATATAGTGGTTATTCACACACTATTTTTCATCAAAGCGATTTTCAAGATATTGAAATAACTAACATGACTTTCGTCATGAGTAAAGATGAACTTGGCCAAAGCGAAAGCTTACCAACACATATTTCGAGAAATAGATAAGCGAGATAAACTCGGCTTAAAATAGCAAATGTGTATAATCGAAGTATGTATCGCAATACGACTTTTGTCTCAATATAGGAGATAGAGTAGATATACTTTTGAGTGATAGATAAGTTCAAGTCTCCACATACCTTTTTGTCGATGAAGATCCACCAGTTTCTTGAGTAGTTCTTCGTCTTTGCGTGATGAACGTCGTGGAGTTTAGAGCTCAACTACACTTTCTATCCTATTCGGAGACTTAGCTATAAGTAGACTAGAAATCAAGACTTATAGTTTTGGAAACTAAACTTGACAAACAAGCTTGAGATAACAACGCTTGCGAGTACGACCAAGCAGTGCTCTAACACTATCGATACATATGGATTACAAAGTAAATAAACTTTGTAGCTTCTCATCCATCATGCTTGATTTCCTTGGTTCTTCAACATTCCTTGAATTCTTCGCCACTCCAAGTACTCCAGTGATTCTGAACGTTTTCAACTCATCATCATTGTTGTTGAAGATCCGTAGCCATAACAATAAGAAAACATATGAAAAACATATGTTCTCAATCATTGTTATACAGTGTCATAGTATTATTACATAGCATCAAAATCCATTTGTATCACAACTTTGACAATAATACTACGGTAATATGTATCACTCCCCTTTAGTCAATACTTCCATCTCAAAATGAAAACCACTCCCCCTTACATGATGATCCGTAAACCATATGTAATTTAAGGACCCATAAAGCACGTCAACGCGGTGAAGAGATGATTTAAGCCGCTAATTACATAATTAATTAATTATGAATAATAATTTATAAAAATAATTTAAAAATATTTTGATCAAACAAATAGTATCATTAGTTAAATCTCAAAAAATTATGCAAAACGGACTACTAAAATGGGGCATTCGGACACCGGAAGAAAAAGATACAACACTTAGAAAATTATTGCACATTGATTGACCATTAGTCAGATAAAGTTGAATTCGGAATTTGACCATAATTAGGCCTTTCTTTGGCTAAACCAACTTAATCAACATGCAATAATTAATTATGTATATTGATATGAATTAAATAATCAATCAAATCTAGTCACTACACCCACTTCCCATGCAAATGAAATAAGAAAATAATTCTCATTAACTAATGACTTTCTTAGCTAGACTAGATGATGAATGATTCTTTTCTTTGTAATAGCTTGTTAGATTCGGTGCTGATCATTTGATAGTGGTTGAGTCAGTGAGACAAAATCTTGTGGGGAATGAGTGAGAAACAAACGAAGCCTAGTCTTTTCTTTTTGGTAGCTACAGCTCATGCTAATTTGTAATAGGTGGCAACAAGGTGGTAGGGTGTGGTGTCTATTAGGGAACTCTTTTATGGTAGAATCATTCGTTAGTAATATGTGAAGTTAGAAGAGAAAGTTGATCTTCTTTAATTATAGGAAAGATACAAGGGAGAGTGGGTGATTATGAGAGTTGTTGGAAAGAGGTTGGTGGTGTTAACGTTTTTGGGCAGAGTATGAAAATCAAGCAGCAGATGTGGGTTTGTTATTTGGGAAAGGACAATAGTCTCACGTCTCTATAATCCGCTTAATTAACTTAAAATATAATATGGAAGGCCGCTTCATTCATTGTTAATTGGTTTTGAGTTGGATGTCCGCCGACTTTAACATGGTATCATAGCTAGGTCCGTACGTGGGGTATAGGCCGAATTAATGACCACCGTGGCCGAATGACTGGTCATATGTGCACCCGTGACTGAATGACTGGTCACTCGTATGACCTGTACGTGGGGTGGACCGTGACCGAATGCCACCTGCACACCCATGATCCATACGTGCGTAGGTCCACGTGTTAGGCCGAATGACTGGCCTTACACGTGAGGGAGGGTGTGAAAGGATAATAGTCCCACATCACTAGTTTCCGCATAAAAAACTTGGAATATAATATGGAAGGCCCGCTCTACTCATTACCAATTGGTTTTGAGTCGGATGGCCATAGACTTTAACATTATTTCATTTAGCTGGTGACTACCATGTAACTATCTCTTGAATTCGACTTCTGGTTTAATGAACTCAAATAAAGCCTAAGGGTATCTATTGGGGATTTATGATGATAAGTTAGGTATATACATGCATGGATGGTGATTGTAGATTAATGGTATTGTTAGCTTTATTTGTAAAATCAAGTCACTAGTTTAACTTGGTGAATTCCAAGGCTTCTATAATGTTTTTTGTACCAGCCATACCTTGGTAAGAGTTAGGAAATGATTGCTGGTTATCGAGTATTATTATTATTAAGACCCTAAAAGATGATGAGGAAGCCTAGCTAGTTTATAATTAATGGAAATGAAACTATTAAAGGGTCCACGGAATTTGTGTATCTCTGAAAGTTGTTTGATTTATTATTCTTTGAAGCTTGTGCGTGCTTTAACAACGAACGATACGAAGAATTATTCCGAGAGTGTGAATACTAGGTATCCGTGTCATTCTCACTAAAAGAGGTGGAAATCGATAACGAACTTTCTTGTGTTCAATATTATTTTTCATGGGCATTCATTTTTATGGTGATGGTTCCTCATATTACGGGTATGTCAGCTCGATATATAGGCCCTATATACTTTGGAGACTTCCCCATGTTTGCAGGTATGGAATGGTGCCGAGGCCCGAATTTTCCTGGTAGTATTTATTACTTTTATTATCTAGAAGAACCTTTAACATGCGAGATGAATGTTTTTTCTGTGTATTTATCCGACATGCATTATCGTTTTGATGAATATTTGAAAGTTTGTTATATATTTTCTATGAGCACCCTTTTGGGGATGATGTGCTCATTCGTTTTCCACTCCAATTTCAGATAACAGGTTCGATAAGTGTTTGTGAGGATGATCAGGATTGGATGATTCTGCTTTATTTGTTTTTATGTATATACATAGTTTGAAAACCAATACACTATTATATATGTATCATCTGAGAGGAATTCATGTATTTATTTTCAGTGAGGGTTTAGTTTTGGGTTAAGTCTTATTTTAGAACTTTTATTTATTACCTAATTAGATGTTTTAGATCATTGATGCCTCGGATTGTAGATTGTTGGTTTAAGTTTTTAAGTAGCTGGATTTTGGGGCGCTACATGTAAGTAGTGTGAACTACCAAATAATTCTTCCCATTTTTATCAATATAAATTGGCAAAGGTACGAAAATTGCGTGATCACAATGAAATTTTCAAAGAGATAATTCATGACTAAAAGAGAACATATCAACTTTGTTTCGATGATTTCACATAGTCGAAACTTAGTGTATTCATCAAAGAGTTTATAAAGATACAAGATAACGCCTACAATATTCCATAGCCGCACCCCCACAAAGATTTGGCAATTAAGCACAAGTTCAATTAAGAACTCTTCCCCATAAAATGTCATTCCCGAAAGAACAACAAGAGCGACCTTACTTTTAACAAGAAAAGAAGGATTTCTTTGGACATTAACAAATTACATGAAACATGAATTTGTATCCAGAAAACTCGAATAAATTAATCACAAGAAGACCTTATAGATTAATTTAGTCGGAAATGCTCAACATAAGAAAACTTACGGAGCCATACAGTACTTTCACATAAAAGTGGATCAGGGAAAAAATCAATACTGCGGAATATTCAAAAGTTCATTCTACCTTTTATCAATATTTGCATAAAGACATAATAGACTTAACTTTTGACATATATGAGATAACCATAATTCACGGGCGTAAACACACATATCCCATAAAATATTTTTGCAATATATAAAACCAATAGATATTAATACGGCAAAATCATATTCCAAATAACTTATAATTTAAATAAATAAATCTAAAACATTGCAAGATGAAAATCGTTGGAAATAGCTATGTGTAATCACAATATTTTCTATTCCAAACCCTAGTCATCCTTCTTAAACATAAGAATAAATTCTCATAAGAAGTTTCCTAGATAATATAAGAAGTTCATGATTCTTTGATAACTTCATACCTTTACATGACTCCATCATAAAAGGTATTATCGATATCCTTGATCCTTTTGACCGTAGAAACTCCATGTTCATGAGTTAGAACATTCACCTTTCGATCAACAATGCGAGCAAGTTGCCTGGCCTTGATGCAATCAGAGATGAGTTTCTTCTGGTTCCGTATCATTACGTTTTGATTTTCAAGGATTTGGCCTGACCATCAGTTAGCTGATTTATTTGCAGTTGTAGGTTTGTAAATTCGACCTTAGAATCATTCTGAAAATGAATTAAATCCTTGACTGATTCAACAATCCACGAGTTGTACTCTTTCCTTGCAATCATCTTTTTCAAGACAAGTTCTTGAACCGAACTGCAACTTTTGATGTCTTCTTCCATATCAATATTTACTACTTCCCGAGATCTTGAAGAGTTGTCCATCTATTATTTTATTTTTAAAAGGATGGAGAAAACAAACAAACAATATATATATAAGTTTGTGAACAAGGGAAAGAGATACTTGTTATGGAAACCCTAAAACCTCTTAAAGAAATAGAAGAAGAGACGTGCGTTCCTGGACCGGTTATAGAAAGTTAATAGATCATAAGAAATCCAAAATAAGGAGATATACTTTGTTTTCAGATATCTCATATCTTTTCATAGCTCAATAATTTAGAGGATACGCTTCAAATTAGAGCACATGAAAATCAACAAGATGCATTAGTTACTAGGAGTCAAGATATCACTCAACATTCACAAATATAGAAAACAACGTTATTTCAATCACAAGATCATATGATAACATACTACAAACTTGGGCATCCCGCAAATAACATCCTTGCATCTCTCAAGTTAGCTACAAGGATGAAATCACCTATAACTAGGTAGCAAAGTGGGAAGTCATCCCACTATGAATATTAAGAGATGAGTTGTAACTACCATCTGAGTGTTTGTGCCTTGTATTTCTTACCTTTCTTCAATTGTATCTTATTACAGAAGAATTAGACGTAAACCTTTTAGAATATCCAACATAAGGATTTTTCTGAGGATTAAGTCTATGACCTCTTGAGATCCATTCCGGAGGATAAGTATTATGAGAATACCATCTCCAAGACTTAGACCTACCAGACTTATTCTCATAGACATTCCTGTAGATATTTCTAGATGAGTAACCTTGGAAACCTCTTTTATGAGAGTTCTGGTTTTCTGCTGGAGAGAAATCCATTGTAGATGTCGTTAGACGATTTACTCTGTCGATTGTAAAAAGAAGTAGATTTTGAAGATTCGAAATTTGTTTCTTTCTAGCAAAACAATGTAGAGCATTATGATTTGTTTTACCGTAGAATGAACAGGTTCGTGGACAAGGAACATTGGAAGAAACCTGTTTTAAGCTCATAGCCTTTTCGGAAATCCGCAAGTCACGCAAACGTTTCTTAGCAGACAATTCCTTAGGAGTAATTTTCTCCATGCTAGGTAATACCACATGAGTATTAGAGATAGGCACTGAAGGAGACTTACTCACTAAAACAGAGTTTTCCCTTTACAAGGATTCTTACTGTTCCTTGGCTAGTAACAGAGATGCAACAAGTTTCTCTTTTTCAACACGAAGGTTGTTCAATTTTGATGAATGAGACTTGGTTAAACGTTCTTCTTTGATTGAGTCTTCTTTAACAGTATTTTCAAGCATACTAATCTTTTCGCGTTGTAGAGTAGTTTCTTGAACAAGATTTTCGATATTGTTAGAAAAAGACTCAATAATACTATAGAGTTCTCGTTCTCTATCAACAGACTTCTCAAGTTCATCAGTGAGCTGAGTATATTTATCCTCAAGCGATCTAATTTTAGAAACTTGAATATCAATAATCTGAGCAGATTTTTTTAAAGTTCTGGTGAGCTCCATTTCAGTTTCTGACATAGTGTCAACTATCACTTTAGAGGGAATGTTATCAGAATCAGATAGCAAAAGTTTATTACCTCGGGGTTCGGAAGAATCAACTAAGGATTTATCCTTTGAGGTAATCCCAACACATTTGGCATAATCAAAAACTTTGGAAGAAATCTCTATGTGCGTAAAAGCGAGATAAACTTCTATTCACAGAAATCAGATTGCTACAAACACAAACTTATGAGGTCTTTAACATGTTTGTCTGCTCTGATACCAATTGAAAAATCGGGTATAACAACAACATACAATATTTCGTTCGGCAATCTGTATGTACAAACTCCAATATTATTCCGAAAGCGCCAACTTAAAAAAGCGATCTCAATCAAGAAATATATGATCGCTGTCGTATGCGTTAAAAATAATTCACTTTCTCACTCAACTAGATATAAATATAGTACGTGATAAGAAAAAGTTCGTTCCCACAAAGAGGCTTTTATTGTTATAAAATTTCAGTTTCTTAGTAACCAAGGGGGGTTTTGTTTTATCTAAATAAACAAAGCAATAAAAGTAATCGAAAGCAATAAAATAATTTGAATAATCAATAAGGAGAAGATATTGGTCATGGGATAGTATCATTCACAAACATGTATTTTCATCAAGGACTAGAATTGGAATTTAATCTCTCATCTATTAGAAGTCCTAGGATATCTTGATCGCTAGAATATCCCGTTTATTTCACGATTTTATCACAAACAACATTAAAAGATGCTATTGTGAAATCTACCTAGAAAGCAACCTAAAGTGTAAAAGCACAATTAAGTTTAACTCCCAAAGAGCAATAAGTTATATGAAATAAGACTAATCAATGCAAACAAACGTGTAAAAGCATTAATTCGTTTTAACAGAGGTTATGATTCATATGCAATTAAAAAGATGTATCACTACAAGTAATAATGGCATTATGCTACTTAGAATCAGGGATAAACAACTATTTCGTATTGAAAACCCTAATCTAGCAATAGAGATGAATGAAAATCGGATTGATTCCGGACTCAACCAAACTAGCATTCAAATCATAAGACAATATTAATAATAAATCATAAACAATAAAGTTGAGACAAAACTAATTCATTGAAACAAATAACATGCTTGAGAAATCAACTTTTATCCCATAACCAATAACTGAGTTTAGTTACTCATAATCTTTGTGTTCATCATAATCATAATCAAAAATAAATGGGAGAAGATGAAAAATAAACGAAAACAAACCCTAGTTGTAGCTATCTCCAAAGCTCCAAGAATAATCCGTTAATAAAAGAAAGTAGAAAACTTTTCTTTTTGTAGTTTTTCTCCCTTCCAAAACTAGGTCAACTCTCAAAAACCCATCACCAATAAGTCCACTAAGCCCGTATGTGTGAAGAGCCCATGTAGAAAATTTGTCCAAAAAGTGTCGCCGGAAATGGCCGGAAAAGTCACCGTAAAACGTCTCAAGTGACTGGCGAAGACCGCCCGGTTTCCGGCCAACGAGTCAAATCGGTCAAGTCAACGAGTCAGAACGGTCAAACTCAGTGAGCACACCGAGTCAGTCAGTTGGTACCAGTCAGATGAGTCAGGTCTGAGTTAAGGCTAACTCAGCTGACTTGTTCTAAGCCAAAACCATTTCGCAGGCCAGAGCTCTGCTAATGCACGATGATTGTGCATCACCAATGCTAATCCAGTCCAGCTGCACCTAGCATTACCTGCAATTGCAGCTCATTCTCACTGCCTTCAGCCCATGACCAATTTCTTGTTCACCACCAACAAAAGCAACAACATCAACCAGTATTTCTCCCTTGCACCAGAGCCACACCAATTGCAACAACATTCCTTCCATCTGTAGCTGTTGGGGTATATATTTAAAAACATAGTTTTGTAATAATATGCCAAAGTTAGAGAGATAGTATGGTGGCATTGTTTTGAGCTCCCACACTATAGGCATGGGTTCAATTCCCACCCCACACAATTTCACTAGGGTATATACTATTTATACTATATATTATATTACATTAGTCCGGGAGCGGGGCCTTGGGGCCTTGGGAGGTCTGCTGATCCAGAAACAATTTTTTTGCTGTTTTTAACTTAAATTTTCAAAACGTATTAAGATAATTATATCATGATTAATTACAGTTAATGTTGAAATTTTAATACGGCCGTTTTTTTGCTGTTACAAAGAAATTTAATTGGCATTTAATCGAAAATTAATTTTCCATTAATTCCATTGATTCTTTTTGATTATAAAAAAAAAACTGGTTTCTTGAAGAAAAGATATAGAACGTTATTTTTATTTCGTCAAGTTTTTCTGAGCAAGTGTTGTTGAAAGAGTTATTATTGATTCGATTTCTCAGTGCAGAGAAATCGAAAGAGATAAGCTGTTTTATCCCATAGGGTTTCGACAAAAAACTGACTGCTAGCACAATCAAGAGGCAGAGTCGCGAAACACCTTAAAGATAGCGACCTAGTACGCGACTCAGCGGTTTCTTTGTGTAATTTGATTATAGTGCTTTGTTTCCAACAGTAGCTCAGTTATTCATCTCCATCTCTTTATTCATAGAATCACTTCGAACATCAGTTCAGTCTCAACCCCAGATTCAAAACCCTGGTTCCATTAACAACAACAGCAACAGTATCAGCAAGACCAGCTGAGTTACACCTGAATTCTCACTGCATCCTTTGTAGCTTCTTTGAACAAGCACATTTGTAGCTGCACCTCATACCTGCAATTCAGTTCATTGCATCCATTCAAGCAACACACAACACCTGCACTGCTATCTCTGTCTTCTGTAATTGAACAGCACCACTAGCCACATCTCCACTGGCATCCAAACCCAGTGTAACCACCATCTCAATCTGCAAGTTCTTCTACCTGCAAGTCAAGCCACAGTTCACAACACATTCCCTGTAGCTCCAAAACCATTACATACTTCATCTGTATCAACTCACAGACAAACCCATTTCTTCTTCTGATTCATCTCAACAGCAACGACAACAGCATCAAACATTTAAACTCGAACTTCTTCTCAGCAGCAGCACCTCAATCCTGTAGCTTCCCTGCATTGCATATCTTGACCGCAGACAATACCCTTGCAGCCAACCAACACCAGTTCACAGGATCACTCGATTCCTTCCCTGCGCAATTATGAATCCCATACATTCATCTAATCCTGCATTCAGCTCAACCCCATTAGCAGCTGTCACACCAACATCATCTTCTGTAACTCAGTTCACTGAAACCTGCAACGTCATTCCTCCAGCCACACACTGACAGTTCCAATCACCAGCAGTTTGCACCTAATCCTTCCCTGCAACATCACCACCTTCTCCCTGTATAGCACCCAACAATCCCATTCTCTGGCAACAACTTCTTTAATCTCTATACCTTCTCATCCACTCAACACACAGAAACAGTTCTTTCTTCTTCTTTTCTTCGTGGATTTGTGAAATTTAACATTAACCCAAGCTTACTCAACTCTCAATTCAGCCATAATCATCATCAGATTCTTCAAACACTCATCTTCACCAAACCCTAATTCCACATCAATTTCTTCAACAGTTCTTCTCTGTCGAACAACAGCAGAGCCATTCTTCATGTATTGTGGCAACACCAACTGTAGTAACAGAACAATGATTCCCATCCTCCTCAGATCTATTTCTTCTTTATCTTCGCTCTTAATCTCTCGGACCAACACCAACAGCTGCTGCCGCTTCTCTTTCTCAATTTCAGGTGAAAATAATTGAAATGAATGAGAGCAAGTCTTCTCTCGATTTAGGGTGTAGGAATTAGGGTTAGATAATCACACCCCACTCATTAGATACCCCAGTAGGTGCCCTATAACATATGGTCACCCCTTAACCTCAGCTAGTCTATCTTTAATGCTCCTCCAATACAGAGTTGCCCCTTAAGCTCGGTTCGACTCCGAATAGTGTTCGCCTATGAAATGACCATTTTGTCCTTCTTTTGCTCATAACCTTAGCTTGGTCCAGCTGCCACTCGCATGTGAATTGACGGTTCTGCCCTTATGCTCCAAAAGAGTGCTTTATTCTTATTCTTTTGCTCCAAATAACTCCATTGCACCTAATAACTCAAAACGAACGTAAAATACATAATTCATACGACAAATAGAAAAGAAAGCATAATCAATAGATAATAATTCTAGGTGTTTATGACACCTATCAGATTCCCCCACACTTAGACTTTGCTTGTCCTCGAGCAAATCAAACGAAAATTATTCTAAAGGATGCATACAATTCCCCTGAGGGTTTACTAGAGATATACCCACAAAACCTGCTTTTTCCAACTTACTAGTTCTCCGTAATGATAGCATCCAACGTGCTAAGAAGATATAGAGATTCTGCACACTAGTCATAAGAAGTTAGACACATAAATGAACACAATCTCATCCTTAAAAGTTGAGAGAGAAATAATCATCTCTTCTCGAAAGAAATTCGGGTTCAGAGTGATCAAAAGCCTCGACTCTGCCTCACAAGAAAGGGTTTTATGAAATTGCTCTCAACAATAAACAGCTCTTTATGGGTCACACATGTGTCGAGGTAGGAATGAAGAGAGAATCCTGTAACACGTTGAATGGTAGGAAGGAAAAAACCCTCCGAATTGTTTTGAAAACCCACATCTTTTAATCATTTTGAAAACCCTTTTTCTGACGATCTCTAAGAAAGGAAATCAACCACTTAACGAAGGTGGGAATATGCTTACTTACCTCATTATCCGTTCGACGTGCAGCTAGCACCACTCTCACAGCATCCATAAAAACGTCTTCGGTCTTCAATCGATGTCTTCATCTTCGTCTTTGGTCTTCAACTCTTGATGATGAAATATTGCACTTCGTAGAATCTTGACAATGTGATTCTTTCCTCTAATTTCTTGTTGCTTGAAACTTCATTACGGATATTTCTTCTTCCATTTGCTTTATTGAATAAATACAAAACCAAAAACGAACTAAACAAATAAAAATATGATGCAATGAATTTTTTATTTTTATTTTTTTATTTTTTTATTTTTTTTGATAATGCAAGATAAAGTAAATAAAAATAAACAAAATACGAAAACTAATGATGAACTAATAAAAATTTTCTCTTATCTTTTTTTTTTTAATGAGACAAGAGAAAATAATACAAATACAAAATAAAGATAAATATAAAAATAAAAGTACAAATGCCATGGTGTAAGTACTTTACCGCTCGATAACTTGTATGTCTCGATATCACAAACTTCTTGAATTCTCATCTTAATAATCTTCATTCTTGTACAATAGTCTTCAACTTGTAAAAATTCTGCTCCTTGTCTTGTTGCTATACTTGAATCTGAAATCTTCTCATTTCTGTACCGTTGCTTGTAAACCTTGAACATCTTCAACTTTCCTTCGAATTTGTGATGCTCCTCTTGTTGATGATGATGGTGTTTCTATGGACCTGTTGGTGTAGAGAGAGATAAAGTGGATGGTGCTAACTGCGAACAAGATTACAAGTGGTATGTAAGTTAACAATTCGATGTCACCATTCATGATTGATAAAATATCACTCAAGAGATCAAAATAGTGCTTTTATTGTTGGGAGGTTGGGTAGCTCACCATTCTACCCGGAGTTTATGTACGGTAACACACACTCTAAAAGCACATATTTAGACAGGTACAAAAAATTGAAGGTCGGTGCCTCTCATGATGTAACATGGGTAGTCTCCACTATAGGGGATCACAAATCTAATACCGAATTCAGTCTGCACCTCATTTTCCACTGGGATGGTTAAATCCAACTTTAACTTTCATACAAGTAAGAAACCCGATCATGTTCTCTGTCATCTCTAAGTTTAGTCACTCTTATGAGAATCTCGATGTAATCTTAGCGACATGTATACTATGTGACTCTAAACTAACTACAAGTTGGAGTTTTCTTATTCATTATTTTACAAAAAAGTTGAAAAAATTGAAAATTTTACAATGCAAATGCTTAACCACTCCCCCACACTTAAACTTTACATTGTCCTCAATGTAAATTGAATCGTCCAAAGAAAGTAAAGGTGGGAAATTCTAACATGATAATGACAAGAAATCGGAAAAAGTAAATGCAAAACAAGACAAGAATAACTAAAAACAAGACAAGAAATACTCATCCTATGTGTTGCCTCCCATTTAGCGCTTGGTTTAAAGTCGTCAGCCCGACTATCTCCTTGCTTTCTATGCCTCCTCCAGAGGGAGTGCATCCACAAAATTAGCCCCTTCCACCACTTCGGAAGTGAAATTCTCATAATATGGTTTCAAACGGTTCCCATTAACTTTAAGTTCCTTGCCTGTAACTATGCTACGAATTTCTACTGCACCATGAGAAAACACATTAGTAACAATAAAAGGTCCAATCCAACGTGACCTTAATTTACCCGGTAAATAAATGCAAGCGAGAATTAAACAAAAGCACTTTCTGCCCAATGCAAAATTGTTTCCTAGAAATCATGTTATCATGAAATGCTTTCGTTTTCTCCTTATAAATGCGTGAGCTTTCAAATGCATCATTGCGAAGCTCCTCTAGCTCTTGGAGTTGTAACTTCCTTTGCTTCCCATCCCCATCCATCTCCATATTGCATTGCTTAATATCCCAAAACGCCTTATGCTCAATTTCAACGGGTAAATGACAAGGTTTACCATACACAAGCCTAAAGGGAGACATCCCGATAGGTGTCTTGTATGCGGTTTTATAAGCCCACAAAGCATCATTAAGTCGCATTCTACAATCTTTCCTTGTTGGATTCACCGTCTTCTCTAGAATGGATTTCACCTCCCGGTTGGAAACCTCGGCTTGTCCATTTGTTTGGTGTTGATAAGGTGTTTCAATCTTGTGCGACACATTGTACTTCTTCAACAAGGTTTGTAAGATCCTGTTTTTGAAGTGAGAACCCCTATCGCTAATTACGGCTCTTGGAATTCCAAACCTTGCAAAGATATTAGCTTGCACAAAATCTGAAACCACTTTAGAATCATTAGTCGAGGTGTCCTTAGCTTCCACCCATTTGGAGACATAATCAACAACAAGTAAGATATAAAAATTCCCATGAGAGTTGACAAAAGGACCCATAAAATCAATACCCCATACAACGAAAAATTTAATAAATTGAATAAAAGTTTGTGGCATTTGATTTCGGGCACCTAGATTGCCTGTTCTTTGGCACCTATCACAAGTTGTACAAACATATATGCATCTTTAAACAAGGTTGGCCAATAGAAACCACTTTCAAGTACCTTGTGAGTGGTTCTCTTACTCCCAAAATGTCCTCCACAAGCATAGGAGTGACAAAAAGACAAGATAGAATTAAACTCGGATTCGGGAACGCACCTTCGTAATACTTAGTCACTACCTTGTTTCCATAAGTATGGATCATCCCATATGTATTGGTTCCCTAACCTCTTAAGTTTATCCCTCTCAGCACGAGACAAGTTCTTTGGGATTTGTTTAGACACCAAGTAGTTCACAATGTCGGCATACCATGGTTCTCCCGAAGCAATTGAGAATAGTTGCTCATCCGGGAAACTTTCACGCAATGGGATAGCTTCCTCGTCCACAACAAGACGACTCAAATGATCCGCAATGATGTTCTCAATTTCTTTCTTGTCTTTGATTTTAATATCAAACTCTTGCAAAAATAGAATCCATCGTATAAGCCTCGGTTTCGCCTCTTTTTTCATAAGCAAGTACCTAAGCGTTGCATGATCAGAAAAGACAACAACTTTTGTACCAATTAGATAAGAGCGAAACTTTTCCAAAGAAAAAACAATAGCTAATAACTCTTTTTCAGTGGTTATATAGTTTTGTTGGGCCTCATTTAACGTTCTAGAAGCATAATAAATAGCATGAGGTATCTTCCCCACACGTTGCCCAAGCACCGCACCAACCGCAAAGTCACTTGCATTACACATGAGATCGAAAGGCTTGCTCCAATCCGGTGGTTTAATGATAGGGGCTGAAATCAAAAGTTCTTTCAAACGATTGAATGCCTCCATACACTTTTTATCAAAGTTAAAAACCACATCTTTTTGCAATAAGTTGCAAAGTGGTGATGCTATCTTGGAAAAATCCTTGATAAATCTACGATAAAAACTTGCATGACCAAGAAAAGAGCATATCTCCCTCACCGTAGTGGGAGGGGTTAGAGCACGAATAAGGTCTATTTTAGATTTATCGACTTCCAAACCTTTAGAAGATATTATATGGCCTAAAACTATGCCATGAGTTACCATGAAATGGCACTTCTCCCAATTTAGCACAAGATTTGTTTCAACACATCGTTCAAGGATTAATGACAAGTTGTGCAAGCAAAGGTCAAATGAATCACCAAAGACACTAAAGTCATCCATAAATACTTCGATTATGTTTTCAACATATTCTGAGAAGATACTTACCATACACTTTGAAAGGTAGCTGGAGCATTGCACAAGCCAAAAGGCATCCTTCTATAAGCAAAAGTACCGAAAGGACAAGTGAAAGTGGTTTTCTCTTGATCCTCCGGCGCTATCATAATCTGATTGTAACCTGAATAACCATCAAGGAATCAATAATAAGAATGTCCAGCTAAACGTTCAAGCATTTGATCAATAAAAAGCAATGGAAAATGATCCTTCCTAGTGGTGGCATTCAATTTCCTGTAATCAATACAAACCCTCCAACCGGTTTGCACACGAGTTGGGACAAGTTCGTTCTTATCATTCTCCACCACCATCACACCTGATTTCTTTGGTACTACTTGTACCGGGCTTACCCACTTGCTATCGGATATGGGGTAGATAACACCCACGTCCAAAAGATTTAGTATCTCCTTTTTCACAACTTCCATCATGGGAGGGTTCAAACGACGTTGCGCTTCCCTTGTAGGCTTTGCATCGTCCTCCAAACGGATTTTGTGCATACAAACGACATGGCTTATACCCTTGATATCAGCAATTGTCCATCCTATGGCCGTCTTGTACTTCCTTAGCAACCTTAGAAGTTTTTTCTCTTGTAATTCACTAAGCTTGTTAGAAACAATCACAGGTAAATCTTCCTTGTCACCCAAGTATAAGTACTTTAAGTGATCGGGAAGAGGTTTCAATTCTAACTTTGGAGATTTAACAATGGAAGGTACAAGCTTTTTATCACTGCATGGTAAAGAAATAAAAGAGATATTATGAGTTTCCGGGCATCCTTGTAGTGAATTAAGATCACGAAGGGCTTCCTTGACTTCATTACCTCACTCTACACCATTATCCATGGATGTAGTCAAAACGGTTTCCAAAGCATCATCACCATTCAATTCAAATACTTGTTGTGCCAATGTATCCACAACATCAATGGAGAAACAAGAGTGGACATCACTAGGATATCTCATCGTCTCGAAAATGTTGAAACGTATTGTTTCTCCATCAAAGTCCATAGTTAGCGTTCCTTTATCCACATCAATAATGGTTTTCGCCGTTTTCATGAAGGGACGCCTGATGAGTGCCAAATATTGTATATATTTATCCCTTTTTGTTGGCATTTAACTCATCTTTTGATCATTAATTCTACATTTTATCCCATATTCTGTATTTTCATTGTTTTCAAGAATAAATATTTTTCTTACTTAATTTTGCATTTTTTAGGTAATAAATAAAGTTCGGATGAGTCGCGGAGCGAAAAGAGCAGAAAAGTAGTGAAAAGCCGGGAGAAATTACGCAAGGAAACCGCGAAGAATGGTGCGCACAACCTCATTTTCTACACACAAAAGCGCCTCCGTTCTCAGCCATCAGATCAGTTCTCAGAAGCATCCGACGGTCGCTCCTTCATAGAGCATCAAAATCGGAAGTCTCTGCCAAGCACCACAGCGCTGAAATTCCAAGCCTTCAGATTAGATGGTAGTTGAATCCAACGGTCGCTCCCTTGCTGTGCATCAAAGTTTGATATCTCCGCCTTACACTACAGCACCTAACTCCATATGGTGCCGTTAACTTCGTTGCACCTCAGAATCCGACGGTCGCTTCACACATCCTTCCATCTATCCGTTCGATTCCACTCAGATCCAATGATCCAACATCTAAGCTTCGCAAATATCGAACTTGAGGTCTCCGCCTCACACCATAGCAACACATACCCTATTCCCAACCAAACAACCCCTAATCCTAATCCCATCGAGCTCTTCCTTCTCATCTTCCCAAAACCAGTTCACCACAAACACCCGACAGTTGCAGAGCCTGCAACTCCACCACCTCCCCTCTCTGCCGCTGTCGCTTACACCACAACCACACCACACCGTACATCACCACTCCATCCCAAGTCTCTCCCTTGTCTCGTTTCTAGCATCTAACTAGGTGCTACAAGCTAGAACAGTGAGAAGCTAGGGTTTCACCAACAGCGAGGAGAAGACACAATTGAGGGCTGGAAAAGCTTCAGAAGAGCAGAGGGGACATACCCAAAGCATGGGTCGAGTCTAATTGCATCAGAGGGTGAGTTAATTTCATTATTTCTCGAACCCTAATTTTACTGTTGAGTGAAGATATTTGGGGAAAATGGGTGTAAACCCTAATTTGCTAATTTGGGTATAAAAGGGGATGTGTATGAGATGTTAAAACTTGTTCTTGGACTAGCCAAGTTTCCACCCAATTTGGGTTAGGTTAATTCCAATTTTAAATTGCACTGTTAATGTTTAATGTGTATGCTCTCTGTTAATGTGTATGTTCTCTGTTAATGTGTATGTTCTGTTATGTCTTGTAATGTTCTCATGTTGTTCATGTCATTCTTAGATGTGTGAAATGTTCTAGGATAGAATTGAATCAAGGTAAACCACATTTTACTCTCACAGTGCATATCATGTATGCTTTGTAGTTAGGATAAAACTATGTGATATTACCACAACTCATACCTTATTGACATTGTCAAATTCTCTGACTAATTGTGCTTTAGTCAGACATTTAGTGCTTAGGATTGACACTTTAGTTGTGATTCAACTGTCCATTGGTGAAACACCTTAGGTAAAAGGCAGGCTTGAACCTTTACCTTTACCTGCTTTAAGGAAGAATTGGCATGATCATTTGAGTTCATCCTCTGTCTTCACTGTTTTGTTTTTATTTTGTTTTTTTTTTCCATGTTTAGACTCATTCCATTGTTTACTGTTTTTTCTTTCATTTGCTATTTCTTCACATCACTGCCCTTGGCTTAGGCCTTGGTATGCAACTGTTTCTTTATCACTCTTGTTCCTGTTCTTTGTGTCTTTAGTTTCTTTTCTGTTTTGCATTTTTTTACTACTTGCTTCCCCTCCTGCCACTTCTGTTGCATTTCTTCTACTGTTGCAATTGCTGCTGCAGCACTTGTGCTGCTGTGCTTTCCCTTGCTGCTGCCACTTCTTCTGTTGCTGCTGTAGCTTCCTCTGTTGCTGCTGCCTTTCTGCAGTTGCTGCTGCCACTCCTTGCCCTGTAGCTACTACTTGTGCTGCTGCACTTGTGCTGCTGCACTGTTTTTTCCTTCTTCTTGGCCTTGTGGTGTTTTGCTGCTGCTGTGCAATTTCTCTGCTGCAGTTGCTGTTGCTGTTGCCTTTGTCTTGCAGCTGCTGCTGCTGCATTTCTGCTCCCCTGCTGCCAAACTGCTGCAGCTCTTGCTCCTGCTGCTGCCTTCCTTTTGTTGCCTGCTGCTGCTGCTCCAAAGCCCATAGTCCACAGTTCCTGCAGCCCAAAGCTCATTTCAAAAGTTGAGCCCAATCCAATTCAGGCTTAACCAAAGGCCCAGGTTCTTGACTGAAACAAAAGCCCAAGGTTTAGTTCACTAAGGCCCATTGCATTAAGGCTCAAAGCCCAGTTTAGGTTAAGGTTAAAAAACCCAATCCAATTAACTGTGGGCTTAATCAAAAGCTTAAGTTTAGGACCAAAGCCCATTTGCACTTCAAAGATAACTGAGCCCAAGCTCAGTTCATTTTATCTTTAACAAACTCACTAAGCCCAATTCATTCAAAGGGCATTCAAACCCATTAGTACTCAGCCCAATTTAGCCAAAGGCTTCTAAGCCCAAAGCAAATCTAGGAATCCAATTAGCTAAACACTCCAAAACACACCCGATCTCTGTGGATCGACCCGTACTTGCACGAGCTACAACTGACGACCGTGCACTTGCGGTATTACTGTAGGCCCGTTTCCATCGCATCATTTTTATACACCTGTCTAGGCCTGCCAAGTTTTTTGGCGCCGCTGCCGGGGATAATTTTTAGGACTTTCCGGGGCCCAACAAGTTTTTGGCGCCGTTGCCGGGGATTGGTGCTGTGTTTTATCTGTGTTTTTCTTAGCTATTTTGTATTTCATTTCATAGCATTTGCATCTGCATCTGCTTCATTTCATTTGCTGTTGGACCTGCTGTTCTGAACCTGTTTTTCCTCTGCTGGGACGCCACCAAGGAAAAGAACCAAAACCCAACTGGGTTTTTGCAACAATATCAGAGCAGCTGGGCTGTGCTAAAAAGGTAAGCCTAAACCCATTTCATTGAGAGAACCCAACCTGTGGGCTTCCAATTTTTTTATTTGTGGGCTTGTAATAATTAACCCAATTTTTTGGGCTTTTTATTTTTCTATTTTGGGTTTGTAATAATTTATGTGTGGGCTTGTTGTTTAATTTGTGGGCTTGTATTTATTTTGTGTGGGCTTGTTTAAATTTTTCCATTGGACTTGTATTTTGGACTCTGGGTTTAAACCCAGCTGATAACCGATTGTGGGCCGCAGCCTTCCTTCCATTTCATTAGAGGCTTGCACAGTGGGCTTGCTCCCATTCAAAAACCAAATTTTTTTTTTTTTTAATTTTATTTTTCTTTAAAAAAAAAAATAAAAAAATAAAAAAAATAAAAAAAAAAAAAAAAAAAAAAATAAAAAAAAAAAAAAAAAAAAAAAAAAAAATCAGAAAAATACAAAAAAAAAAAAAAAAAAAAATTCAAGTATTTATCAATTCCATCATCTCTTGTTCCAAAAATAAAAAGAGATTTGTCAATGTAAATAGGAGTCATGTAAAGAGTTACTTTTGTTGTTTCTTTTGTAATAAGCAAGGAAGGGTGTATGCCATTGATGTACAACGCGAGAAATTGTGAAATACCTCCAACTCATTCACAATTCTCGTAAAGTCCGGACAGCTAGCTAGATTTCGACCTCAGTTCTTAGCCTGAGAAACTATCTCTTGGTGATTAGTAGTCATAACTTCAGATCTTTCTTTACACATGTGTAGATACACTTTACACTCTTATCACATGTCTTTTTTTGTTATCAGTGCTAGGATTGTGCCTTGATAGCTAGATTGACATCTCCATTTTGCTGTGAGCTTAACTGTTTTGCACATGTCACGTTTGATGGAATATGAGCTTATATTTTGTCCTTAGGTTTTGTAGGCACACCTCTGGTAAACCTTCACGAGACTTCAACTCGTCCACTAGGGACACTTAGTGGTTTAAAAGGCTTAGTGCATACGCTAAATGCATTCGAGAGACCAGCGACAGTGGTATAGGTAGGATTTCCTTAGTTTTGTTTTACTTGAGGACAAGTAAAATTCAGGTTTGGGGGTATTTGATGAGTGCCAAATATTGTATATTTATCCCTTTTTGTTGGCATTTAACTCATCTTTTGATCATTAATTCTACATTAATCCCATTCGGTATTTTCAGGTTTTCAAGAATAAATATTTTTCTTACTTAATTTTGCATTTTTTAGGTAATAAATAAAGTTCGGATGAGTCGCGGAGCGAAAAGAGCAGAAAAGTAGTGAAAAGCCGGGAGAAATTACGCAAGGAAACCGCGAAGAATGGTGCGCACAACCTCATTTTCTACACACAAAAGCGCCTCCGTTCTCAGCCATCAGATCAGTTCTCAGAAGCATCCGACGGTCGCTCCTTCATAGAGCATCAAAATCGGAAGTCTCTGCCAAGCACCACAGCGCTGAAATTCCAAGCCTTCAGATTAGATGGTAGTTGAATCCAACGGTCGCTCCCTTGCTGTGCATCAAAGTTTGATATCTCCGCCTTACACTACAGCACCTAACTCCATCTGGTGCCGTTAACTTCGTTGCACCTCAGAATCCGACGGTCGCTTCACACATCCTTCCATCTATCCGTTCGATTCCACTCAGATCCAATGATCCAACATCTAAGCTTCGCAAATATCGAACTTGAGGTCTCCGCCTCACACCATAGCAACACATACCCTATTCCCAACCAAACAACCCCTAATCCTAATCCCATCGAGCTCTTCCTTCTCATCTTCCCAAAACCAGTTCACCACAAACACCCGACAGTTGCAGAGCCTGCAACTCCACCACCTCCCCTCTCTGCCGCTGTCGCTTACACCACAACCACACCACACCGTACATCACCACTCCATCCCAAGTCTCTCCCTTGTCTCGTTTCTAGCATCTAACTAGGTGCTACAAGCTAGAACAGTGAGAAGCTAGGGTTTCACCAACAGCGAGGAGAAGACACAATTGAGGGCTGGAAAAGCTTCAGAAGAGCAGAGGGGACATACCCAAAGCATGGGTCGAGTCTAATTGCATCAGAGGGTGAGTTAATTTCATTATTTCTCGAAACCCTAATTGTACTGTTGAGTGAAGATATTTGGGGAAATGGGTGTAAACCCTAATTTGCTAATTTGGGTATAAAAGGGGATGTGTATGAGATGTTAAAACTTGTTCTTGGACTAGCCAAGTTTCCACCCAATTTGGGTTAGGTTAATTCCAATTTTAAATTGCACTGTTAATGTTTAATGTGTATGCTCTCTGTTAATGTGTATGTTCTCTGTTAATGTGTATGTTCTGTTATGTCTTGTAATGTTCTCATGTTGTTCATGTCATTCTTAGATGTGTGAAATGTTCTAGGATAGAATTGAATCAAGGTAAACCACATTTTACTCTCACAGTGCATATCATGTATGCTTTGTAGTTAGGATAAAACTATGTGATATTACCACAACTCATACCTTATTGACATTGTCAAATTCTCTGACTAATTGTGCTTTAGTCAGACATTTAGTGCTTAGGATTGACACTTTAGTTGTGATTCAACTGTCCATTGGTGAAACACCTTAGGTAAAAGGCAGGCTTGAACCTTTACCTTTACCTGCTTTAAGGAAGAATTGGCATGATCATTTGAGTTCATCCTCTTGTCTTCACTGTTTTGTTTTTATTTTGTTTTTTTTTCCATGTTTAGACTCATTCCATTGTTTACTGTTTTCTTTCTTTCATTTGCTATTTTCTTCACATCACTGCCCTTGGCTTAGGCCTTGGTATGCAACTGTTTCTTTATCACTCTTGTTCCTGTTCTTTGTGTCTTTAGTTTCTTTTCTGTTTTGCATTTTCTTTACTACTTGCTTCCCCTCCTGCCACTTCTGTTGCATTTCTTCTACTGTTGCAATTGCTGCTGCAGCACTTGTGCTGCTGTGCTTTCCCTTGCTGCTGCCACTTCTTCTGTTGCTGCTGTAGCTTCCTCTGTTGCTGCTGCCTTTCTGCAGTTGCTGCTGCCACTCCTTGCCCTGTAGCTACTACTTGTGCTGCTGCACTTGTGCTGCTGCACTGTTTTTCCTTCTTCTTGGCCTTGTGGTGTTTTGCTGCTGCTGTGCAATTTCTCTGCTGCAGTTGCTGTTGCTGTTGCCTTTGTCTTGCAGCTGCTGCTGCTGCATTTCTGCTTCCCCTGCTGCCAAACTGCTGCAGCTCTTGCTCCTGCTGCTGCCTTCCTTTTGTTGCCTGCTGCTGCTGCTCCAAAGCCCATAGTCCACAGTTCCTGCAGCCCAAAGCTCATTTCAAAAGTTGAGCCCAATCCAATTCAGGCTTAACCAAAGGCCCAGGTTCTTGACTGAAACAAAAGCCCAAGGTTTAGTTCACTAAGGCCCATTGCATTAAGGCTCAAAGCCCAGTTTAGGTTAAGGTTAAAAACCCAATCCAATTAACTGTGGGCTTAATCAAAAGCTTAAGTTTAGGACCAAAGCCCATTTGCACTTCAAAGATAACTGAGCCCAAGCTCAGTTCATTTTATCTTTAACAAACTCACTAAGCCCAATTCATTCAAAGGGCATTCAAACCCATTAGTACTCAAGCCCAATTTAAGCCAAAAGGCTTCTAAGCCCAAAGCAAATCTAGGAATCCAATTAGCTAAACACTCCAAAACACACCCGATCTCTGTGGATCGACCCGTACTTGCACGAGCTACAACTGACGACCGTGCACTTGCGGTATTACTGTAGGCCCGTTTCCATCGCATCATTTTTATACACCTGTCTAGGCCTGCCAAGTTTTTTGGCGCCGCTGCCGGGGATAATTTTTAGGACTTTCCGGGGCCCAACAACGCCCAAGTAGCAATGGAAGAGACGAGTCCGGTGAGCCTTCATTCATCTCTAACACACAAAAGTCAGCTGGAAATACTAATTGATTAACCTGCACAAGAACATCCTCAACAATACCCATTGGGTAGACATTAGAACGATCGGATAATTGCAATACAATTCCAGCCTTTTTAAGAGGATCTAACTCAAGTGAATTGTACATAGATGCAGGAATAACATTAACAGATGCACCTAAATCCAACATAGCTTTGTTAAATGTGGTGTTACCAATTGTGACTGGAATGTCAAAGCTACCGGGATCCTTACATTTCAGTGGGAGTTTGTGTTGTAAGATTGCCGAAGCATTCTCTCCCACACTTAGCACTTCATTATCTTTGAGCCTTCGCTTATTGGTACACAAGTCCTTCAACACCTTCGCATACTTGGGAACTTGCTTGGTCGCATCAATGAGTGGTATGTTCACATGAATCTTCTTTAAAACGTCTAAAATCACCTTTTCTAGTTCCGCCTTCTTGGAACTTGCAAATCTATGAGGGAAAGGTAAAGGAGGAACATAAGTAGAAACCGGAGTTTTAGAGTTAGGAATAGGTACCTCAGAAGTTTGGGGAGAATCATCACTCTTTTCCTCCAAAACAGGTTCCTTTGGTGTTTTCACCTTGCCCGAATCAGTAACCTCGGGTTGCACACGATCAAATATTCAACAATTCATCACATGAGCAACACTTTATCAGATGATAAATATTTTCTCAAACCAAGGAATATTGGTTCAACAATCAATATTCAACGATCCACCGAATGAGCAATACTTTCTCACTTCATTGTAAGAACTATACCTCTGTCTCATGACATGTTCAATTCATGAGTTTCAGAACATCATGTTCGACACTCAGCACCTACATGGACTCTTCGTCCCATCAAACCACGAAGTCATCAATTGACTAACAAACCACGAGACGTCAATCGTGTCACTTGGGGGGATATCACTTAGGGTTTTGGTCTGGCGGTCTACGGTACGTGTGTTTAAACACACGATGGAATGTGAGCAAGTCGTGCAATCAGTTGAAGGAATTCACGAGGTAGTGGGTGGAAAATCGACCAAGTCTCCACAGTTGAGCAACTGGTTTCAAACACAATCTCCATTTCCCCTATCCTTGATTCTATCAACTGTCACACTTCATGGAATCATGGTGTCTAAAATTCCAGCAATATAAATAAGTCTCTGAATCATGATTGAAGGATAAGCATCATCAGTATCATCAATCTCCCGTCTCATTGACAACACGAGATCATCAACTCCTCAATTGAGCAACTACTCTCAATTGAGCAATTTCAATCACTCAGAGCTTATCGTATCCGGAATTCACACACCCACAATATTTGATTACCATTGATTCCACACATTTCTCGGCTTCCCTCCTACAGATCAACCCATCCTCTCTTGTGACCGAATTTACTCTGGAACGATCATTGTCTTGATTTAGGCCAGAGTACTACAGATTGATCTCTCGAATCTAAAGCACCCCCTTCGCAGCGGTGCATATGTGTGAGGTTTAACATTTCGTTCGGTTCGAGGAGTCTCCTCCATACGGTCGTCTCCTCCATTCCTTAAAAACCAACAAATCGTTTTTTTCCATCTACACCCATACATTCATCTAATCCTGCATTCAGCTCAACCCCATTAGCAGCTGTCACACCAACATCATCTTCTGTAACTCAGTTCACTGAAACCTGCAACGTCATTCCTCCAGCCACACACTGACAGTCCAATCACCAGCAGTTTGCACCTAATCCTTTCTTGCAACATCACCACCTTCTCCCTGTATAGAACCCAACAATCCCATTCTCTGGCAACAACTTCTTTAATATCTATACCTTCTCATCAACTCAACACACAGAAACAGTTCTTTCTTCTTCTTTTCTTCGTGGATTTGTGAAATTTAACATTAACCCAAGCTTACTCAACTCTCAATTCAGCCATAATCATCATCAGATTCTTCAAACACTCATCTTCACCAAACCCTAATTCCACATCAATTTCTTCAACAGTTCTTCTCTGTCGAACAACAGCAAAGCCATTCTTCATGTATTGTGGCAACAACAACTGTAGTAACAGAACAATGATTCCCATCCTCCTCAGATCTATTTCTTCTTTATCTTCGCTCTTAATCTCTCTGACCAACACCAACAGCTGTTGCCGCTTCTCTTTCTCAATTTCAGGTGAAAATAATTGAAATGAATGAGAGCAAGTCTTCTCTCGATTTAGGGTGTAGGAATTAGGGTTAGATAATCACACCCCACTCATTAGATACCCCAGTAGGTGCCTATAACATATGGTCACCCCTTAACCTCAGCTAGTCTATCTTTAATGCTCCTCCAATACAGAGTTGCCCCTTAAGCTCGGTTCGACTCCGAATAGTGTTCGCCTGTGAAATGACCATTTTGTCTTTCTTTCGCTCATAACCTTAGCTTGGTCCAGCTGCCACTCTCATGTGAATTGACGGTTCCGCCCTTATGCTCCAAAAGAGTGCTTTATTCTTCTTCTTTTGCTCCAAATAACTCCACTGCACCTAATAACTCAAAACAAACGTAAAATACATAATTCACACGAAAAATAGCAAAGAAAGCATAATCAATAGATAATAATTATAGGTTTTTATGACACTTATCAATATACTAAAGAATTATATCTCAATTTCTCAATACAATATGCAATCGAATAGATAAAAATCTGTGAGCCCGATTGATATGAGAAATATCTTTGACGGTACCAAAGACGAATGACCAAGTGCCAATCAATTACACTCCAGCAAACAAGGTTGGATTTACCAATTGATTGAACTACGCACAACCTGTGATATTTCAATTATATAAACAAATATAATGCGGAAAAGAAATAACACAGATACTAGAAGTTTTGTTAACGAGGAAACCGTAAATCCAGAAAAACCTCGGGACCTAGTCCATATTTGAACACCATATTGTATTAAGCCGCTACGGACACTATCCCACTACAAGTTAACTTCGGACTGGAATTGAGCCCTAACCAAGTCTCACAATGTTTAAGGTACAATCGCATTCCTTACGCCTCTTGAACCACGCTGGATTATACGCACTTGATTCCCTTAGTTTATCTCACCCACAACTAAGAGTTGTTACGACCCAAAGTCGAAGATTTATAAACAAATATGTCTCCCACAGATAAGTCTATTCTGATAGATAAATCTGTCTCCCACAGAAGTACCTATGAAGTTTTGTTCCGTCTTTTGATAAATCAAGGTGAACAGGAACCAAATGATCATCCGATCTTATACTCACGAAGAGCATCCTATAAATATCAATCGCCTCACAATAACTTAATTGTATGGTAGTAGAAGAAGTTATTGCAGAATCACAAAGTATGAGACGGAGAGCTTTGTGATTACTTTTTATATATTACCTATCGGAGATAAATCTCGAGTTAATCTTAGAGAATATGGTACTCAATACGATATAATAAGTAAGATCATATCACGAAACTACAGAGAAAATAGTTGGGTCTGGCTTCAAGAATCCCAAATGAAGTCTTCAAGGCGTTAGCCTATAAAGGTTTTGGAAAAACCTAGGTTAAAGTAGAATCGACTCTAGTTGCAACTAGGACACAGGAAAGTGCCGAGATTAGGTTTTCCAGTTGTTAGATTTCTCCCTTATATAGTCTTTCAAATCAGGGTTTGCTTTCAATCAAAGCTAAGATAGCTTAGTAACAAAGCATTCAATATTCACCGTTAGATGAAAACCTGATTTAAGATTCAATCTAAGTCTTCTTAAAACCAAAGCAATATCTCTCCACCGTTGATGTTCTTAGCTTGTTACACACAAATGAAATACACTTTCATTTAAATATGGGTAACCATACGTAAACATGTATATTGAGTTGGCTCAATAATAGTTAATAGAAGTTAGCCATATGAACACTTTTGTCTTAACCACGTTCATCTAACACTTCTAGATCAACTATGATGATCAATCAACCATGAAAGATAATCAAATGAATCTAATTGTGTTTCAAATAGAGTTATTCAATTGTTCACTATTTCACAGAAATATATATGAGCCAATTGAATCAAAATCGGATTGATTCATGAGAATCAATTCATGAACATTAAGCCAGGGTTTGATAAGATTGCATTCCTTAATTCATAAATGTATTTGTTCATGAGTATGAAAACATACTTAGCCGACTTTAGTACTTTATGAAAAGGCAAGGGTACCCAAATATACCTCAAGCTAAAAAAATTCCTACCTATAAGTCCTTTCTCCGAAAGTGATTGTCTATGGACTGAGTCGAGACAATGCAACTAATCGGTTCACACTTCGTGTGATCGTCTATGGATACGAGATCGAGACAATACAACAACGAAGTATGTTTACTTGATAAAAAGGTTCGGACTTAACCAAACACAATAGGATTGCTTATCAAGTAAATAGGAATTGAAGTTTGTGTAATTTACTTTAATTATAATAAAAAAATTATAATGCGGAAACATAAAGTAAATGATACAACAAGATTTTGTTAACGAGGAAACTGCAAATGCAGAAAAACCCTGGGACCTTGTCCAGAATTGAATACTCTCAGGATTAAGCCGCTACACAAAATTAAACCAACTTCGTATAGTTGAGACCAAGCAACTAAACCTATAGTTCACCTAGTTCCGTTTGTATTCCCACGCCTCCAACTTATGAATAAGTCGCGTACTTGGAACAATTCCTTTGGTTTGTATTCCAAATAGTAAAGGAACAACAAATATGTTTGGTATCAACTCTCTTCAACCAAGTGATATGAGTCGGACAAAGGCTCTTCTGTTTATCTTAACATAAACTCATTCGTCAGGTTCTTAGATATATCTTATGTTCAACTACCGAAGTAATTGTTAAGATTTTGCAATCAATACTTTTAATCACAAAGAATTGTATTAATGTCGATCTACACAACTAATCAGTCCAGTCTACCACAAGGATAAACCGATTATAGTTGGATCCTCTTATACCGAAACAAGTATTGTGCACACCAAAGATTATGAACCCCAAATCAGAAATCTTCAATATCTTCTTTGTCTTCAAATCTTCTTAGATCTTCAATAAACACCTTCACACAACAACTTGAATCTCTTGTGATCAATCATGCTAAGAACGAAGTCTGTTAACAATGGATTATCACAAGATCGTCTTTAGCACTAACAACAGTCTAAAGATCCCTGTCGAAACTTCGATCTAGTTTGAGTGAATCTTATATCAAAAGAGAAGATTCTCAAGCATAAACAAACTAGGTGCAATCAAAGTTCAACCACCATTAGTCAATCAAATCAATCGAAAACACAAGATAAACCGCAATTATCTAATTTCCCACCAACGGTACTAGTAGAGCTTCTCAATCCCAAAGAAGTCTTTAAACTGAGCGGCCGTAAGAGATTTCGCCTAATTAGGTTACTCTCCTCTCCGAATAGGCGGCTTCACCAGTAGCAGCACAACTGAGATAGTTTTGCTGTCTCTGAGGATTAGTTTGCTCGAAATGCAAACTTTGGTATTTATAGACCAAGGAAGTTTGGACACCAAGGAATTTCCAAAACCGAAAATATTCTCAAGATATGCAATATATTCCAAATTAGGTCTGGATCCTCCCTGGTATCACTAGACCCGGACCCTGTCCCTACTTATAAACGTTGGATCCGGTTCCCAATGGTTCCGGGTCCAGTTCCTAAATTTGTGGACCCAGAACCGGACCCTTTTAAAGTCCCGGGTACCCGTCGGTTCCGGGTACCCGTCGGTTCCGGGTACCCGTTGGATATTTAAAAAACTATAAAGAAAATCTTAAAAACTTAATTTCTTTCTCTTTTTAACTTGAATTTAATTTTTATAAAAATTTATTATTATTTCTTTATTAATGTACTAAATAAAGATTAAATGTAAGGAATAAATGAAAAATGAAAAAAAAATCAAAGCCGAAACTAGCAAAATACCTATAATTTTGCTAAAAAGATGAATAAAAGGATAAATAACAGGGTACCCATTACCCACGGGTACCCACGCGAGTATTACCCGTTTGGACCCGTTAACATTCGGGTCCAATCGGGTAATTACCCGTTGGGTCCTAAGTTGCTAATGGGTCCAATCGGGCTGTTAATGGGTACCCGGGTAATGAGTACCTATTGAAATCCCTAGTTTCTCACCAACAGTACTCGTAGAGCTTCTCAATCCCAAAGAAGACTTTAAACTGAGCGGCGGTAAGAGATTTCGCCTAATTAGGTTACTCTCCTCTCCGAATAGGCGGCTTCACCAGTAACAACACAACCGAGGAAGTTTGCTGTCACGAAGGATTAGTTTGCTAGAAATGAAAACTTCAAGTATTTATAGACAAGGAAGTTTGGACACCAAGGAATTTCCAAAACCGAAAATATTCTCAAGATATGCAATATAATTCCAAATTCGGTTTCCATAATTCCTGGAAATGCTATGTCTAAAATAATGACCGAAAATCTCTTTGGAAAATCTCAACTAGTAAATGCACATTACTAATTCTCATTTTCCTTAAATAAAATTAAGACCTTAATTAAAATATTTTTAACTTATTTATGTTTCGATCCTGGGATTTTCTTCATGTAGCTATTAAGGAATAACTTTGAACAATTAAAGATAAACAATACTTCCTGTGTTCAAAGTGTGTCGACATCCTTACTTTGTAAGTCCTCCTTCATACTTACACCCTTGAAACCGATTTGCCACACTTCCAAACAAGTTTAGAATTGGTTCATCTGACTTTCAAGAACTATGTGATTGATCAAGAACACTCAATCACAAATCATGGGTTTAACGGTTCTACCAAAAAAAGTTTCGGTTCTACCTCCATGTGAGTATTGTGCATAGTCACACTAGCTTTCCAAAATTCGGTTGACTAGGTACTAGGATCGGTTCCCCACATATATAAGGTATCTAACTTATATGTGTTGCACATATCCATAGGATCGGTTCCCTTTGCCTAAAAAACGTGTTGCACATGTCCATAGGATCGATTCCCCTTTCTGCTATAAACCTTGTTGCACCTCATACAAGGATAGATTCCCCTTGTGATGTGTTGCACCTCTTACTGGGATCCGTTCCCCTTTACCCAGATTCGGTCAACCACAAATCACAAACTCGATCATACCATCTCAGGTGATTACTTAAGGTCGGTTTCACTAATAAAAGTCATACCAATACATAAGATCAGGCCTTTGTGAATAGTTTTACCAAGAACACAAACAAGTCGTGAGCGGTTATACTAAATCACACATATTGGATGTTCACAAGATATGCAATGAATAACAATCCCAATAACGCCTGGCGATTTCTTTTTCGATTCATAAACAAGTTTAAGAACTTACTTTCTTAAAACACATTTAAAACATTGTTTCCTAGGATGAAATCCTCACCTCATACCCATACATAATCACAATAGTATTTAAACGATTATGTCGATGTCTTATCTACAAAGTTTAATGGTTAAGCAATAAACCTCGTATTATATTCCTTAATACTATGTCTATCTAGAGTGCAAACATGCTTCGCAGTTTTGTTTTCAATATGCACGACTTGAAAGATACGTTAGGGAATGAAACAGTTCAAGTCAAATATCACTAACCTCAAGTGCAAGGATGATTTTGTCGTTGTAGCTTCTTACTTCTTCGCTTCTTCAAGTCTTCGCAATACTTGTAATGTCTCATATCCTAATACTTTCAAGCTAACCTATACGAAGTTGACTTTAGTACATAATCAAGCGACTCTTAAATGAGTTTTGATTCACTAAAATATGACAACCAAACTTACATACCAACGCTTGGTGGGTTCAACCGAGCTATGCTCTAACAATCTCCTCCTTTGTCAATTTTAGTGACAAAACTCTTACAATCATACGGATAAACAAATTGCAAGAATTCATTACACATACGCTTGATTCCCGAATTCAACAGCACAATAACCTGCATTCATTCAATCCTTAAATGACGTTGTTGACATTATAATAGCAAAGCTAATACTCCCCCTAAAGGTGAGATAGGTAGATTTCATCAATCCGCGCGTCTTTGTTATACCAATCAGTATGATATGTTACTCCCCCTTAGTCCATGCTTTCACTCTTTCGTTAGATAAACGTTTAAGAACCATTGTTCTTTTCCATAGCGATACCAATCAATATAAAATCGATAACAGTATCACTTGTTTACTCCATATATTTCTCCCCATTTTTGTCACAAAATGACAAAGAAACGAAAAAATAAAGGACAACACGAAAAGAATCTTACAAATCTCAAAATAGACTTGCAAACCTATAGAGTTAAGCACGAGGGTTCCACATTCCATTTTTGATAACCAATATCAAAACTGAAACTACAAAGTAATTTGTTTTGATATGTTATCAAGGAAATAATTGCCCGAAGCAATTTTCCTAATTTAGTTTAGCAAACCAAAAATCAACTAAGCACCTTAGTCCCTTTGCTAAACCGATTGTACAAATACAATCACTTCATTCGTTAAGACCAAAATAAAGATAACTCTATTTTTCTCATTGGGTTCTAATTATCCATATAAGTTAGGCCTTTAAATTTTGTACAAGACAAGTACTAGGTTAGTTAACTAACATTTATTGTTAAGGCATTCGATTAGACTTGAATAACCGAAACCTCCACTTTGATAAGTTTAACTAAGATAAACTTAGCTTCTCTTATCCGGAATCGAATTGGACTAAACAATCCATCCCATATGTTAGAGCATTGCTCGGTCGAACTCGCATGCGTTGCTATCTCAAGCATGTTTGTCAATGTTAGTGATCAAAACTACATGTCTTGATTTCTAGTTTACTTATGACTAAGTCTCGGTCTAGGATAGTTAGGTATAGTTGAGCTCCATCCTCCATGGCGATTATCTTACGAAGACGAAGAACTACTCAAGGAACCAGTGAAACTTCATCCGACCAAAAGGTGTGTGGAGACTTTAACTCATATGTCACTCAAAAGTCTATCTACTCTATCTCCTACTCTTGAGAAAAAAGTCGTATAAGTATGATAATTTTCATACATACACATTTGTTATTTCGAGTCGAGTTTACTCACCTATCTTTTTCTCGAAATATGTGTTGGTAAGATTTTGTTTTGACCATTTTCATCTTTACCCGTGACGAAAGTCATGATGACGTTTCAATCTTGAAAATAGCTTTGATGACGATAGTCGGTTCTTTTTGTCTAACGACTATTATAACATTATAGAAGAATGCTTAAATGATTGAAATGTCGAGTTGAGATTACGTAACCAACTATGGATATAAGCATATATAGTGTGTTCGCACATTAGTGTATAAATCCATGTGCCGGAAACCAAGTGCGTGCATATGTGTGCATGCGGTATTGGTGAAGGAGACAGGTTAGGTACGCGTACCCGTACGCGTACTGGTGGAAGTTTTCATACCGAAAATTTCTGTTGTAGTTTGTGAAATTTGCAAACTGAAAACCACTCACCTTAGGTATGCGCACCCGTACGCGTACCCACAGAAGTTTTCAAACCGAAAATTTCTGTTGAGTTTCCAAAATCCAAGTCTAGTAGCTATGGTACACGTACTGTACGCGTACCTAAGCTGGTTATATTTCTCAAATCGGTAGTTTCATGAACTTCAACAATAAATCAATAAGCAATGCAATCTTTGCAAACCGTGGCTATATTTTTCATGAATTAATTCAAGTGAATCAAACCGATTTTGTTTCAATTGTGTCTATGTATAAAGATCTAAGCAATTGAACAACTCTTGAACTAGTTATGAGAAAGATGAATACGGTTAACATGAAAGTGTTTATATGGCTAACCATTGGTTAACTATTCGTGAACCAACCCAATGTACACGTTTAGGTACGGTTACTCAAATCTAAATGAATATAGTTCATTTGTGTGTGAGACAAGCTAAGTTTCGATCTAACGGTTGAAAGATATTAGCTTGGATAAGTCAAGTTTTCATCTAACGGAGAATATTGAATGCTTTGTTACCAAGGTAACTAAGATTGCAAACCCTAATTTGAAAACTTTATAAGGGAGACGTCTAGCAACTGGAAAAACTAATCCCCACACCTCCTGTGTGATACTAGTTGGTTTGCTAGAGTCGATTCTCCTTTAATTGTAGGTTTCTTCTCGAGACCCTGTCGGTTAATGACTTAAAGACTTCATTGGGATTGTGAAGCCAGAAGAACTACTTCTCTTGTAGTTGAGCGATCTGATCTTTCCATTTTCTATCGTACGAGTTCAATTTAATAATTGACTTGAGATTATATCTCTGATAGGGCAAGATAAAAGGAAATCACAAACATCTTTGTCTCATCGTTTGTGATTCTGCAATATCTAGTTTCGCTACCATACGATTTAGATTATTGTGAGGTGATTGATAATACTAGGCTGTTCTTTGGGAATATAAGTCCGGTTTATCAATTGTTCATGTTCACCTTGATTTTTATCAAAAGACGGAACAAACTTGTAGGTTTATCTGTGGAAGACAGATTTATCTATTATCGTAGACTTTTCTGTGTGATACAGATTTGTTTATTAAAGTCATCAACTTTGGGTCGTAGCAACTCTTGGTTGTGGGTGAAATCAGCTAAGGGAATCAAGTGCGTAGTATCCTGTTGGGATCAAAGACGTAAGGAGCGCAATTGTACCTTGAATCAGTGTGATATTGATTAGGGTTCAACTACAGTCCAGACTGAAGTTAGTTTGTAGTAGGCTAGTCTCTGTAGCGTCTTAATACAGTGTGGTGTTCAATCTGGACTAGGTCCCGGGGTTTTTCTGCATTTGCAGTTTCCTCGTTAACAAAACTTCTGGTGTCTGTGTTATTTCTATTCCACATTATATTTTGTTATATAATTGAAATACCACAGGTTGTGTGTTGTATCGATCAATTGTGAAATCCAACCTTTGGTTGTTGATTGGAAATTGATCCTTGGATATTGGTCTTTGGTACCATCAAAGTTTATACCTCTCTTGTATTTGATAAAGACTCGCAAATTTCTATTTGCTTGAGTATAGATCAAATCGAGGGATAGAGATATTAACTCCTTGATATACTTTTTATTAAGATTGAGTCTGACTGTCCAGTTGATTCTCTTAAAAGTATATTCGAGTTAGTCCATACAGATTGTTAATCGAAATATTGGGTATGGTTGTTAGACCCCCGCTTTTTCAATTGGTATCAGAGCAGGCAAACACGTTTAAAAGACCTTACAAGTCTGTGTTTGTAGCAATATGATTCTGTGGACAAAGCAGTGTCTCATATCTACGCATAGTCTATGTCTTCCCATACTTTTGACTATGTCAAGTGTCTTAGTTTTTCATCAAAGGATAACTCCTTAGTTGATTCTTCCGAATCCAGAGAAAGAAACAAGACAATTGACAGGATGTCAGAAGAAGAGAGGAATATCACCAGAACCAAAGAAAACCCAGCTGAGACGATTGACTTACACAATCATGCTCAACTCTTTGATGAATTTGAGAAGTCTCTTAGTCGAGAATGTGAACTCTATAAAATCATTAAATCCTTCTCTAACAATATTAAAAGACTCACTCAAGAAAACATACTACAACAAAAAAAATTAGTATTCTTTAGAATATTGTTAAAGAGGGAATAATTAGAGAAAAACGTTTGATTGAGACACACTTCTCTGATTTGAACAATCTTTGTGTTGAAATAGAGAATATTGTTGCATCTCTTCACCTAGCCCAAAAAAAGTCTGTGTCTTTAACTAAGGAAAACACTGTAATGAGAAATTCTTCTGTGTCACATGCTGAGTTACCTGACATGAAGAAAAACTCACCAAAGGAAGTCCCTGCAAAATATAAATGGCAAACTTCCAAACGGGACATGGGTTTGAATCATATATCCTTCAACAGTTCTCTTCCACGAAATTGTTCTTTCTGTGGGAAAAGGAATCATAGTGCTAAACATTGTTTTGCTAGGAAGAAACAGATCTCCGATCTTCAAAATCTTCTTCTATTTACCGTCAACCGAGTTAATCATATGGTGGCATCAACAATGGATCTCACTCCCACAGAAAACCAGAATTCTCATAAAAAGATTTTTAAAGATCACTCATTTCAAAATCTTTACCGGAATCGTGTTTTTACTCATGGTGCAAACTACATCACAAAAACACAGCTTCCCAGTGTCTATGAGAATAAAACTGGTAGATCTAAGTCTAGAAGGTGGATACCTATCTCAGTTAATCCTCTAGAACCAATTTCTAGAGGTCCTAGACTTAGTTATCAAAAGGTTCCATTTAATGGATTCTCTCAAAGGACTGTAAGAAACTTCTATGGAGTTAAAAATAGTCAAAGAGAGAAAAGGAATACAAAAAACAGACAGACTGGTGATATCCCTATATCTCTAAACACTCATGGTGAGATTATGTCTCATCCTGTTACCTAACTATAGGTATTCACATCCTTGTGTCTAACTTGAAAGTCACAAGGATGTCTGTTTATGAGATGATCAAGTCTTAAGGAAGATTATCATCCATTTTGTTGATGTCTGTTTTACAAATTGAGTTATTCTGCTACTTTCCCTGTATCTAATGTATCTCTTTTGCTCTATCTAACTTTTCAGATATTGAGCCTTGTTTAAAAAAGACATTTTGAGAAACATTTTGTATTTCCTTTTGGGTCCTTCTTGTTTCTGTTATATTCTCCAGGTCCAAGAAAATTCCAAGTCTTCTCTAAGGAAATCTAGGGTTTCTATCAAGAGTGTCTCATTTGATCGACAACATATATATACCTTGTATGTGTTTACCCTGTTCCCAGAAAAAGATGTCTATGGGAACCTCTGTTGAACCTCAAAAAGAAGTAAACATTGAGATGGAAGAAGACTTCAAAGGATGTGATTCAGCTCAAGATCTGATTTGGGTGCGCGTCGTTAACACAACAAATTAATTACACCTTTCCACACAATTAACTGGTAATATAATGGCAAGGAGTTCGTTCCCACGAAGAGCAGGGAATTTCTAGTTGTTAAAAGTAACCAAAAAGGGGGATTTTTAGATTTTAATCAAACTAATTAATAAAACGAAAATAACAAATATTGGTCTAAATTAATAGGAGAAAGATGATTAAGTAATCATTTTCCGTCACTGAACCGAAGCCTAATTAAATGCAAATTTATTTCTTGTTGAACTTATATTGTTACCAACCGTAGAATAGCAATAAGCTCTGCTATCCGCCGGATTCTTACTATCACTGGATCTACTACCAGATTCTATCCAACCAACCCACCAAGAATAAGCTCTCAAGGTGTAAATTAGTCGAATGCTTTACACTCTGTGAATCAGGTTGATCCTAGCATCAGACGCATAAGATCGGTCTGCTTACTAGTGTTATCTTTACACACAATTTCTTAACAAAATCCCTCTGTCAGCTCTTGCGATTTACTACTGTGTAAAGATTTAATGTGACAATTACACGTATCACATAACCCTAAACTAGTAGAAGAAATATTGATTGGTTAATTTAATTGATCATTTTAAATAAACCCTCAATATTTTTAGACAATAAAAATAATAAAGATAATCAATAATATAATAAAACTTGAAATAAACGTGGTTAAAGAAAATACTGCTTCATGGTTCAGGACTTTGAAATCATCCCTAATCAATTAGAAGTTTAGGTACTCATAATTAAACAGTACTAATAAAGAAAAGAGAAAGAGTTAAAAGTAAAACTTACATTGAAATTGAAAACGTTTTTTTCTCTGTTTCTCTATTCTCGCAACAAATGTAAAGGAAGAAGTAGTGAAGGAAGAAGTGTTTCTGGTTATCCTCCAAAGAGGAGGTGTCTTATTCTATAACTTTCAGCTCCTACTTATAGCAGTCCGGATACCCCAGCTGGTCAGAAAAATATCCCAATGAAAACATTAGCTGCTTCAATTGGTTTTTGCAGTCCACTAGAACAATGCCACGACGTTTAAAAGTACAGGCCCTGTCTCTGATCGTGCGTCGTCTTACTTCCCCCAATTTGTCTGCCAAATGCAGAATCAGTTGCATGAGAGAATAAGTATTCGCTATGGCGTTACGCGAAGTATCTTTAACAAACGAACTACGACTTCAATTTTCTGCTTCTTCAATGGGTCCAGTAAAGAGCAATGTGTCTTCATGTAATCCGTTCATCTGTTCAACTTCAATGAGCCGCGTTCCACTAGATCACTACCTTTCCTATAAACTTTTCTGTGTGAGACAGATTTGTCTATCAATTATTCGACTTTGGGTCGTAGCAACTCTTAGTTGTGGGTGAGATCAGCTAAGGGAATCAAGTGCTTAGTATCATGCTGGGATCAGAGACGTAAGGAGCGCAACTGTACCTTGAATCAGTGTGAGATTGATTAGGGTTCAACTACAGTCCAATCCGAAGTTAATTGGAAGTAGGCTAGTGTCTGTAACGGATTAATACAGTGTGATGTTCAATCTGGACTAGGTCCCGTGGTTTTTCTGCATTTGCGGTTTCCTCGTTAACAAAATTCTGGTGCCTGTGTTATTTCTTTTCCGCATTATATTTTGTTATATAATTGAAATATCACAGGTTGTGTGTTAAGATCAATCAATTAGAATATCCAACCTTTGGCTGTTGATTTACATTGATTGACACTTGAACATTGATCTTTGGTACCGTTCAAGTAATTCCTCTTATATTCAATCAGGCTCGCAGATTTCTATTTGCTGATTGCAGATTGAATTAAGAGTTAGAGATATTAAACTCTTTGATATACTTTAATCTAGATTGAGTCTGACTGTCTAGTAGATTCTCTAGAAAGTGTATTGGAGTAAGTCCTCTTAGATTTCCAAACGAATTGTTGGGTGTGGTTGTTGTACCCCCCGCATTTTCAATTGGTATCAGAGCAGGGAAACACATTAAAGACCTGATAAGTATGTGTTTGTAGTAATCTAACTATATGGACGAGTCTATCTCTGATAACGTACTAGTTCAGAAATTACCAGATGATTTGAAAAACATGGATTCTCCTGAGAGAACTATCACATCTAAGTTAATATCTAAACATGTGGAAACTATTGATAATTGGGAAATACTCCTAGAAGAACAATTGGATGAACTTTCTGACGAAGGTGACTCAGATATTGATAGAGATGTTGATGAGGAAGTCTCAGATCTTTTGAATTCGTTGGAAAATAAGAAGATGACAACTTCTCATGCCACACCTTTTCTAACTAATCTCTGTTGTACAACCAAGAAATTGAGAAGATGTTACGCGGGTGTTTTTGTTTCGAATCGTTCAAACAAATCGATCCTCAAGGATTCTAAGGAAAACCTACCTATGAAGTCACTTGAAAGTGATAATCTTTATCAAAAGTATTATTTTTTGGAAGAGAAACTTGCAGAATCTGAAGTAAGGATTGACTCTCAACAAACAAGTTTTGATGACAGAGAAAGCGTTTATCTCGCTCGAGAAAAACGACTTGAGGCTGATTTAGCTAATGTTCTTGATAAAATCAAGATATTGGAATATTACTTGAAAAAGTTCAATACTAGTTCAAGAAAATTAACCACTATGCTAGGAGCAAGTAAAAATCATCGTGATACACGAGGATTGGGCTATAAGGGAATAAATGCTCCAAGTATTAGCAAAGAGGTAAAATTTGTCAAGGATAGTGATTCTTCTCAACAAAAGGTTTCCACAGCTGGTAAAAGTGAAATACCTTCACCGGCAGTTAAAGTTCGAAAGACCAATGTATATCAATCTCCAAAGTCAGCACACACGGATCGACGTAAGAACATTCCTTATGTTTGCCACTATTGCGGAAACAAAGGTCACTGATCGCTGTCGTAGGCGTCAAAAATAATTACACTTTCTTACTACTCAAAATATATTATAAAGCAAGGGAAAGAAAGGATCGTTCCCACAGAGAGGTCTTAGGTTGCCAATATGTTTCGGTTTCTTATGTAAAGCCAGGGGGATTTTTCTGATTTTTATAAATTAAAATAAAATAAAATAAAATAAAAGCAAAACAATAAAAAGTGAACACGCAAATCAAGTAGGATGAGAATATTTGTTAAGGATTTCATTTTCAGCCACAAACATGTTCTCGTCTTAATAACTAGAATTGATATTTAATCTTTCATTATCAAAGGCCCTAGGATATCTTGACCGCAAGAATATCCCGCAAATCTCCTCTTATCATCAACAAACATATTAAAAGATGCGAATATGAATTCTATCTTAGAGAACAACCTAACGTGTAAAAGCACTAATCAAGTTTAATTCCCTAGATGCATTAAGTTCTACGAAATCAGGCCAATCAAAGCAATCGAACGTGTAAAAGAACTAATCTGATTTAACAAAGGTCATGGTTCACATATGATTACAAGGATGCATCACTTCAAGCTATAACCATATTTATGCTACTTGTAATCAGGAATTATCACTTTTGCGTATAACAAATCCTAATCTAGCAATATAGATGAAAAGAAACTCAACCGATTCGCGACTCGATCAAACAAGCATTCAAATCATGTAACAATATAAATAGTGAATCATAATCGATAATATGGAGACAAAGCTAATTTATTGAATAAGAAACATGCTTTGTGAAATCAAATTAATCCATAACCAATGATAAAATTAACTAATCATGTTAATGGGGTTCATAACAAGAAGGAAAAGAAAACCTATCATGTTTCTAAAACCCTGGAACAAAAGTAGAAGAAGAAGATCATCCACCAGAAGATATTAGAATCCTTCTTTTTATAGCTTTTCAGTTATGCTCGGTTCCAAACTAAGGATCTCACGGCCCATTAGCCAAGCCCATAAATTAAGTCCAAGTCCTTCTCTGGGTTGAATCGATAACTGACTCGCCGAGTCAACTCACCCGACTCGGGCTCAGTTGCATCCGCAACCAACTCCCTGTAACTTCATAACCTGCAATATTGGTGCATTCATAGCAGCAGCTTCACTTCCATTCTCTACTCCTGCAACTCAAGAACATCTCCAACCAGTGCTATGTCTTCTATTCTCAGCATCAAAACCATTCTGAATCACCACCAACACTGACTCCATTACAATTCATTGCAGCTCAGATATCACCCTCTTCTCAACCATACTACCATTTGCTTGCAACTTCACATCATTCATAACTCGAACTGCCATCTTGTAGCTTCAAATGCATAACTGCTCAGCAATAGTATCACCACCAGGGCCATTTCCTCCAACACAGTTCACCAACACAAAACTCCAGCTGCAAAAGCAAAACACACTGCATATTTTCTTGGCCACAGTCCCATGGAAATCCGCAAACAACAACATCTTGAGCCTCCATTCTCTTCAGCTCCGGCTGATGCGCATCTACTTGTAGCTGCAACTACAAAGCCATCGTCTCCTTGTCTCTGTTGTCTGCAATAAATCATCACCGTTCTCAACTCAAATTCCATGTCTTCTTACATTGCAGCACATCCTCATTCTGCTCTTTCTTAATCTTAGGGCAATCTCTCAACTAACCAATGTCACATTTTTCTCCACAACATCAGGCAATTCATCTCAATAGTACCACCTTAGCTTCATCTCAGGTTCAAGACTGAGCTCACAAACTTAAATCCACTGTAATGCAGCTCAGCTGCAACAACAACACCTAGCCTTCATATCTCCATTTCCTGGGGTTTTGAACTCTTCGCATCCAACAACAACCATCAGCTCAACCTCATACCTTATCAGCACAACCAAGCCAGTGGCACCAGCTTGCAAATTCCTAGCTCTGCACCACAACTGCACAACCTCTCTATCACAGCCATACTCAAGTTCCCTGCTTTCCAATTCACAATACCGACAGCAGCATCGCCATCTGAACTGCACCTACATCTCCGCCAGCAAACCAGTGCAACCTCCACTATCTATGTGGCTTCAGCTGCAACCATTCAGACATCTCAGAGCCAACTTCATTCTCAGCAACTACAACTGCCACTACAATTACAGAAACTACCAGAACCATCATTCAACTCGGTTGTTCCTTGTTTGCAGCATCACTAGAACCTCAAGCCAACAACACTACTACCACCTGCTCCCTGCAACCATCACAGGTCATATCTCTAATCAATTCAGCTCATCTACCTCCTGCAACCAGCAGAACAAACCCCTTGAATCAGCATCAGTACCACCATCTCAATTCCATTCTCAAACTACCAGAACCCATCACTTGACGGAAAATCTGAAAACCCCTCTTCTGAATTTTATTAAATCGATAGTAGATATCAAGCCCATAAGTTATCACCAGAAACCTTCAAAAACATCCCATCAGATTCATACCCCTTTATTCTTCTTCTTTGAATCGAGATATCAACCAGTATAAAGAGCAATCACCACTTCATAGTTCCACCTAGTTGCCAATTTGAATTCCAGAGAAAACCCATCTCCGATTCTTCAACGGACACTCATTACCAACTCCATTGCTCCCAAATGAAATGCATCGGATTTCTTCAATTAACTCCCTTCTCAGATCCACGAGATTCAAACTAATTCATTCTCAATCTTCTTATGATAATCTCTGACTCCATTAATTAACCAGTAACAACATTAGAACATCAATTTTTCCCTCTTTTCTCTTGGATTCGAGTTCAGAGGCAGCCGCCATGGATTCTCTCGGTTTCAGATATAAGAAGTTACTGAGAGATGATTACTCTCAATTTTAGGGTCTTGTAGGAGTGGCATCTAGACTTAGGCGCCCAAAATGGATAAGGGCCACCAAGCAGAGGTGCCCCAGTTTCTGAACTTGTATTTGATGTAGATTGTCCCATATCCTTGACTGGATCCGAATATCACTCACCATTGAAATAGCTAAATTGTCATTTTCGCTTTACATGAGTGATTTCTTCTTCTTTCGCCTCGAATGACTCCATAGCACCTAAATAACTCAAAAACACACATAAGATACATATTTTACAAGAAAACTCGCCAAGAAAGCATAAACTATAGATATAAATGAAGGTGTTTACGACAACTATCAAATTCCCCCACACTTAGACTTTGCTAGTCCTCGAGAAAATAAACAAAACAAAACTTATTCTAAAACATACATACAACTCCGTGTCGTCGAGGCTACAGTTACTTTTATCATAAATAACAAGCCTTTGAACCCCTAGGTGTCCCTAGTGGACGAGTTATAGTCTCGTGAGGGTTTACTAGAGATATACCCACAAAACCTACTTTATCAACTTACTAGTTCTCCGAAATGATAGCATCCAACGCGCTAAGAAGACATAAAGATTCTGCACACTAGTCATAAGAAATTAGACACATGTATGAACACAATCTCATCCTTAAAATTTGAGAGAGAAATAACCATCCCTTATCGAAAGAAATTAGGGTTCGGAGTGATCAAAAGTCTCGACTCTGCCTCACAAGAAAGGGTTTTATGAAGTTGCTCTCAATAATAAATAGCTTTTTATGGGTCACACATGTGTCCAGGTAGGAATGAAGAGAAAATCCTGCGACACGTTGAATGGTAGGAAGGAAAAAACCCTCCGAATTGTTTTGAAAACCCACATCTTTTATTCATTTTGAAAACCCTTTTTTTTGACGATCTCTAAGAAAGGAAATCAACCACTAAACGAAGGCGGGAATATGCTTACTTACCTCGTTATCCGTTCGACGTGCAGTTAGCACCACTCTCACAACATCCATAGAAACGTCTTCGGTCTTCAATCCTTGTCTTCATCTTCGTCTTCGGTTTTCAACTCTTGATGATGAAATCTTGAACTTCGTAGAATCTTGACAATATGATTCTTTCCTCTAATTCCTTGTTGCTTGAACTTCATTATGGATATTTCTTCTTCCATTGGCTTTATTGAATGAATACAAAATCAAAAATGAACTATACAAACCCAAAATATGATACAAATGATTTTTCTTGTCTCTTTTCTTCTTCTTTTTTTTTTTTTTTTTTTTTTTCGGTTTTTTTTATTGAAACAAGAAAAATAAAACAAATACAAAATAAAAAGAAAACAAAATAATAAACCTAACAAAATTTTCTCTTGTCTTTTTTTCTCTTCTTTTTTTCATTTTTTTTTGACAAGGGACTTAGCATAACAATGACCATGTCCCGAGTTTTTTTTTTTTTGGAACAGAGAAAATAATATACAAATATGATAAAATAAAAAATGCAAGTACAAAGGCCATGGTGTAAGTACTTTACCGTTTGATTCTTCACAACTTGTATGTCTCGATATCATAAACTTCTTGAACTCTCATCTTGATAATCTTCGCTCTTGTACATAAAGTCTTCAACTTGTAAAAATTCTGCTCCTTGTCTTGTTGCTTTACTTGAATCTGAAATCTTCTCATTTCTGTACTGTTGCTTGTAAACCTTGAACGTCTTCAACTTTCCTTCGAATTTGTGATGCTCCTCTTGTTGATGATGATGGTGTTTCTATGGACATGTTGGTGTAGAGAGAGATAAAGTGGATGGTTCTAACTGCGAACAAGAATACAAGTGGTATGTAAGTTACCAATTCGATGACACCCTCATGATTAATAAAATAGCACTCAAGAGATCAAAATAGTGCTTCTATTGGTGGGAGGTTGGGCAGCTCACCATTCAGCCCGGAAGTAACGTACGGTGACACACACTCTAAAAGCACATATTTAGACAGGTACAAAAAATTGAAGGTCGGTGCCTCTCATGATGTAACATGGGTAGTCTCCACTATAGGGGACCACAACTCTAATACCGAATTCAGTCTGCACCTCATTTGCCACTGGGATGGTTAAATCCAACTTAAACTCTCATACAAGTAAGAAACCCAATCACGTTCTCTGTCATCTCTAAGTTCAGTCACTCTTATGAGAATCTCGATGTAATCTTAGCGACATGTATACTATGTGACTCTAAACTAACCACAAGTTGGATTTTTTTATTCACTATTTTACACAAAAGTTGAAAAAAAATGAAAAATTTACAATGCAAATGCCTAACCACTCCCCCACACTTAAACTTTACATTGTCCTCAATGTAAATTGAACCGTCCAAAGAAAGTCAAGGTGGGAAATCATAAAATGATATGCGACAAGAAATCAGAAAAAGTTAATACAAGATAAGAAAAAGCTAAAAGATAAAACAAAAATATAAAAATAAGAAAAGAAATACTCATCCTATGGGTTGCCTCCCATTTAGCGCTTGGTTTAAAGTCGTCATCCCGACTTGCACGATGAATTCCCCATACACCAATAATCTGAAAAGTTGGGGATCCTTCCATGTAACCTGTTTTGCAAATAGTAGATTCACACAAACATTAGTATAGTAAAGCAAAAGTGAATCTATAGCCCAATAGAAGTTTCCCCCACACTTATTCTTTTCTACACTCGGAAGTGTATAAAGAACATAGAAATCAGAAACTTCTATGGTTTCTATGCGAACAGTAATAATATGAGAATCAAAATGTTTCTAATGGTGGATATCGAGAAACAAACTCATTCAACAATATTCTTGAAGCACATACATTCAAGCCAATAAGAGATAAAGGAGAAGGGTTAATATGCAAAGGGTTAGGAAAACCTATCACATTCTCTTGTGTTACGGTATCCTCTTCATCCTTAAATAATTCAAATGAATTACTTATCTCTTGCACATCGTGGTCCTCTATCACCCTTGCAAACATTCTTCGTCCGTTTCTGCCTCAACTATAGTTTCGACGTCAACATCATCATTACAATCCTTTGCAAGCAATTGGGTCTTCCACAATATTGGTCATATCGGTTTCATTCTCAACACACTCCTCTTTGTTGTAAGGCACATACTCTTTTGCGGCTATAAATTTCGCTATAATAAACTTTTTTAGAAGACTAAAAAATGCATCATCCTCAAGCTCCACCCTTTGAATAGGCTCTTGATCATTATAAAGATCAATGCTTGAGTAATCTACACAAGTGTCAACATATTCCTCTTCGTCTTCATTAGATTCAAACCTTGTTGTAACGAAATTCTGTAAAACACTAGTTTCATCATACTCATGTACCTTTTGAATAGGTGCTTGATCATTATAAAGATCAAGAGTTGAGTCCACTATACTAGTGCCATCAAATATCTCCAAAGGTTGGTCCTTTTCAACACACTCATCTTCATTTTCAGACTCACCTTAATAAGAATCTTCATTGGTTTCCCATCCTTTATCACGACGCCGTTTAAGCTCCATACAATGGTCCTATTAATTTCATCAACAAGCTCTTCCGAGGCTCCATTGTCTTCCAACTTGTATAGTTTTTGTGCAAGTTTTCGTGCAAGTTTTCTAACGTTCACACGCTTACCACCATTGGCTACAATAGGTTCTCTTTCCCATGACTCTTCCCTTTGAATGGGTGATTGATCATAACTATGATCCTGAGTCGGGTAAGAAAAAGTGTTGCAGAAATTGGTTTGTGCGATGTTCAGTCCCTTTATAGCATTCATACATCTCAGATAAATAAAATTGAAAGTAGAATTGTCCCACCTAGGTGCTTGACTTACATACCCACTACAAGGTTGTTGTTAGTATGTATGAAAATCACCATAAGCTCTTGGATATTGATCATAACAAATAAATTGGTTCTGATCGTATTACATAGATGGTGGGCAATCGTCATAGTGTTGAGGAGGTTGAAAACCGTACCCATTGTTCCAGTATGGTCCTTCCATAATAGGTACCTGAAACAAGAGTTCTCAAACCAAGGTTAAAAGCCAAAAAAAATAAAATAAAACAAAAACAAAAATAAAAAACCAAAACAAGTGACAACCGCTGCCTCCCCGGCAGCGGCGCCAAAATTTGATCGCTGTCGTAGGCGTCAAAAATAATTACACTTTCTTACTACTCAAAATATATTATGAAGCAAGGGCAAGAAAGGGTCGTTCCCACAGAGAGGTCTTAGGTTGCCAATATGTTTCGGTTTCTTATGTAAAACCAGGGGGATTTTTCTGATTTTTATAAATTAAAATAAAATAAAAGCAAACAATAAAAAGTGAACACGCAAATCAAGTAGGATGAGAATATTGGTTAAGGATTTCATTTTCAGTCACAAACATGTTCTCGTCTTAATAACTAGTATTGATATTTAATCTCTCATTATCAAAGGCCCTAGGATATCTTGATCGCAAGAATATCCCACAAATATCCTCTTGTCATCAACAAACACATTAAAAGATGCGAATATAAATTCTATCTTAGAGAACAACCTAACGTGTAAAAGCACTAATCAAGTTTAATTCCCTAGATGCATTAAGTTCTATGAAATTAGGCCAATCAAAGCAATCGAACGTGTAAAAGAACTAATCCGATTTAACAAAGGTTATGGTTCACATATGATTACAAGGATGCATCACTACAAGCTATAACCATATTTATGCTACTTGTAATCAGGAATTTATCACTTTTGCGTATAACAAATCCTAATCTAGCAATAGATATGAAAAGAAACTCAACCGATTCGCGACTCGATCAAACAAGCATTCAAATCATGTAACAATATAAATAATGAATCATAATCGATAATATGGAGACAAAACTAATTTATTGAATAAGAAACATGCTTTTTGAAATCAAATTAATCCATAACCAATGATAAAATTAACTACTCATGTTAATAGGGTTCATAACAAGAAGGAAAAAAAACCTATCATGTTTCTAAAACCCTAGAACAAAAGTAGAAGAAGAAGATCATCCCCCAGAAGATATTAGAATCCTTCTTTTTATAGCTTTTCAGTTATGCTCGGTTCCAAACTAAGGATCTCACAGCCCATTAGCCAAGCCCATAAATTAAGTCCAAGTCCTTCTCTAGGTTGAATCGATAACTGACTCGCCGAGTCAACTCACCTGACTCGAGCTCAGTTGCAGCCGCAACCAACTCCCTGTAACTTCATAACCTGCAATATTGGTGCATTCATAGCAGCAGCTTCACTTCCATTCTCTACTCCTGCAACTCAAGAACATCTCCAACCAGTGCTATGTCTTCTATTCTCAGCATCAAAACCATTCTGAATCACCACCAACAATGACTCCATTAAAATTCATTGCATCTCAGATATCACCCTCTTCTCAACCATACTACCATTTGCTTGCAACTTCACATCATTCATAACTCGAACTGCCATCTTGTAGCTTCAAATGCGTAACTTCCCAGCAATAGTATCACCACCAGGGCCATTTCCTCCAACACAGTTCACCAACACAAAACTCCAGATGCAAAAGCAAAACACACTGCCTATTTTCTTGGCCACAGTCCCATGGAAATCCGCAAACAAATCATCTTGAGCCTCCATTCTCTTCAGCTCCGGCTGATGCTCATCTACTTGCAGCTGCAACTACAAATCCATCGTATCCTTGTCTCTGTTGTCTGCAATAAATCATCACCGTTCTCAACTTAAAGTCCATGTCTTCTTACATTGCAGCACATCGTCATTCTGCTCTTTCTCAATCTCAGGGAAATCTCTCGACTAAACCAATGTCACATTTTTCTCCACAGCACCAGTCACTTCAGGCAATTCAGCTCAACAGTACCATCTTAGCTTCATCTCGGGTTCAAGACTGAGCTCACAACCTTAAATTCACTGTAATGCACCTCAGCTGCAACAACAACACCTAGCCTTCATATCTCCATTTCCTGGGGTTTTGAACTCTTCGCATCCAACAACAACCATCAGATCAACCTCATACCTTATCAGCACAACCAAGCCAGCGGCACCAGCTTGAAAATTCCTAGATCTGCACCACAACTGCACAACCTCTCTATCACATCCATACTCAAGTTCCCTTCTTGCCAATTCACAATACCAACAGCAGCATCAACATCTGAACTGCACCTACATCTCCGCCAGCAAACCAGTGCAACCACCACTATCTATGTGGCTTCAGCTGCAACCATCCAGACATCTCAGAGCCAACTCCATTCTCAGCAACTACAACTGCCACTGCAATTACAGAAACTACCAGAACCATCATTCAACTCAGTTGTTCCTTGTTTGCAGCATCACTAGAACCTCAAGCCAACAACACTACTACCACCTGCTCCCTGCAACCATCACATGCCATATCTCTAATCAATTCAGCTCATCTACCTCCTGCCACCAGCAGAACAAACCCCTTGAATCAGCATCAGTACCACCATCTCAATTCCATTCTCAAACTACCAGAACCCATCACTTGACGGCAAATCTGAAAACCCCTCTTCTGAATTTCATTAAATCAATACCAGATATCAAACCCATAAATTATCACCAGAAACCTTCAAAAACATCCCATCAAATCCATACCCCTTTACACTTCTTCTTTGAATCGAGATATCAACCATTATAAAGAGCAATCACCACTTCATAGTTCCACCTTGTTGCCAATTTGAATTCCAGAGAAAACCCATCTTCGATTCTTCAACGGACACGCATTACCAACTCCATTGCTCCCAAATCAAATGCATCAGATTTCTTCAATTAACTCCCTTCTGAAATCCACGAGATTCAAACTAATTCATTCTCAATCTTCTTATGATAATCTCTGACTCCATTAATTAACCAGTAACAACATTAGAGCATCAATTTTTCCCTCTTTTCTTTTGGATTCGAGTTCAGAGGCAGCTGTAGGATCCGAATATCGTACAACAGTAAGAATTTGTGAAATTATAGATAGAGCCTGCGAAATTATAGAGAGAGTTTGCGAGAAGGTAGCGAAGCTTGCGAGAAGGTAGTTTGGGCGCGAGATAATATGAGCTGTACTCCACTATATGTGAGCTGTCATCCACTAGGTAGCATCCTATATAAATAGAAAGGTAGGAGAGAGAAAAGTAACTTGTATTATTATTATCTTCTTATTCTTACCCAAAAACCAGAGAGAGAGCTCCAAATACTCATTAATGGAGTCTCAATGTAATTCATATGTAATTCAATGATCATAGTGAAACCTAACCCGTGGATGTAGATCAAATTGATCGAACCACGTAAATCTTGTGTCTTATTTTCTATTTTCATTATCTTTATCTTTATTTTCATATCAAATAAGTTTAGGTCTAGAAATCATAGTCATGATAGTACAAGGGGTGTGTTGTAGGATTTCCTGCAACTACATAATGGCGCTAGAAACAGGGACGAGTAAAGGATTTATCCTTCCTGTAACTTGTTGATTCAAGAAATTTTCATCAAGATTAGCTACTGTTCATATTTTTCGAGATCTACAAAATTTAGGTTCAAAAATGGAAATTTTATGGAAGAAATCACACTTTCAGGGAGTAAACATCATCAACAATTCAAAGACATGAAAAGAGTGAGAGAAAAAATTAGTTGTTGTGGTGAAATTTAAGGAGAAAATGGAAGTTTCAGTGGAAGATTTTCATGTTCAGGAGAAGAAGGCAATGTGAAAGAAGTTAAGGAAGGATGAAGAAAAGATAAGAGGTAGATGCTGCAATTTCTATCACAAACAGAAATTCGCACAGATGGTTTGAGATGGAGCGAGTAAGCAATAGGTCACGGGTTCGAATTTCGCAGAGACACATATTTTTCATTTTCTTCTCATTTGCATGGGAGAATAAAAGAATAAGAGAAAAACATTGTGCATTTATTTCTCAAAGAGATTGTTTAACAGTTGGTCAAGAGAACAATATGTACGTTCGTGGTCACAAGTTCGAACTTACCTATGAGCATAGTTTTCTTCTTTTTACAGATAGCGAAAAAATGAATAATTTCGCAATATTGTTTCATTAGTTCGCAAACAAGAGGTAGCACAGTTGGTCAAGCTTCTCTAGAGTGAGTTGTAAGACTCGAGTTCGAATCCCTCATCAATCTTAATTTTTCGCACATTTTTGAAATCCTAAAGGCGAAGAAATGGAATAAAGTACAGCATTGTGTGTTTCTTTCGTAAGAAACAAGTAGCGCAGATGGTCAGAGAGGGAGTATGCAAACTAGATGAAATGGGTTCGATTCTCCCTGCGACCAAATAATTTTTGCTTCGCAAATATTCATTTCGCAGAGTTGATATTTGATTACTTCGCACAGTCTTTGATTATTTCGCAAGAGAGGGTTAGCACAGTTGGTTAGGAGGCATGAATGCAAGCAGAAGGTCGCGGGATCAATTCTTGCTTCTCGCATGTTTATTTTTATTATGCGAAATTTATACAGAATTTCCTCTTACACAATTGGAATTTGATTACTTCGCAAGAACTTTGATTATTTCGCAAGAGAGGCTTAACACAGTTGGTATGGTGCGAGAAAATCCAAGAAGCATATCAAGGGTTCAAGTCTCACTTCTCACACTTCTTTCTGCTGCTCGAAATTCATACATTTCAAGGCATTTATTCACTTCTTTGACAACAACAGCGACTCACATGAAAGATAAGTACCACTTCCTTAAACATTTTACTTTATACTAAGAACGAATAAAAAGATTTTTGATTTGATTTACAAAAAAGCGATTCAATCGCACAATTACAAAGATTACTAAGATTTCAAGATTACAAAGACTTCAAAATTACAAAGATTGCGAGATTTCAAAATTATAGAAAACTGAGAAAATTTAATTTATATGTTTCTCTAGAATATTTCTTTTACAAAGAATAAAAAGATTTTTGATTTGATTTACAAAATGCGAAACAATCGCAGAATTACAAAGATTTCACAATTACAAAGATTTCAGAATTATAATGTATTAGATTTCCTCTCGAATATTTATTGCTTCAAATGATATGATATTATGAGAATGAAAGAATGAATGAAAGAATAAAAGAACAAAGAAACGCGAAAATTTTGCAAGAGACAATCTAAGATCCATAAAAATCTAAGATTATAATGGGGGAACCTTTATGGCGTACACCCTAGTTCGCGAATAAAATTTCGCAAGAGGCAAATGTAAGACCTAAAGTACGTCATAGAAGGGGGTACCTGTAGCATGACTCAGGGAAAAGGTTACACCGCCCCTGGAACCTGAGTCATGGAGATTTTGGGTCAATAAAGCCCATCCGGGAGAGGCACCTTGGATTCTCATCCTAAGCATATGACTTAGGTTTGGCGACTAAGGTAATAAGGACTCTCCCAAGGAGTGCAGAATTTAATAAAGGCGTCGAGGTACACGGTTGAGTCAAGAGTGCCAGGGGCGTTTGAAGCGTCCTTGCCATTCTTGACAAGTCTTGGCTTATACTGCACTCGGCCCGAAAAAACCCCACTTAGGGTGCAGTCTCGTAACCATAAGCCCTATAGGTAAAAGGGATAAGAGGCTGCGAAAACAACTGGTTGTTGTTAAGACCGGATGTGAGGAGCTAACCTTGTATGGTAGAAGTACGCCTCCTTGAAGGGGAAACCAAGGGGGAGATAAGGGCGGCACCCTCCATTAAGGAGCTGATAAGTGTCTTAAGATGCAAATGTCATGAGGCTTTTTACTCGCAAGGGTATTAAGGCTTGTCATATTTGTGCAACAATCCTGAAGAGGCAATAATACTAGAGAAAAAGATAAGACGAGATCAATGGGTCATTACATGAAAGTGTGAAGACGTCCTGCGATTTCGTCGCAAGACGGAAATGTCATGAGGCTTTATTTTCGCAAGAATATTTAGGCCTATCATATTATCGCAACAATCCTGAAAAGGCAATAATACAAAAGAAAAAGTTAAGGCAAGATCAATGGGATTTTGCATGAAAGTGCAAAGACGTCCTGCGATTTTGTCGCAATGACAAGAGGTGGCAAAATAAGACCTTTAACTAGGAAGGAAAAATAAGACCACATAAGAAAATGAGTAAGCAAGTAAGCTTGCGAGAATGATTATATGTAAGCAAACAAGCTTGCGAATATGTACATGGAAATAAAACTGAGGCAGTGAAAATGCCGCAGACTTGATATTATGATCATACTGTTATGAGATACTAATAGTGCAGGAAAAAGGAAAGATGAAACACAAGTAAGAACTTGTGAGGAACAATAACTACACGAAGAGGAATGCATACACTAAAGAAAAATCCAGAGAAATGGAGAATGGAGGAAATTTAAAGCTACATCAATTTTAGCGTGCAAAATGAGCTAAGTAACGCAAACATTAGCTATACATTGCAATAGATAAGCATTCTCATCATACAAACATCATACTCGCATCATAAAAGCATAGCATAAACATCGCATACACATTTCATAACATAATCATCACATAAGCATTATATTCACACAAGTACTTTACAAAACTGTACGGAATAATATTGCAGAACTTCGTAATAATATCGCAGAATTTCGCAGAATTATTCAGAATTTCGCAAAATTATTCAGAATTTCGCAGGATTATTCAGAATTTCGTAGAATGTGTCAGAATTTCGTAGGATTATTCAAAGTTTCGTAGGATTATTCAGAATGTGTCAGAATTTTGCAGAATGTGATTATTTCACAGAATGTGATTATTCCGAACGATATGATCATTTCGCTCAATTATTTCGCACAATTATAAGCAACTTGAAGAGATTATACTATCGCATGAGCACAAAACATGAGACAGAGGAAAGATGATAATGAAGAAACAATTCGCACATTCAACATTTTCTCAAAGATTCTACCCTCATAGATAAAGAACAGAGGCAACTATGGATTACCAAGAAAACATTTTATGTTCTTTATCTTCTCGGCAAGAATCACAAAAAATGGAGTAATAATTTCGCATGAATAGAGGCAATACTTATTATTCTCATTCAAGGACGGATACTTCTTACATTTCGAGAATTGAATGCTTCTTATACTTCTTCAAGGATATTTCATACTTCGCATACTTCAAAAGATGATACTTCTTATTTACTTCGCAACATTCTGGAACTTCACAAAAGAATATAGGCAAGTACGTACTTTTCAAGTCCAATATTCTTTCGCTCGTTCCTCCAACAACTATAACAAGGTGGATTTTTCCTTAAAGATCGCTCTTCAAGCAATATTCAAGGAAAAAGAGGCAAGATGTAGGATCCGAATATCGCATAACAGTAAGAATTTGTGAAATTATAGATAGAGCCTGCGAAATTATAGAGAGAGTTTGCGAGAAGGTAGCGAAGCTTGCGAGAATGTAGTTTGGGCGCGAGATAATATGAGTTATACTCCACTCTATGTGAGCTGTCATCCACTAGGTAGCATCATATATAAAGAGAAAGGTAGGAGAGAGAAAAGTAACTTGTATTATTATTATCTTTTTATTCTTCCCCAAAACCAGAGAGAGAGCTCCAAATACTCATTAATGGAGTCTCAATGTAATTCATATGTAATTCAATGATCATAGTGAAACCTAACCCCGTGGATGTAGATCAAATTGATCGAACCACGTAAATCTTGTGTCTTATTTTCTATTTTCATTATCTTTATCTTTATTTTCATATCAAATAAGTTTAGATCTAGAAATCATAGTCATTATAGTACAAGGGGTATGTTGTAGGATTTCCTGCAACTACAGCAGCCTTCATGGCTTCTCTCGTTTCAGGTAGAAGAAATTACTGAGAGATGATTACTCTCAATTTTAGGGTCTTATAGGAGTGGCAACTAGACTTAGGCGGCCAAAATGGATAAGGGCCACCGAGTAGAGGTGCCCCAGTTTCTGAACTTGTATTGGTGATGTAGATTTTCCCATATCCTTGAATGGCTCCGAATATCACTCACCATTGAAATAAATAAATTGTCCTTTTCTCTTTAAATGTGTGATTTCTTCTTCTTTCGCCTCGAATGACTCCAAAGCACCTAAATAACTCAAAAAACACACATAAGATACATATTTTACAAGAAAACTCGCCAAGAAATCATAAACTATAGATATAAATGAAGGTGTTTACGACAACTATAAGTCACCTGGAAAGGAGATGTCGTTTCCGTATAAGGAATGAGAAACTTCATGATGTTCTTGTTTGGGCATCAAAAGAAGTTGTGAAACCAAGATCATACGTTAAAACTAATCCTCTTAATGTTACAGGTTGTAACTGTCCAACCTTTAGGCAAGGAATCATTGTTGTGATAAACCTAGATTTTCCTATAAACGTCATACGAAGCCCTTTCACAATCGTGATGGTTATCAAAAGGATAACTTCGTAAAGACGAAGACAAGATCCGATGCTCCCAATTGGAGAAAGACTAACTTGCAAAAGAATAGTCAATCCAATTCTCTTTCAAGAAATCTCGAAGAGAGTAACGGGAAGAAGGTTCTGGTTGTTTCTAAACGCACTCATAAGTGGGTTCTAAAGAAAGTCAATGACGCTTTGAGTGTGAAAAGGAATGATCTTCTAGAAAATTCCATGACTATGGAGAAGGTAGTATCCATGATGTTGGAACTTAAAGAGTTCTTTGAAAAGATGGATTTGGATGTGAAAGGTTCTAAAAGCGATCTCTTTCATGATAATCCAAAAGTCACTTGTGGTGAGCAAGACATTGTTCACCTCAACACAACTTGAGTGTGTTGTAAGTGCATCCTCACCAAGGAATGCCCTATTATGTATACGGTGAGGGAAGCACGAAAATTAGGGTGCACAAATTATATTCTTCTAAAAAGGTATGTCTATAAACTTGAGAAATATTTGTGTTTTTATTTTCTTAGAGAACTTATAATGATCCACGTACCTTTCTTATCGTTCATTTCTACCTAACTTGATCTGTGTTTAAGGTTCTTAAATGTTTAGGCTTGAAAATAATAGTTAGGGATGTTTGGACTACATGGTACACATACCAGGTATACGTAAAATCATTTAAAATCAAAATCCAGGGGTTTAAGTACGCATACCCGTTTGCATACTGCTCCAGAATACGAAAATTCGTTTGCAAACCCGTATGCATACTTGACGTCGATATTCGGTAAATTTGTTTTGGCCGTAACTTCTTCATCCGAACTCGGAATGACCTCATTCTTTTTGCATTCTATTCCTCTTTGAATTATCTTAAAAGTGATGATGATAAATCCTAAATTTGAATGAGTTGATATTGGTATTTGTCCCGTATCTTGTTTTTGAGTAATTTGCTCTGTTTCGTTGCACTTGTTCTACTTCTGTTGGACTTGGGCACTTGGATTCTTGGAGTAATTATCTTATAAGCTCATTTGTAGCTTTTAAAAGAATGATGTTGGTGAATCACAAAGAAGGAAGTTCAATAATAGGCAGTAGTACGCATTGCTATGGGATTCTTGAATGTTCACAATCATCTTATGTGAACTATGATGCATGGTCTTTAATGACTTTGTGCGTTCTTATTTGTTAATAAATTATTTTTGTACGCCTTTAGTAATCACTCTTGGTGTAAATACATGCGAAAAAGATTGATTCTACCTTCAAAGGGAAAAGATTATTTTTGCAATATTAATCTTTATTGGTTTTATATATTGCAATTTGTTATGTGATATGTGTGTTTGCGTCCGTGAACTATGATTGTGCCATACGTGGTCAAAAGTTATCTCTTTCATATGTCGATATGCATGTATTGATAAAAGATCGATGAACTTTTGACAAACAAAAATTGAACCTATTTTGTCATTATGCAAATAATTGATGGAAGATAGGATGAATTTATGTAGATTATGTCTATTATATGCCGTTATGAAAATTGTGATGAAAATAGAATGAATCTTTGTCTATTCCGCAATATTGATCTTCCCTGATCCATATTTTATGTAAATACTGTGTGGCTTCGTAAGTTATCTTATGTGAGAATTTCCAACTAGATTAATCATGAATTCTTTTGTGGTTAATTTGGTTGAGTATTCCGATTAAATTAATCATGGGTTTCTTGTGGTTAGTTTAGTTGAGATTTTTGGATACAAAATCATTTCCTTTGTGATTTTTAGTGTCCAAAGAAATCCTTCTTTTCTCGTAAAAATTTAGGTCGCTCTTGTTGTTCTTTCGGGAATGACATTTTATGGGGAGAGTTCATTTTGAACTTGTGCTTAATTGCTAAATCTTTGTGGGGAGTGCGGCTGTGGAATTTTTAGGGGTTATCTTGTATCTTCATTAACTCCTTGATGATTGCATTTAGCTTCGGCTTTATGATTGCATCTAAATTTGTTGGTATGTTATATACACCTTTTGGTCATGATGTATCCCCGTGGAAATTTCAATAGGATCCCACTAATTTTCGTACCTTTGCCAATTTTGTTGACAAAAAAGAGGGAGAATTAATGTGTAGTTCACACTACAAATACATATGGTTTACAGATCATTATATAAGGGGGGAGTGGTTTCCATGTTGAGATATGTATTGACTAAGAGGGAGTGATGCATATCACCATAGTGTTATTGTCAAAGTTGTGATACAATTGAACTTTGATGTTGTGTAATAATGCTATGACATTGTATAACAATGATCGAGAATATTTTGTATTCTCATTGCTATAGCTACGGATCTTCAACAACTGTGATGCTGAACTTACAACCTTAGGATCATGGAGTACTTGGAAGTGACGAAGATTTTGAGTCACGTTGAAGATGCCAAGGAGATCAAGCATGTGGATAAGAAGCTACATTTTTTTTATCTTTTTTGTGAATCACGTTTTTCATCTAACGGTGAATATTTAATGCTTTGTTACCAAGATTACTTGGATTGCAAACCCTGATTTGAAAAACTATATAAAGGAGAACTCTAGCAACTGGGAAAACTAATGCCCACACCTCCTGTGTGTTACTAGTTGCATAAATAGAGTCGATTTTCCTTTAACCTTAGGTTTCTTCTCGAGACCATGTAGGTTAACGACTTGAAGACTTCACTGGGATTGTGAAGCGAGACCCAACTATTATCTTTGTAGTTGCGTGATCTGATCTTGCTGTTTCTATCGTGTTGAGTGAAATTGGAATAATTGTCTCGAGATTTTATATCTCCGATTGTCAAGATAGAAAAGTAATCATAAACAAACTTCGCCTCATCGTTTGTGATTCCGCAATAACTTGTTTCGCTAGTCGATTAAGTTTATTGTGAGGTGATTGATAATACTAGGCTGTTCTTCGGGAATATAAGTCCGGTTTATCAATTGGTTCATGTTCACCTTGATTTATGAAAAGACGGAACAAAAACTCTTGGGTATTTCTGTGGGAGGCAGATTTATTCAATCCTATAGACTTTTCTGTGTGAGACAGATTTCTATCAAGTCTTCGACTTTGGGTCGTAGCAACTCTTAGTTGTGGGTGAGATCAACTAAGCGAATCAAGTGCTGAATATCATGCTGGGATCAGAGACGTAAGGAGCGCAACTGTACCTTGAATCAATTTGAGATTGATTAGGGTTCAACTACAGTCCAATCCGAAGTTAATTGGTAGCAGGCTAGTATCTGTAGCGGCTTAATACAATGTGGTGTTCAATCTGGACTAGGTCCTGGGGTTTTTCTGCATTTGCGGTTTCCTCGTTAATAAAATTCTGGTGTCTGTGTTATTTCTTTTCCGCATTATATTTTGTTATATAATTGAGATATCACAGGTTGTGCGTTAATACCAATCAATTAGAATATCCAACCCTTGGTTGTTGATTCACATTGATTAACACTTGAACATTGGTCTTTGGTATCGTTCAAGTAATTCCTCTTATATTCAATCAGGCTCGCAGATTTCTATTTGCTGGTTTCGGATTGAATTAAGAGTTAGATATATTAAACTCTTTGATATACTTTAATCTAGATTGAGTCTGACTGTCTAGTTGATTCTCTAGAAAGTGTATTGGAGTAAGTCCTCTCAGATTTCCAAACGAATTGTTGGGTGTGGTTGTTGTACCCCCCGCATTTTCACTTTGTAGCTTCTCATCCATCATGCTTGATTTCCTTGGTTCTTCAACATTCCTTGAATTCTTCGCCACTCCAAGTACTCAAGTGATTCTGGACGTGTTCAACTCAACATCATTGTTGTTGAAGATCCGTAGCCATAACAATAAGAAAACATATGAAAAACATAAGTTCTCAATCATTGTTATAGAGTGTCATAGTATTATTACACAACATCAATGTCCATTTGTATCACAACTTTGACAATAATACTACGGTAATATGTATAACTCCCCCTTAGTCTATACTTCCATCTCACAATGAAAACTACTCCCCCTTACATAATGATCCGTAAACCATATATAAGTAGTGTGAATTACCAAATAATTCTCCCCATTTTTGTCAATATAAATTGGAAAGGTACGAAAATTGCAGAATCATAATGAAATTCTCAAAGAGACAATTCATAACTAAAAGAGAACATATTAACTTTGTTTCGATGATTTCACATAGCCGAAACTTAGTGTATCCATCAAAGACTTTATAAAGATACAAGATAACTCCTACAATATTCCATAGCCGCACTCCCCACAAAGATTTGGCAATTAAGGACAAGTTCAATTAAAAACTCTCCCTTATAAAATGTCATTCTCGAAAGAACAACAAGAGCGACCTTACTTTTAACAAGAAAAGAAGGATTTCTTTGGAAATTAACAAATTACATGAAACATGAATTTGTATCCAGAAAACTCAAATAAATTAATCAGAAGAAGACCTTATAGATTAATTTAGTCAGAAATGCTCAACATAAGAAAACTTATGGAGACATACAGTACTTTCACATAAAAGTGGATCATGGAAAGATCAATACTGCGGAATATTCAAAAGTTCATTCTATCTTTTATCAATATTTGCATAAAGACATAATAGACTTAAATTTTGACATATATAAGATAATCATAATTCACGGACGTAAACACACATATCCCATAAAATATTTTTGAAATATATAAAACCAATAGATATTAATACTGCAACATCATCTTCCAAGTAACTTAGAATTTAACTAAATAAATCTAAAACATTGCAAGATGAAAATCGTTGGCAATAGCTATGTGTAATCACAATATTTTCTATTCCAAACCCTAGTTATCCTTCTTAAACATAAGAATAAATTCTCATAAGAAGTTTCCTAGATAATATAATGATGTGTTTTCAAAAGTTGTTGGAATAGTAGAGTTTGTCTAAGACTTGTGAAGGTTCGATTTTTAAATTTAATAAAAATAAATATACAAATAATGTTAACAATGGTGAGAGGCACTGGGACTAGGATTCCACCAAATATTCAAATTCATGTGATTCACCTATTTATTATAAACCATTATAGCTCATTCAACAAGTATTTTGACTCTATTTATTTTTCTAAGATAGATTCTTAAAATATTAATTGTAAATCTTAAGCATGGCATATCAAAAGAATTAATCCTAAGCATAAACCATCAAACGAAATGACAATTAATTAAGAATTTTTTTTTAAATTTTAATTTAATGCAAATAGTCAAATAAAGAATTAAATGAATTTACCGCATGATGAATTTTGGTTTCCTCCGTCGTCCCAGCGTGGGGTTTAACTTCTCATATTAATCACTTGATCAAAATACATGTTTGTTGCTCAAAAGTTGATTAAAATGATGAAAAGGTGTAAAACAGCGAAAGTACGACCCACAAAAAGCGTCCAAAAAGAACGATAAATAATAATGGTCACAGACGCAGTATCTCTACGACCCACGCCTGCGTGTCGTTCTCACTGTTGGAAAACGACTGTCCTGGCTAGTCTGTTCTTCGTGTTCTTCATCAGCAACAGCAACAGAAAAATGGCAGCTCTGCAACTCGTGATTTCTTCATTCTGTAGCCTCCAAAACTTCCCCAAAGTCTCCCCTCCCTCTCTATTACTCCACCACACCCTTATATACTCCTTCATGCACCGAAATCAAGCGTCATAACTCCATATATTCTTCATTACTCGATAGTATACTTCACTGCTGGTCACAGATTTTCTTCCCTGATTTATCAACCCACGCAT